>NC_054382.1:41181633-41521633 GCF_017654675.1 Xenopus laevis
ATAAGAATTTGTCATACAGCAAAACTACAACCACCTTACACACAACCTCTAGCGGAGCCACAGATAATGTTTTCAAAGCAATAATCATAATGCAGTGTGTAAATAATATAAAAATATTTCCATTACAAGCATCAGCCTAAAGCCAACTACATGCACATTTACCTTTTTCCTTTGAAGTTCTGCTCTCAGGAAATGGCACTCTTCCTGATTCAACTGAAGCTCTTGCTCCAGTGACCGCATTTTCAAGTCTTTGTTCATTTTTTCAATCTCCCAGTCACTTGGATGTTTGTTTAAGGATTTCATGACTATAAAAATATATTCTGTTAAATAGTTTCCTTTTCATAAAAATGAAGACTTCGCAGAGAACATCAGTTACAGCTTATGGAATATATGGAAAGTATCCTAATCCTCAAACAGTACAGTGATCGCTAACAATTTGAGTGTTAATTAAAGGGGTTCTCTACCCCAAAAACCGTTGGTTTGTTTTTTTGCATAGTGAATATATTTTGAGCAACTTTCCAATATACTATACATTGAAACAACTCTAATTTTGTAATAATATTGCAAGCAAGCGGATTGAAATATCAGAACCAGAGGAAAAAAAGGAATATGCAAATAGTTTTCAATAGCAACTACATTTACAAACGGAAAACAAAAACACGGATACTGTTTAACACCTTCACTGCCAGCAGATTTGGCTAATTTGATTGCAAGAACATTTTTCGGACATTTTGGTCTCTTTCACTTTAAGGGCCTTTCCGGAGGGGGGAGTCTTTTAGTTTACCCAGGAAAACAATATATTTTTCTTTTGGGACACCCAAGCTTTCAAAATATGCTAGGATGTTGGTGTAATTCTACTTCTATGACAAAATATCGGCTTAAATAGTATCAGTGCCTATAAAAAATAAAATTTTTCCCATAACACATAAATCAGAAAAATGTATTTTATGCATTTTTTTTAAAATTTGAATCAAGTTTTTATAATTCGAATTTGATTAGAGCTTTCAGGTTGTTCAAAAAATTTATTTTAATTTAGAAATTTCGACTAGTCGAATTTATGGGAGTTTAGTGGAGTTTAAAAAAAAACACGAATTCGAAATTTGAACCTTGATTGGCCTTTAACTGTTCTAAATTGATACATTTGTTATCTTTAGCCATGCGGAGCAGAATCCCTGAGCTTCATTAAAGGCAGCTGTTAGAATGGATACAATAGTTGCTAATATTTCACAGATGCTGCTGAGAAATGTATAAAATAATTGTATTAACTAAATGTAGCAAATTGTAAACAGTTCTGAATCCTCCAGGGTACAGAGCTGCCAGACTGAAACACTTGAGACAGAAACATTAAACTTTAAACTTAAATTTTGGGGAAACAGCAAAAAATAAAAGATGGAAAGCAACTGGAAAAAGTATTTGCTTGCAGTGAACAATCTGAAAACAACTGAACTGAAAAAAAGTGTTTGGAAGGACAACAACCTATTTCAAGATATTTTTCACATGTAAAGGTTTCAAAATGGATTAGAATATATGCCAGATTTTACATTATATGCAATATGTCCATGAAAATACACCATATTTTTGTGCCATATAGAAGTATCAACCATTTAGTAATAGCAAGAATGATTAACCTAAAGGGAAAATTTATCATATCATACATTTCCTTAAGGCTAAAAAACTTTACTATATAAATCCCAGCTGAATGTGAGAAAGAGCTCTACATTATGAAACTTTATATATTTATGGTTTGCCATTTTTGCAGCCAAGCACAGGAGCAATCCGATTGCTTTACCTTGGTGAGTATCCAGTTCAGTTCTTATTTGCAGTAGCT
Source organism: Xenopus laevis (assembly GCF_017654675.1). Classification (NCBI taxonomy): domain Eukaryota; kingdom Metazoa; phylum Chordata; class Amphibia; order Anura; family Pipidae; genus Xenopus; species Xenopus laevis. The sequence continues at coordinate 41,183,462 of NC_054382.1, forward strand.
CCAGGTCTTTTGACTGCAGCTGTTCATTTAGGGTTTTTGTACATTCAAGTCTCTCCTTTTCCTGTACATAAATGAGTCGAAAGTATAAAAGTGGAAATATAAATCACTGAAACAACTCTCAATAACCTTAGACTCCACAACATTAATATGATATATTATTAACATATAATATAATTTACAACAAACACTTATGGCCACCAGAGGTGAAGGAATGCCTTATTAATTAATGAGCCTACGAAAGCTCTATGGTGTCATCATTCAGTGTTAACAACTTACTCTTTATAGCATTTTTTTTTCTTTTTCCTCTCTTCAGCAGTGTCCAAATTAAAATAGAAGTATTAGATTTACAGTGTTGTGCACATTAAGTATCTGAATGAAGAGCAAGCTAGAGTGTTTTCCAGCAGATGCTCTTGTGTCACCACCAGCCAATAGAAGGCAGTATTCAGAGTGAAGAGCAAGGCTTTGCACTTTATTCTACACGTGCAAAGAGCTTTGCTTCTGGGTGTGTCTTGTGGGACAAGAAACAAAGTGAAAAAATAGGTTGTTTTATATTTTATAACTCAATAAGCTGCATAATAATAATAAGTCATTTTAAAATGAAACATGTAACCCCAAATCTTTTTTAATTAAAATATCAGTACCTGAAACAAAGGTAATTAAAAATCTTAGCTGTCAATCACATATTGATTGCCCTGCCTCTCAGGCATAGAGGCAGGGCAAGCAATTAATCTTACTTTATAATCAGTATTTCCGAAATGTCACTGCACTCCTCACATTTCCCCACCATCCTCACTGTCTTATTGTATAACCAGTGCATTGGCATCAGGTCCCCCATTCTGGCACATAAACAAGATTTTGGGAAGATGCAAAGCTTGCCTTAATAACAATGTTTATAAAAAGGCTGCTGCCTGCTTGATGTGTTTGTGAATTCTAAGACAGAAGAAACAAGATTCAAATAATACAATTGTACAATTATACAATGTAAATAAAGTTTATTTTCTTTGTCAAACCCAAGAGAAAAGAATTTGGAATAATTTCTTATGGTGTCAGATCCCCTTTACCTGGAAAAAGAAGTGGCATAACTCACAACCAATGAAACTCAATCATTAACATCAGAAGCATAGATTTCAGTATCAAATATCACCCCTAGGAATACAAAAAAGGGTGTCACTGTAGCTTAACATGTTTCCTAGCCACTGCCATGTCATCAACTAATTAAATGGCCAAGTCTAATATTACAAATACGATATTCATCATTCTATAGGTCACCAATAGCTTTATTTACTTCCTGGTATTTATATAGCGGCAACACATTTCTGCAGAGCTCCAGAGAGACTATACATCATTGACACCAATGCATGCCAGAGTGGACAATTACAATCTAACGTCCCTATCATATTTACACTATGGTCAATTTTATCAAGGGGGAATTAACCTTCCTGTATAGTTTTTGAAGTGTAGAAGGAAATCAGAATACCTGAAACTGAATTTGGGCCCTATGAAGTGGTTTACATATAAATCAAAACAATTACTTGTTTCATTAGTACTTATCATATTCCCCTAACTTAATAGAAGTTAGGATTTTACCATCTGAAATGTAACATCTGTGGTATCATTGTGTTTCAGGAAACATACAGTGGAAGACATATATTAAAGACCGAAACAAACAAACCTTGGATGGAAAGTTTATTACCAAAAAATGTTCATCTTGTTTAATTGTCTTTGTTCCAAACTGTGATGAATTTACAATATTAGATTATGTTGTTCAATAGTTTGCAATAAACCCAGAAAATAGTGCAGGTATAAAAATTAGGGATGCACCGAATCCACTATTTTGGATTCGGCCGAACCCCCAAATCCTTCGCAAAAGATTTGGCCGAATACCGAACTGAATCCTAAATTGCATATGCTAATTAGGGATGGTAAGGGGAAAATATTTTTTACTTCCTTGTTTTGTGACAAAAAGTCATGTGATTTCCCTCCCTGCCCCTCATTTGCATATGCAAATTAGGTTTCTGATTCGGTTCGGCTGGGCAGAAGGATTCGGCCGAATCCGAATCCTGCTGAAAAAGGCCGAATCCCGAACCAAATCCTGGATTCGGTGCATCCCTAATAAAAATGCTTAAATGGCTACTTCTAAAGGAAAAGTCAAGTCGCTTTTTCATTTCAGTATCCCTGTGTAGCCTACCTCAGCCCAATGTGAACCGCATTAGTTGCGCTCCAGTTTCCCTGCACCGTCGCATTCTTTACACCATTGCGCTCTGATTTACCCAGCAGCCATTTTTTTCTGTATGCGCGCTTCCTCATTCCAATGCGCATGCGCCAATTACCCCATCCTCCTGACCTCTACACTGAGGTTTCTTCCAACGCTTAACACAAGCATGTGCTAGATTTTTTTTGTGAACTGCGCATGTGCGCATCGCCAAATTTCAACGTGCATTCCTAAGGGAGAGGCTGCGCGTGCTGGAAACCAGACGGAATAGAAGAACAACATTGCTGCTTTGTCAAGGACTTCAGTGGTCGGTATGTAAACCATTCTAAAAGGCTTTTCGCTGATAAAATTTATGTTAGGGGGGTTGACATGTCCTTTAAGGTCTCTGGTTACTTACCATCATATTCAATCTGTTTAGCAAGTTGTCACGTTCAATACAAACTTCATAAAAATTTTGCTCCACCAAGCTGGTTTCATTCTTTCCACTTAGCTGGCGGTTTAAAAAAAAAAAAAAAAAAAAAGCATTATTGTATTAAAAACACGGACACACGCCCAGACCCTGTGTTATGAATATTGGTCTTTATCACTATAATAAAATCATAAAATTAGACTTTGCCCTTAAATGACTGTACCAACAAAATTAAAATGCTTTGGAAAATCAAGGCCCTCGAAATGTAAGCGAATCATGGAATTGTAGAATTTAGGGCATCAGCACTATGTAACACAAAAACTCACAAATTCCAAAACCAATAAAAGTTAATTATTAAACAAGCACTTTCCCAGAGATACACGATAAATATATCTACACACACTCACCTGCCACACAACTATATACAATGGAAGGGGCCAGATGTTTTTAAAAATACAGTATTCTTGAATAAAAAATGTGTGTGTATATATGGCTCAATTCACTCATCAATAACCTATGAAACATACATTCTCCTACTAATTTGAATCAAGTTTTTATAATGCAAATCGAATTTGATTAGAGTTTTCAAGTTGTGTAAATTCATACGAGTTTAAAATTTTTTATTAATAATATTAAGAAATAGTGCAAAACAGTAATATCAACAATGCCACTATCCGCCTGTAAACATTTTCCACGGTAAAAGATCGGCAGTGACTGCAAAACGCAAACACTCCTGTTACTCATCTTTATATTAAGACCCTCCCTTATTCATATTCCAGTCTCTCTTTCAAACCAATGCATGGAAGTAAGGGGAATTTAAACCCTTGCAACAACATTGCTGAAATTGCATACTGTGAGCTGCTTAAAAACATTGCTGAAATTGCATACTGTGAGCTGCTTAATAAAAAGCAAAATATCTCAAAAACAACAAATAATAAATGAAAATATATTGCAAATTGTCTCAGAATATCACTCTCTACATCATACGAAAAGTTAGCTCAAAGGTGAACAACCCCTTTAAGAAGCAATTTAACTACTATGGCAGGCAGATAAAGCAGTTCTGCTGCTGTTTCAGCCTGACTGTAAACACTGTGTGCTATACGCATGAAGGCCTGCATTTGATAATCAAAAAATGCTTAATAATTAGCAAGATTTATAAAAGTGTATGAGATGTTTATCTGTAACTAGAAGATTCATGATCTTGCAAAATCAATGACAAGAGGATTAAAATAAGGACCCGTTTGTCTGCAAGACCATGCGTTACAAAATTGGAAGGGATTGTGGATACAACAGGTATGGAGAACATTCTTATCAGCTCTTCTGGCAATCACTCTCAGGGGAACACACAAAAAGCCAAGCGTTATTGAGTAGCCTTGATTCACATTGGTGCTCCGTCACTGGCAACTACTGGACTAAGTTCAAATGTAGAATATGTGAATCAAAGGCAAGGAGCAGAGTACCTGCTAATTAGTGTTTATTGTGCATCCACGCGAACATGTTTCGGGCAGCAAGGGCCCTGCCCTTCTGGCAATCAGACAATGCTAAAACTACAGGTTTGCATACTGAACAAGCATAAAATTAAAAAAAAAAACAAAAAAAAAAAAACTGCACCTTAATAGAGAATGTCACAGTATGCACAAACTAACTGGGTCTCTCTTTTCATTTAAAACAGGCATTTCTTGTTTTCTCTTAAAACGAAAAAGGTTGAGCCGTGACAGACAGGACGATATAGCAAATAGACATAAACATGGTGATGTTTATAGAAAGGTATGTCTGGGAATGTGGGGATCCATTGCACAATATAAAAAATGAATTATTACCAACTGTTACTTTGGCCATTAAGAAGCTCGAGCTGTATTAACAAAATATCTAAATAATTGAAGACTGGCTTCCCTGTTCTTTAATCCTTCTAAATTTAAATTAGGGGTTGGCTGTTCCTTAAAGGAGAATTCAACCTGCAATTAAAAAAAACCCTCCCCCCTACCCTGGGTAGACCCCCCTCCCTCCAGCCTACCTGCCCCCGGGAAAATGCCCCTAATTTTTTTGCTCACCCCTCTGTGCAGATTCTGGCCTCGGAGTTCACAGCAGCCATCTTGTTCTTCTCTGGTAATCTTCGTGTCTTGACTGCATTTTCGGCGCATGCGCAGTTGGAGTAAATTTCCGGTCTCGAACAACTGCGCAGTGGTTCAAGGCTGGAAATTGACTTCAACTGCGCATGCGCCGAAAAAGACTGAAGAAAGAAGATGGCGCCTGTGAACTTCTAGGCCAGAATCTGCACAGAGGGGTGAGTAAAAAATTAGGGGCATTTGCCCGGGGGGGGGGGCAGTTAGGCTGGAGGGGGGGGAGGGTCTACCCAGGGTAGGGTTTTTTTTATTACAGGTCGAACTCTCCTTTAATCCCTTCGATCATATTATAAATGTTTCTTTCTGATATTAGAGAGGGAGATGAGTTAATAACTGCGGCTGCATGAGCCTGCATACTCTCTAAAAAAACACAGCAAGTAAAGCTTTAATAGTAATGTTTTTCTATGGGCGTGAGTGTTAAAACAATCCAATAAAACTAACCTATGGTATTTACAAGCACAAAATAACGAGGCAAGATCAACTTCGAACTATATTTAATTAATATCCAGTTTATAAAATGGGCCAGGAAATAAATGGTCAGCGCAGTATATACTTTGAATTTTCTGTTTATTGAGGCAAGAGTTACATGTGCAAGGTGTACCTTTTCATCCATTTGCCTTAATTTTTTCTTCAGGCTATAATTTTCTTTTTCAGTCTCCTTTAGGCGTTTTTTGATGTCTTCATAAGCGGTGACCAGTGCAAAATGGGAGGCAACAGAAGCCTCGCCAGAAGAAGCGGAGAAAGGAGTGTGTTGGTCTCTCCTCTGCACGCAGTCGGCTTTCTCGTGGGTCAGGATACAGATGTCATCATCCAGTGCAGAATCCATGTCAGCTGAAACAGAACAACAACAACACAGCGTCAGCTCACAGCACTGATAATAATAATAATGTGCCTTTCTTGCTACACGTCATCTCTAACCCGGAGTGACAGGCACCACGCGAGTTCATGTTTAAAACTTACATTTGTTATTGTAGGTACTTGGTATTAATTCCATAATGGTTCGCTTCCTTTTCCAGGCAACAGCCGCACCTCAAGCTGAACTTGCTTTCACTTTTGTGTGCGACTACAGCGCTAGTCAATGTCGCCTCACACTAAACCTGCAAAGTGATTGGACCATACTGTCAGTCCTCAGTCGGGTCGGGTTTCTGTTTCCAGTAAAGACAACCCTGTGCTAATGGTACTAGGGTACGATGCAGTACGGAAAAGTAAAAGTTTTAGGACCTTATCAACCCGCCCCTGGAGTGACGCTACTTCCGGATGTCAAATGATGTCACGTCCGTGTTAGGCATAAAGAACGTCGCTCAATTACACGACTTCCGGCAATGAGCTTTGTAGCTGAGGGTGGGCGGGAGCTGGGAGATTATTCGTCTCGGTGTAAATAAGCCTCGCTATGCCTATGGCGTATGCCCGATTTGTTTGGAAACATTTTAAGACACCAACTAACTCATTGCGTCGTTTCCTAGGCAGACAATGCCTGTCGTGTAGTTCACGTGTCACACAGTAGAAGAAAAACCTATTGCGCAAATCGTAGAACAAGTATATTCACCAAATAGGAGTTTCTTAAAGGAGGTTGTTCACCTTAAAAGTCACTTTTAGTATGTTGTACAGAGTGATAATCTGAGACAACTTGAAATTGGTTTTCATATTTTATTATTGATGGTTTTTGCGTTATTTAGCTCACCAGTTTGCAGTTTCAGCAATTTGGTTGCTAGGGTCTAAATTACCCCAGTAACTATACATTGATTTGATTAAGAAAGATGTGTAATATAATAAGCAATAACAATACATTTGTAGCCGTACAGACGCATTTGTTTTTTAGATGCCACCAGTGACTAGGGTTGCCACCTTTTCAGGAAAAAATACCGGCCTTCCTATATATTTATCTTTTTTTCCCTATTAATAACATTGGGATCAACCATTATTTTTACTGGCCAGGTGGCAACCCTACCAGTGACCCCCATTTGAAAGCTAGAAAGAGGCAAAAGAGAAATGGCAATAACGCAAAATGATTGCTAGAGATTGGATATTCTATAACATACTAAAAGTTTCTCCATGGGTAAACCACCCCTTTAAAGGAAGAGTTCAGTGTGAAAATAAAAACTGTAAATAGAGAGGGTGTGGAAAATAAAAAATGTTTCTAATATAGTTAGTTAGCCAAAAATGTAATGTATAAAGGCTGGAGTGACTGGATGTGTAACATAATAGCCAGAACACTACTTCCTGCTTTTCAGCTGCATAACTCTGAGCTAGTCAGCGACTTGAAGGGGGGCCACATGGTATATATCTGTTCAGAGAGTTTGCAATTGATCCTTAACATGCAGCTCACATTCAAGAGCAACAGATATGACCCATGTGCCCCCCCTCAAGTCTCTGATTGGTTACTGCCTGGTAACCAATCAGTGGAAACCAAGAGAGCTGCAAAGCAGGAAGTAGTGTTCTGGCTATTATGTTACGCATCCAGTCACTCCAGCCTTTATACATTACATTTTTTGCCTAACTAACTATTAGGGATGCACAGAATCCAGGATTCGGCCTTTTTCAGGAGGATTCAGATTCATCCGAATCCTTCTGCCCGGCAGAACCGAAGCCGAATCCTAATTTGCATATGCAAATTAGGGGTCGGGAGGGAAATCGCATGACTTTTCGTCACAAAACAAGGAATAAAATGTTTTTCCCCTTCCCACCCCTAATTGCATATGCCAATTAGGCTTTGGTTCGGTATTCGGCAGAATTTTCACAAAGGATTCGGGGGTTCGGCCAAATCCAAAATAGTGGATTCGGTGCATCCCTACTAACTATATTAGAAACATTTTTATTTTGCACAGCCTATCTATTTACCCAGTTTTTATTTTTACACTGAACAATTCCTTTAAGATGGAATAAAACGAGGTGACTGGCAAAAAGACGTGTTTCTATCACATTCCCTGGCCAATGTCCAGTACTGAAAATTGGAATATTATTATTATTGAGGATATATTTGCATATGGTCCATCATTTTCTCTGAGTTTATTATATTTATTAAACCTGTTTGGCTCTAGCCATGATAAAGCTTTCCATTTAGCCACTGGGCAGATGAGTATGCCTGGGTGCCAGAATAAAAAAAAAAACCTATATAACATATTGTGGGCCACCTACTTGCAGCTTTTAAAGCACATTTAAAACCAAAGCAATCTCAATAGCAAGTAATTTTTGGCATGATTGAAAATGCAAGTGAGAATTTAAATAAATATGTAAAAAGTTCTATTTGTTTGTGTTCTTGCCTTTAAATACTATTATTCATGTTACAGTACAGGCTGTACCAAATATGAAGTACTAAGGGAGTTTATAAATGTCGCTGGGCAATTTTTGCTGCTTAGTAAATTTACCCCATAGAATGAATTTATAATGAACTTAGAACTTAGACAAGTAGGTTTCCATAGCCTTAAAGGGAATGTATGGTCACAAATTAAAATCCCCCTTTGGCTTTGGGGAATGAATAGAATCCTTTTTTGCAATTAATTATTTTAGTTTTGAGTTGAGCGCAATTAATTCCCCCACATACCTGCTCTTTCAGCAGAGCCCAAAACCTTCATGGCCCGTTGCTGTCTCTCTTGCTTGGCCCGCCTGACTCTTCTGTTTGTCCCACCAGCCTACTAATGGAAGACGAGTAGGCAGTAAAGCAACGGTGAGAGTGACGGTGAGGCATAATGAGCAGATGTCTGCAAACAATACTGCCTAGACACCAATATTACAACTAAAAATATACACTTGCCAGTTCAGGGATGAGTTGTTTTATTGTAGAGTGCATTATATGCAGTGTAATTTAGAAATAAAAAAATACATCATAAAAATCATGACAGAATCCCTTTAACAAAATTACTGTCTGATTAAGGCAGCTGTATAACCTGCATCACAGCTACAATAGAACCTGTTTTGCAGATCCTGTTGACATCACTAGCATGAAAAGCATTCTGATCCTCAGTTCCATCGTTTATAATGTCAAAGTAATGTTTTCACTATGCATTACCGTATCAGTGTTCCCAGAAAGTATTATGAATCTCCTTCTTTCTTGGCTTGGTTTGCCACATACTTGGCATAATGGGAAAACTCATAGACAATCCCATTATAATTAATGTGGTTATATAGTATAAATATATATTGTTAAGTTTGACAATAGTATGTGTTAGCAGTTCTTTTGTTCACACATGTTGCTTGGCTGCCCACGACATAGCTACAGTTTTAATAGGGCAAGCCTTAAGAGGAAAAAGGAAATGTTGTGGGAGCACTCCATGGGTAAATAAAAATGTACCACGTCAAGGTAAAAACCCATATTGTGGTCCCTAACAATTTACCTGTGGTCATAATATCTCCTCCCAGCATAAGACCATTACCTGAAATAAAGGTCTCTTGACCTGGGCATTGGTTTCAATCATAGGGCTTAGTCCTCCCCTGCCATTAGCTTTCAAAGGGGAGAGATAACCTAGACCCCAGCATTGGTTCCATGAGATTAATCCTCCCCCGCTTGCGGCTTTTAAGAGAGAGAGCCTGCCCAGACCAACACCCATTTCCAAAGGCATTGTTCCACCATTTAAAGGGAATGTGCATTGATCAATTTCTCTTCTTTTTCCCTATGTCTGTAGTTAATTTGGCCAGATCGGTAGCACTTCCATTATATTTTTATTTAGCCATGGAGTGCTCCCACAACCTTTTCTTTTTGCATTTTGTATTGTAGCAGATCTATTCTGTTCTAAAGTTCAACAGCTATGCTGCAGGCCAGGCTTCCATGTGGTTGTAGCACCCCTACACCTGTCCCTTTAAATGGCGGAACAATGCCTTTGGAAATGGGTGTTGGTCTGGGCATTTTCTCTCTTAAATGCCGCAAGCGGGTGCCGACTAATTTACGATTGCGAAACTTCACCAGCGTTCGGCTGTCGAGACGCAACTTTGCATTTTAGTGAATTAGCGTAGTGGTAGCAAATTTGCGCCTGACAAAGTTGAACGAAATGTGGCAAAGCTTTTGTAGGCGAATATTTGTTTAGTGAATTTGCCTCACGAGTTAACAGTTGTGCATGGAGAGGCAGTCTGAATAGATGGTGTGTTTATAAATTCCATAATTTTGGGATCCGTGGCTTCCATGGCTGTCTTAAAATATATATTACTCTTTCTGTTGGAATTTGGAGCATCTGGGTAAAGTTAAATTGAGCAAGCTGTGCTTACATCCATTTTAATGAATGTTAATGAACAGGAAACATTTAACTGATTTTTTTTGTGTTTTTAAATATTTTATTAGCTGCAGAAATTGCAGGCTAAATCTAGGGCCCTCCTTGATTAAAGATTCTACCAATTCAAGGTCAAGATGTTCTTAGAGACCAGCATTAACTGTATGTACCTACTTCAGCTTCTGACTCTCCTTCAAATGAATCTGTTGATCTGTGCTTCCTAAGGCAGAAAGTTAGTTAAGATGGTGTTAGGTTAACAGAGGCAGTAACTTTTTTTAATGTAAAAAATATAGTTTTCACTAGCAAAGTTCACAGTTTGGGACATAAACTGACTAAAAGGTGTTTGTATCTAGTTCATTAATTTCAGCATCGTCCAGGCAAAACAACGCCTGAATGAAAAAATAATTTTGAACATACTGTATATTTTAATAAATTATGTGAATTCTTAGAATAAGAATCAACCCCTTAAATGCATATAGATATACTATTGGCAGGAGAGACCAAATCTGATGAAACAAAGCTAACATTAGAAATTAACCACACAGAATAAAAGGGAGGGGGAGAAATGAAATTTACTTTCTGCAATGAAATAGCAGAATAAACACTGACTCATCGGTTAATTTAAAGGGTTAAGTAAAAAGCAACAGTAGAAATACGGATGGGGGCAGTTCTGGAATTGGGGATGGATGCACAGCAATGCCATCCTTCCACTTTTTTTATTTCTGTGAAATAGCATCCCCTCAGTGGGCATGCAAGAATTTTAATTTTTTTATTGTTATACTGGAGATCTCAGATATCATTTGCTCCTCCCAACTCATGCATGCAAATGAAATTGAGAAGTTAAAATGCACAAGTTAAAAGAGTAAATAGAATATAAAAAAAAAAGAGAGAAAAGATTGCTGGTAGAGTAGTAGAAAATAGAATTGTGGAGGCATGAAGAAGGTGGATATATCAGAGATGGTTATAAAGAACAGGAAGGAACATAAAAAGGGAAACAAAGAGGAAAAAAGATAGAGAACAGTAGCAGATGAGGAATGGTGAGAGAATGATATATATAATATAATGTGGGGTAATAATATGTTAGGGTTTTGCTGTGTTATGACAAACAATATACAGGTGCAGTGCTGTGTTGGAAGCCAAGAAAAGTCTATGCATACTGGGCTTCAAGCTGTTCATTAGAAAGAAAAACCAAAATGGAAATAGCAAAATGGCTTTGCTTTAAAGTGGGTGAAACCACAAACTGTTGTGGGTGAAGCTTATTATAACAGTGGGTGTGGTTTATATTTGTGGGAGGGGCTTGTTTTTTTGCACGCTGTGTTATGCATGGCACATGTAGCATCCCTCCATTTTTTCACCCTAATTCAAGCACTGCTGGGGGGTACTAGGTTGTTAAGCTCTCCACAGTAATACTCTTTCCTACTTCATTCTGGTACTCCTTTTCTTGAAATGACTGTGGTAGGAAGTAGAAAGATACTATCTTTCAGTTCCCTTTAAATAATCTATATACACAGCTGCCCATTCTTTACCTTATAAATAGCCAGTCAGAAGAGAATAGTCAAAGATGGCAGTTGCAACCTCTGCATCTCTTGTATGCTTCCTTCAGGCACAGGCTTACATATGCAATGTCACATGCATAGCAGAAGCAGATCCTGCAGTCTTCTGTAGGTAAGAGAAACCCATTGGCATATACTTTGTGGGGGATAACAAATATGAAGGACAAGTTGCTGGGGGGCCTTTGAAAACTATTATTTCTTGTTCATTTGCACAGAAGGTAGAGTTAACCATCGGTAATTATTGCCATAGAAGGCACAGGATTCTTTTGCTGACTGCACAAGCAACACAAGAATGACTCAAATAATCTTAAAACTTTATATATACTGTACTATATTTACTGCTATATATATATGTACCCAATACCAATAGCTCGGGACTCTCCCAGTGGGACCCTGCAGTGCCCACATCAAGACCCTTCCGTCCAATCCATTGTGATCACCCACCCAGTACTCTGAAGGTGCATTTCATCCATGAATCCTGATTTGAAATTGCTGCTTGGAACTGAACACGAAAGTATAAGTGGTGAAAGCTGTGCGTGTCAGTACATGAACTGTAAGGAATTTCCAGAGTGAAGAAGCATCACTGCTGTGGCAAGCTGGCTGCTTGAACACGTAACTTTTAGGGGGATTAGTCAATGGTGAGCAGGCAGCATAGGAAAAAGGAGCATGAAGACAGGGACACACAGCTTCTTCAAGGATAACACATGTTTATTTTCCCACTTTTCACAAACACAGTGTATTGTCCACAGACACAGGGGTGACCATTTTATCATTCAAACAAATAATAAAATAAAAACCTAGCCCACTGGGCACTACCTTCCAACTCTGGAGCAGTCCCTGACTAGGCTGGGCCCCTTGTGGACTACCAGCAAACAAAACAATTGTTATGGCTCACCCCTGTACTCACAGTCTTGGAGTGAACCTTTTAGCCTCCTGGCTTTTCTCCAATGTCCCACACAGACAACAAATCTAGCTCTTAGTCACAGCCACGGGCTCCCTCTGCTTCATGCAGGATCAGGCGGCACTCCCAGCTCCTCTGGGAGTTCCTAACACAGCCAGGTCTCCTACCTGCTGTGCCCTGTCGAGAGACACACTCTCCCATTCTAATTAACTCTAAATAGCCTTTCCACAGGACGGCTTTCCTGTGGAAGGTGAACTCCAATCTATGGACTGGATCTGCGGAATGGAGTCCCTGGCTACTAAAGTCTTTAAACAGAGCACTGATTCTCTGTTTCATAACTCCCTTCCTGGAGCCTATCTCAGTACCTGGGGAGAAATTAAAGGCTAGAGTGACCTTTTTCCTCCTTTTCCTTGTCACTCTACCACACTGCTGACAGCCAAAATTATAAGGAATCAGCAGAGAAGGTTGCTAGTCCTGAGATTTGTCCATGAGAATAAAAATAATGGGAGGTGTGTGTGGCAATGAAGAAAATACTCTGTGACTTCACACCAGGGGACAGATTTATCAAGGGTCGAATTTCGAAGTGTAAAAAACGTAGAAATTCGAATAGCATTATTTCGATATTCGAAGTCGAAGTTTTTTTAAATCCTTCAAATCGAACGTTTTGAACGATTTAATCGATCAAATGATTTTACTTCGACTTCTAAGAACTTAGCCAAATGTTGGCTATAGGTTCTAGGAGGTCCCCATAGGCTAACATAGCAATTCGGCAGGTTTAAGGTGGCGAAGTCGAACTTTTTTTTCGATTTTCGAAGTCGAGCTTTTTTACTTCGAATCAAAGTCGAAGTTAAGCCTATTCGATGGCCGAAGTACCCAAAAATTTGTTCGAAATTCGAAGTTTTTAAATTCGAAAATTCACTTCGACCCTTCGTAAATGTGCCCCATAGTGTCAGCTTGTCAAAGCAAATCTTGTGGGTATTTACAAGATGGAGTCTCACACCAAAAGTTCCATAGGACAGTTATTTTGTATAACCTCCTAACAGATATTTTGTCATAAACATTTCTAGAATATAAAAACAAATGTTCCCCCTACTTAAATAAAAAGGCTATCAAATTAATGAAAACATTTGTGATATAATATCTAAGTACAGGTATAGGATCCCTTATCCGGAAACCCGATATCCAGAAAGCTCCCATAGACTCCATTTTATCCAAATAATCCAAATTTTTAAAAGTGATTTCCTTTTTCTCTGTAATAATAAAACAGTAGCTTGTACTTGATCCCAACTAAGATATAATTAATCCCTTATTGGAAGCAAAACCAGCCTATTGGAGTTATTTAATGCTGAATTTCTAGTAGACTTAAGGCATGAAGACCCAAATTACGGAAAGATCCGTTATCCGGAAAACCCCAGCTCCCGAGCATTCTGGATAACAGGTCCCATACCTGTAGTACCTGATTAATATTATGAGCAAGTCCCTACATTCAAAACACAGTCCAATTTCTTCCACCATTTAAATGTAGGCAATGTCTAAAATATGATGTTATAGCCTAAAAACTATCACGGTTGTCATTACACAATATAAGCAGCAATCTCAATTATTCATGTGCCTTTTATTACATTCCAAATGTCAGATGCTTTCCACCTTTCTCTTGTAGAGCTCAGCAGCCATCTCCTATCAATAAAACACTTTATGCCCATTCTTCTTTTTTTATTTATTAGCTATGCACAAATAAGTCAATTACAATATAAATAATTGTTAATAATAGTCGTTACAAAGGTATATTTGTTTCAGTGAACTAAAATACTCCTCTAATGAGATGATTTTTGGCGGGGAGAAAAAATTTGCAGAGCTTGTGTTTTTTATATATCATTTTTTACCACAAAGTAGAACTGGTGACAATATTCTATTGATTAAATGGGAACAAAGTTTCCCACAAAGCAAGTTAGAGGTTATACTGAAAAGGTTGAAATTATAGATGGAAATCATTTTCATTTCAAGGCATAGGAACAAACCATTTTTCAACAAAGGCAACCCCTTGTGAGTGTCATTTTTCCATATCTGCATGGTATTATTGTGTCCCTGAATACCTAGTTGGTAAAATGATGCTTATAGATATCAATACATTGTTTAAATGTTTGTTGTTTAAATAATGTAAAATGATTGGCATATAAATTACAGAAAGAAATCCTCAGCACTTCATATAACCCACCCTGTAGCATTGACCATCTGCTAAGAAGCACCCTTGTGCCAACTCTCCATCTAACCCTATTATGGAGGTTGACCAGCTGCTAGAAACGCTAAACCATTATTTGTATTTAAAAATTAAGATTGCCAGTGCATAGTTTGCCTTTAAATATAATTGTTACAAAAAGTGATACCACAATACCACATTTTGCCCAAAATATGTAATGTAAGCTCCAATATCACGTCAAGTACAACCTCATTGTATGAGTGTAGAGTCCTACACTGTCTATTATATTAAAACAAAAGTGAGCTATTCTATAGCCTAGACCTCTGAATTTTCAGTAGAGTACATTTGAAAAGGCCTGACTTGCCCTCTAAGTTATTTACAGAATCAGTTCATGAATAATAAAGGATAATGCACAACCCAGATCAATAAATACAAAATAAAACAAATGCAAATAGCTGTTCAGTTGTGTTGGGGATCTTTTATAATCTAAGATGATTCTTATTCAAAGATTTAACCCTTTTCTGGTTGGGTCAGCTACACTTCTGAAACTGGAGTGACGCATTGCTAGACGAGTGGGGACTACACCGTTGACAGAAAAAGGGCTTATAGATCTAACTATTTCTCAAACAAACTCAAATAAATATAGTGCTAATTTTTCTGTTTATTTTGATGTTTTTTTCTAAGTTTGAAGTTCTCTGCTCTCTGTCTGTTAAAGGGGTTGTTTCCCTTCAAACACTTTTTTCAGTTCAATTGGTTTCAGATATAAAGACTTTTTACGACAACGTTCTATTTGTGACAGTTTTTCTAATATTGAAGTGTAACGGGTTTTTTATATAATTTTTTTTATATAATATAAGGCTAATTAGTAATGAATACAGATAATTACTACATGGCAGCACAGAAACCAGTGCAATTATCATCAGAATGTAATAATCAGCCCTGTAGCATCAGCTTATATTACAGGCCAAGCTCATTTTCTGCTTGATAATTTGTGACAAACCCTAAGCTTAGCGTCTCAACAGCTGCTCAGAGCCCACTGAGCATGTGAGTGTCGGCAGACACTTTCCAGGATGGTGACCCCCTGTGACATGTTTGAAGTCCTGGATCATTGCTGCTATTGAGAAGCTAAAACTTTAGGCTGCTGCAATATATTTTGTATATAAAATATGGCATTTTTAGCCATATTAGTTTTTAAGGTTTAGTTCTTTCACAGCAATTCAGTGACAGGCAGGCACCACTCCGGAACATCCATCAAATAAATCGTCGAATCCAGGAGCCAAAATTGAAGTATAAAAATAAAATGTGTCTTTATTTTACATTATGTCTAAAAGATAAAACCTTACGCATTTCGTGTCATACAGGGTATCTAGTTCTTCTTTAACTGTTTCTAAATTGATACATTTAGTTGATACATTTGTTATCTTTAGCCCCACTGAGCAGAATCCGAGTTTCATTAAAGGTGGCTGTTAGAATTGATACAATAGTTGCTAATTTCCCACAGATACTGCTGAGAAATATATCAGCTAAATTTATCAATTAAATGTAGTAAATTGTAACAGTTCAGAATGCTCCTGGATCACTTTGCTGTCAGACTGAAACACTAGAGACAGGACCATTAAACTTACATATTAGGAAAATGGTAAAAAAAAATTTCCTGTGCAAATTTGTGATTTTTCTTTCATTGTATATACATTTTACCATTTTCAAAATGCGAACTTGAAAAAGATCAGTTTCTGATAAATATATTTATATGGGTCATTTACCAAGTGCAGGGCAGATTATCATGTTTTGTCCACCCTTATACGTTCCTATTGCAGAATGGATGCAGATGTCTGCTGTACAAAAAAAGGGACCTGCACTTGTCCTATGAATTGAGTGTTGCCTGCATTTGGCAGCACTGTGTTCATGAGTGGAAAGCAGGTCTGTGCATCAAGCTATGGAGCGATGTCTTTGCTGCCTGCTTATGGCAGGCTGCAAGTATGGGACTGCATTACACCCACCCTCTCTGTGTTTTGTGCTTCATGATGAATTTTTAATCTGGTGCGAGATGTTTTGCGAAGGAGCACAAAGTAACACATCTATAAGGCAATTTGTGTTCCTTTGCTTGCAACAAGGGCATACCCCTCAACACTTTAACTTTAAGGGGTTGTGTCCCCTCTACTGTCTGACATATTCTTGGTTTTGACACACTATTAAACTAATTTCATGTTTACCCAAGTCTGGTTTTGCAAATATTATAATAATATTCCAAAAAAGACAAGATACATTAATTTAAAAAACAATATAATTAGCCATAACTTCCAACCTTTCCAAATAGGCCAAAAGCCAGCACATATTAAACTGACTTAGCTGCATACTTTTATGTCAACTTATGTAAACAATAGAGGAGACCCTTACACATGGTTTTCTGTATGACATTAAAAGATTCATACTTTACATTACTGTAAAGGAAAAGTAAAGTCATTGTTTGTTTGCATTCAAGAAAATCCTATGGCAAAAGCCTTGTAGTTAAAAGAAAATAACACACTGACATAGCTTGAAAACACATTGTACTGTTTGCTCATTGCAGAACAAATGCTTATCTATACACATAATAACTGTATTTACACAAACTGGAACTTATACTGTACTTTGTTGCCACCTTCTGGAACATAACTGCATATGCATATTGCATATTGTACATTATCTGACATTTGCAGACATAAATCAGATGGACATAACTAAGAATTCTCAAAGGGGTTGTTCACCTTCAAACATTTTTTCCAGTTCTGTTGGTTTCAGATTGCTCACCAGAAATAAAAGCTTTTTCCAGTTACTTTTTATTTGTGACCTTTTTTCTAATATTGAAGTTTAAAGTTTAATTTTTTAAAGCAGCTCTGGGACGAGGGGTCTCCAGCTTTGTAACTGTTCTAAATTCAGTGTTGGACTGGCCAGGCCCTAAATAGGCCCCCGCCGGGCCAGACCCCTCTCCCGATCAGATTGTGCAAACAAAAAAGTTTTCTTTAGGCGCCGCACAGTGCCATCTGTGCATGCGCGCAGCGCCATGCATGCAGGAGTGCCGAGCGGCGCCTTTCAAGCAGGCGCGCTGAGCAGCGCCTTCACGCAGGCTAAAAAGCCTCTCCTAGTAACTTTAAAGGAGAACTAAACCCCCCCGGCCCCCCTCTATGCCTTCCCCCTGCTAAGTTTTACCCCAGAATTATGTCCCATGTAGGATTACTGACCACAAATGCAGAGAGAGCGCAGCGGAGCTCACAGGCGCCATCTCGCGGCACTTTGGTAATCTTCTGGTCTTCTTCCAGCGCTTTGACAATTTCCGTCACTTCCTCGCATGCACAGTTGTAAGAAACCGGAAAAATGCTCCAACTGCGAATGCGCCGAAACGCCACTCACAATTACAAGGAATACTGAAGCACCGAAAATGGTGGCCGTGAGCTCCACTGCGCTCACTCTGCATTTTGCAGTCAGTAATCCTACAGGGGACAGAATTCTAGTGTAACACTTAGCAGGGGGGAGGGGGGCCATTGGGGACTTATCACCGTGGGGGGTTTAGTTCTCCTTTAAGAGACAAATATCTGGTTATTAAAATGGAAATTCGACTGTTCTACTGCAGAGAGTCTGCTAGACCACACTTCAAAGCAATACAGGTAAGAGCGATGGGGTGGCATGGCAGCGGCTGCCTTAGGGTGGATAGGGGCCAGAATTGCCACTGGCATTTAGAAAGCAGGCAAAAAAAGTATATTTAACAATAAATGGGCCCAAGGAAGGCACAACTCATGGCATTATATTCTAGGTTCTAATAATTTAACCATTTTTTTTACCAAATGTTAGCACTAACCCCATGTTTCCAACATTAACTTTTGTCATTGCCAAGTGCTTGATGTTGCTATCCTTAGTAGAGACTAAAAAAAAATTTCAAGGTCAAAATGATTCATTTAAAAAATAAAAAACACAGTGCACTGTGTCCAACTTTTTCATAAACCCAGATGTTAAAAACACTCAAGCCCTGGGACCAGGTTCTAATACCACTTGTGGTAGTCTGCACATGGGGCACTGCAGCTGGCTATGTCTTATATGGCAAAATGGTATATTTTTGAGCTGAAAAAAACCTTCCAATTTAGTGATGTATGTGTTTTCTCCACTGACATAGCATGTGTTACCTATGCCACAAGCAACACTAAGAAGACAACGGGAGTTTAGGGAGATTAATGCGTGGCTGAGAGATTAGTGCAGGGAGGAGGGTTTTGGGTTTTTGGAGAACTGGGCTGATTTCTCAGTCGGCTACAGGCTCTTTGCTAGGGATGGACTGCACCTCAATGATGATGGTGCAGCTGTTTTGGGGGAGAAGATGGCTAGACAGTTGGAGGAGATTTTAAACTAGCGTGGGGGGAGGGTTCAGTAAAAGATTCAGTGGAAGTCAGGTTAAATGAGATAGTGGGCAAAGGAAGGGAAAATGGGGGGGTGGAGATTTGGTTGGGGGTACTGTTAAGGATAGGGAGGACCACATGACATTTGTTCAATATGGTACCAGTATTAAATGTATGTTTGCAAATGCAAGGAGTCTGACTGGAGGGAAAAGGAGGTGCTGGAGGGAAAATATGACGTGATTGGTGTGGCCAAAACATGGCTGAATGAGTGGCATGGCTGGGCAGTTAATATCAGCGGCTATACTTTGTTTTGGAGGGACAGAGGCAATAGAAAAGAAGGAGGGCTATGTCTGTTTGTTAGGCAGGATTCAAAAGCTTATATAAAGGAGGAGGTGTTAGAAAATGAGGGCACAGAAGTCTTATGGGTGGAGTTCTTCACCAATTGTAAAGATTCCATCAAATTAATTGTAGGCGTATGCTATAGACTCCCTTATGTAATTGACGAAGAGGAGGCTAAGCTCCTGATGCAAATAGAAAAGGCTGCTAGTTTGGGTAAGGTAATGATAATGGGGGACTTTAATTACCCAGATATTGACTGGATCAACAGTACTGCCAGATCAGTTAATTGGAACAAGTTTATAAACTTGTTGCATGACAATTTTATGGCACAGGTTGTTGAGGAGCCAACCAGGAAAAATGCTATTCTGGAGCTAGTGATCTCAAATGACCCAGAACTTATAGAAAATGTGTAATCATTGAACCCCTGGTTAATAGTGACAATAATGTTATGTAATTTAATGTCTGGTGCAAAAAACAAATATACACTTGGGCAACAAAAACCATGAATTTCAGAAAAGCTAATTTTAGTGCCTTGAGGGCTGTCCTTCAGAGAATTGATTGGGGCATTAAGTTTTCAGCTAAAAACACAGAACAGAAATGGTTGTCATTTAAAATCATTACTGTTCTCAATTTATTCCCTTAAGGAGTAAATGTAGAAGTTCTAAGAATCACACTATGTGGCTTAATAATGAAGTAAAAAAGTTAATAGGAAAGAAGAGGAAGGCATTTAAAAACTACAAATCTGTTGGGACAGAAGCTGCATTTAATGAATATAAACACTATAATAAATGTCGTAAATCAGCAATCCGGAAGGCAAAGAAAGGAAATGAAGAGTGCATTGCGGCGGAGGCTAAGACTAACCCCAAGAAGTTGTTTAAATATATTAATAGTAAAAAGATGCAGGTTGAGAGTGTTGCTCCATTAAATAATGGTACCAGTATGGTTGTAACAGATACAGAAAAGGCAAATGTGCTTAATCAGTTCTTTTCTTTATTGTATACAATAGAGGAGTCTGAATTCCCAGGCTTACTTCATAGCTGCACTGATGGCTCAGCTCAATCTAGTCAGTGGCTGACTCAGGATATGATCCATAAAGCTTTAATAAAAATTAATGTAAACAAGGCTCCAGCGCCTGATGGCATACACCCCCGGGTTCTAAGGGAGCTTAGTTCAGTTTTAGACCAGCCCCTATTTCTGATTTTCTCAGATTCACTTTCGTCTGGTGTGGTGCCTAGGGATTGGAGAAAAGCTGATGTCATTCCAATATTTAAAAAGGGATTACGATCTCAGCCTGGCAATTATAGGCCAGTAAATTTGACTTTGGTGGTGGGCAAATTATTTGAAGGCTTTTTAAGGAATCACATTCAAAATGTTGTCCTAGTGAATGGCATTATGAGCAGCAATCAGCATGGCTTTATGAAGGATAGGTCATGTCAGACAAATTTGATTGCTTTTTATGATGAGGTAAGTAAAATGCTGGACAGTGGGAGGGCAGTAGATGTGATCTATTTGGTTTTTGCCAAAGCATTTGATACCGTAACCCACAAACGACTGCTTTCTAAACTAAGGTCTGTTGGGCTTAATGAAGTTGTTTGCACATGGATAGGAAACTGGCTACAGGATTGGTTACAGAGGGTGGTTGTTAATGGTACATTATCTGCTTGGAGTAAGGTTCTTAGTGGGGTCCCTCAGGGCTCGGTATTGGGTCCACTTTTATTTAACTTGTTCATTAATGACTTAGGGGAGGGTATTGTAAGTAATGTATCAGTGTTTGCAGATGACACAAAACTATCCAGCCCAATTAATTCCATCCAGGATGTGGCATCCTTGCAACAGGATCTTGACAAACTGGAAATCTGGGCAGCTAAGTGGCAAATGAGATTCAATGTTAAAAAATGTAAAGTCATGCACCTGGGATGTAAAAATATCCAAGCCACTTATACCCTTAATGGGACTGCACTAAGCAAATCCATTATGGAAAAGGACCTTGGAGTCATTGTAGATGATAAACTTGGCTGTAGCAAGCAATGCCAGTCAGCAGCATCAAGGGCAAATAAGGTCTTGAGCTGTATTAAAAGGGGCATAGATTCACGGGAGAAGGGGTCATTCTTCCACTTTATAGAGCACTGGTAAGGCCCCATCTAGCCCATCTAGCCGTACAGTTTTTGTCTCCATCACTCAAACAGGACATTATTGTATTAGAGAAGGTGCAGAGAAGGGCAACTAAGTTGGTAAAAGGTATGGAAAATCTTAGCTATGAGGAAAGACTGGCCAAATTGGGGATGTTCACGCTGGAGAAGAGGCGTTAAGGTATGATAACTATGTATAAATATATAAGGGGATCATATAATTATCTCTCTAATGCTTTATTTACCATTAGGTCTTTGCAGCTGACACAAGGTCACCCATTCCGATTAGAAGAAAAGAGGTTCTGCCTAAATATTCGGAAGGGGTTTTTTATAGTGAGAGCTGTGAAGATGTGGAATTCTCTCCCTGAATCAGTTGTACAGGCTGATACATTAGATAGCTTTAAGAAGGGGTTGGATGGCTTTTTAGCAAGTGAGGTAATACAGGTTTATGGAAAATAGCTCATAGTACAAGTTGATCCAGGGACTACCGTATATACTCGAGTATAAGCCGACCCGAGTATAAGCCGAGGTACCTAATTTTACCTACGAAAACTGGGAAAACTTATTGACTCTAGTATAAGCCTACACACAACTACAGCCCTGTCTCCCAGCAGCACACATTCTGCCAAAGCGACCCCCCCAGCGATCAACCGGACTTCTTTGCAAAGTTGATGGTGACAGAGAATTGCCAAACGGATTACTGTGTGCATTGTCCCACTGTCCCACTACCATGTGCAGAGGGTGCTGTTTGATATTGCCATCACTGTTAATCTTTTGTATAAGCAACAGAGGGCGCTGTGTGATATTGCAGTCACTGTTATTCTTTCATATAACCAACAGAGGGCGCTGTGTGATATTGCAGTCACTGTTAATCTTTCATATAACCAACAGAGGGCGCTGTGATATTGCAGTCACTGTTAATCTTTCATACAACCAACAGAGGGCGCTGTGATATTGCAGTCACTGTTATTCTTTCATACAACCAACAGATGGCGCTGTGTGATATTGCAGTCACTGTTATTCTTTCATGCAACCAACAGATGGCGCTGTGTGATATTGCAGTCACTGTTATTCTTTCATACAACCAACAGATGGCGCTGTGTGATATAGCAGTCACTGTTATTCTTTCATACAACCAACAGATGGCGCTGTGTGATGTTGCAGTCACTGTTAATCTTTCATATAACCAACAGAGGGCGCTGTGATATTGCAGTCACTGTTATTCTTTCATACAACCAACAGATGGCGCTGTGTGATATTGCAGTCACTGTTATTCTTTCATATAACCAACAGAGGGCATTGTGGGATATTGCAGTCTCTCCCCAAGTGTACTGTTGGTATAGGAATGATTAAAAGTGACTGCAATCTCAGCTACTCGGGTTGGTGCCGCTGACCCGAGTATAAGCCGAGGTAGACTTTTTCAGGACATTTTGGATGCTGAAAAACTCGGCTTATACACGGGTATATATGGTAGTCTGATTGCCATTTTGGAGTCAGGAAGGAATTTTTTCCCCCTCTGGGGAAAATTGGAGAGGCTTCAGATGGTTTTTTTTACCTTCCTCTGGATCAACTGGCAGATAGGCAGGTTAAAAAAAGTAAAAAGGTTGAACTTGATGGACGTGTGTCTTTTTTCAACCTAACTTACTATGTTACTATGTGTTGAGTGTGACATAGCCCTTAAGCTACCTTTATAGATGGAAGGCAAACATACATTACTCAGTTGAAGATTACATTATAAGTGACGGGATAGAATTTAGGACTGGGGAATACGTAGAAATGGATGGACACTTTTAAGTTTAAATCAATAGTACGATGTCTGAGTTTCCAAATTTGTTTTAAATGACAGTAAAGTTCTTAGAAATAGTATCAATTTATTATAGACCCTACAGAAATAGATTTTGTTTTATATATGTATGTATATGTATGTGTATATATATATATATATATATATATATATATATATATATATATATATATATATATATATATATTATATATATAGTGAATAAAGTATTATAAATATATTATATATTATAAATTACCGAGGAGTTTCATGACAATATAAAAGCACGAGGCTGAAGACCGAGTGTTTTTATACAGGTCATGGAACTACGAGGTAACTGCTAATATCCTCATATTTTGCAACTGGGGGTACTTTATTTATTATAATACACAAGTTTCAGTGAGTCATGTGACAGAAATGACATCAGAACTCACCGTTTATAAGGATATTCATGGCTTTTGTGTATTATATATATATATATATATATATTTAATAATCTTTATAAAAGATTTCCAAGCAGGTACATTTAGTTGTTCATTGTAGTGCTAATATCATGACTTCTGCTTCAGTAGTGTAACCATGCAACCCTGGCCCCCGGCAAATATTTTTTCTGGGCCCCCTTGCAAATGACCCAAAATCACAGGCCACACCAGGTTGCACATGAAATAGCAGTTCTGTGGACCCTCCCTCATAGGCCCAATTTTAGTAGGAGCCGAACCACCCCTCACGTGGCCACAGGGTCTCCTTCTCCTATATTTACACTACTGCTCTGGTCCTAAATGTACTGTTTATAATAAGTAACATTTCATTGTTGTTTGTAATGACTTTCAACTGAGTTATTATCATAATATAATAAACTTGAGGCTACCATACCATAATAACAGAGAATAACATAGTAACATTACATTTTTTATGTATTGATTTTAACTTAGAGAAAGATCTCTCGCTCTGTCTTTTTTTCTATTAGTCTTTTTCTCTACCTATAGCATGACTATTTCATGCACAAGGGAGGATGCCATGTTCTGTTCTGTCTATATGTGTGTATTTAGTGGAGGTACTATTCATGACTGAGAGGGTTTTTAAAGAGTGGGTAGGTTAGTCCCAAGGGGTGTGCAGGTTTGAATAAGTATTTGTCTGACACTATGGGGCCCATTTACTAACAATCGAAATTGCAATTTTTTCCACAAAAAAATTGTGGTTTTCCTTTTTATCTCAAAAGCTCTAAAAATTAGAAATTTACCAAGTGAAAAAAAATGCAAAGAAATTTCATGCCAAACTTTGCCACGTAACAGTTCTGTAGAAGTCTATTGGAAGAACACTGATCCTATTGGACCATTTTTCAACCAATCAGAATGTTAGTGGTATTCGGATATATTTTTAGATCGTTCAGTGCTTTTTTTTCCGTTCATACTTTTTATAATTTTAACTTTTAATAAGTTCAATGACAGTTGTGGTTTTAGCATTTGCGAGTTTAGTTGTGGTTTAAAAAACTCTAAAACCTTCAATAAATGAGCCTTCACGTGAGTATATGTGTGTAGGTGAATTGAGAGCAACTCTATGGGGCAGATGCACCAAGGGTCGAATATCGAGGGTTAATTAACCCTCGATATTCGACTGGGAATGAAAATCCTTCGACTTCAAAAATCGAAGTCGAAGGATTTTGTGCAAATACTTAGTTCGAACGATTGAAGGAATAATCGTTCATTTGAACGATTAAATCCTTCGAATCGAACGATTCAAAGGATTTTAATCCAACGATCGAAGGATTATC
This sequence comes from Xenopus laevis, assembly GCF_017654675.1. Lineage (NCBI taxonomy): Eukaryota > Metazoa > Chordata > Amphibia > Anura > Pipidae > Xenopus > Xenopus laevis. Next base: position 41,208,441 of record NC_054382.1, read on the forward strand.
CTTCGACCAAAAAAACTTAGCCAAGCCTATGGGGACCTTCCCCATAGGCTAACATTGGGTTCGGTAGCTTTTAGGTGGCGAACTAGGGGGTCGAAGTTTTTTCTTAAAGAGACTGTACTTCGACTATCGAATGGTCGAATAGTCGAACGATTTTTAGTTCGAATCCTTCGATTCAAAGTCGAAGGTCGAAGTAGCCCATTCGATGGTCGAAGTAGCCAAAAAAACACTTAGAAATTCGAAGGTTTTTTTCTTCTATTCCTTCACTCAAAGTAATTGGCCCCTATGTGTGTGTCGGCGAGCTATTATTATTACCTTGCCCCCCTATAGAGCTCTCCCAGCCCCACCACAGTTGTGATGGCCCTCCAAGGATGGATTTCAAGTACTTTAAAACACCAAAGTACTAAGGGGCCAATTCATTAACTTCGAGTGAAGGAATAGAAGAAAAAAAACTTCGAATTTCGAAGTGTTTTTTGGCTACTTCGACCATCGAATGGGCTACTTCGACCTTCGACTACGACTTTGAATCGAAGGATTCAAACTAAAAATCTTTCGACTATTTGACCATTCGATAGTCGAAATACTGTAGAAAAAACTTCGACCCCCTAGTTCGCCACCTAAAAGCTTCCAAACCCAATGTTAGCCTATGGGGAAGGTCCCCATAGACTTGGCTAAGTTTTTTTGGTCGAAGGATAATCCTTCGATCGTTGGATTAAAATCCTTCGAATCGTTTGATTCGAAGGATTTAATCGTTCGATCGAACGATTATTCCTTTGATCGTTCGATCTAAGTATGTGCGCAAAATCCTTCGACTTCGATTTTCGAAGTCGAAGGATTTTCATTCCCAGTCGAATATCGAGAGTTAATTAACCCTCGATATTCGACCCTTGATGCATCTGCCCCTAAAAGTCTTAAAGGAACAGTTCATTGTGAAAATAAAAACTGGGTAAATAGAAAGGCTGTTCAAAATAAAAAATGTTTCTAATATAGTTAGTTAGCCAAAAATGTAATATATATAAAGGCTGGAGTGAACAGATATCTAATAAAACAGCCAGAATCCAACTTCCTGCTTTTCAGCTCTATAACTCTGAGTAAGTCAGTGACTTGAAGGGGGGCCACATGGTACATTTCTGTTGTGAGTTTGCAATTGATCCTCAGCATTCAGCTCAGATTCAAAAGCAACAGAAATGACCCATGTGGCCCCCCTCAAGTCTCTGATTGGTTACTGCCTGGTAGCCAGGGTAACCAGTCAGTGTAAACCAAGAGAGCTGAAAAGCAGGAAGTAGTGATCTGACTGACATGTTATACATCAAATCACTCCAGCCTTTATACATTACATTTTTGCCTAACTAACTATATTAGAAACATTTATTTTGCACAGCCTATGTACCCAGTTTTTATTTTTACACTGAACAATTCCTTTAAAACCATCCCATGTGCATTTACCCCAGGGAAATCTGAATTGTGTATTTGGGTGAAAAATGCATTTTCATTGTGTACAGGTTAAAAACAAGGCTTTGTTTATTCTTGTGGCCAGAATGAACTATTGCAATGTAACAAAACACTATATAGCAAAATTAAATAAAATTACCCCAGGTATAAATATGAAATAATATCCTTTGAACTTGACCACAAAGTTACTTGAATAACTTGGGGGCCATCTAATTGCATTGATCTCCTGCCTCAAATTGTGTTTTGAATATAGGTATAAAAGGTATAGATATAGTTATAAAATGTGTATAAATAAATACTACTTGAAAACATTTTGGTTATGCTCTACTGTGCACATAACTGTTTGCCAGAAGATGGCGCTTTCACCTAAGAATAACTTTAAAGCGCTTTCAGAAAGCTAACACCAACTGAATGGGGAAAACACTCATTTACACTCCTTTGTCCCTTTAACTCTAAACTGCGATGTTGGTTAACAATTCAGATATTAATTCTTTATAAACTATTATGCTGTACTAAAACAATAATTATTGTTTCCCTTTAACTCTAAACTGCAATGTTGGCTAACAATTCAGATATTAGGGGGCAGACTTATCAATCATCGAATTTCAAAGTAATGGTAGTTTTTTTTTACTCCCATATCTTCGAGATTCAAATTAAAAAAAAATTATTGAAATTTATCAACAAAATCAAAGGTTTTTTTTGGGGCAAATAGGTCAGTTTTCGATCAAATTCTAATTGTACGAATCGAAGTAATATCGCATTTGATCGAATTAGATTCAACGTTTTTCCAAAAAAAACACCTTTAGATTTTTAAAAGTCCACCAATTGACTCCAAATAGGTTCTAGGAGGTCCCCCGTAGGCTAAAACAGCAATTGGGCAGGTCTTAGATGGCAAATGGTCGAAGTCGAATTTTTAAAGAGACAGTACATGATAAATTTAGATTTCTTCATATTCAAATCGAGTTTGGACTATTCCTTAGTTGAAGTACACAAAAATTAGCTCAAAATTTGAATTTTTTAAAATAAATTTAGGTTTTTCGGTATAGTGCAGTCTGTTTATGGATGGAAATATGATTGCTTTTTTTGTACCTGCACACAGGCATTGACTGTGAATCTGAGTGCACCAAACCAAACATATCAGGAAGGCATGAGTGCACACTGGGATTTACTTAAAACATATGATGTTTATTTTGTCATGTGCGGGTTGACACTGAAGTGCACATGAACCTGCAGATGGGCAAGTTTGGCTTGAAACGTGGGTGACCATTGCGGGGTGGGGTGCAGGTCAGACTAGGGAAATACACTCCTCCTCTGCTCCCAAAGATTCTCAGACCTGGAACCAGAGGTGCGCACAGAAGTAGCGTACAGAGCAAGATGATGCTGGTACAGGTTGTACACAGGTCCTAGAATGGCAACATTTTGTAGCTTAGGGTTCAGAACATAACTAGTGTACAAATGTGCCTGGGAAAACCTAGAGCCATCAGATCCAGGTTAGTGATAACTCCAGGGTTCCCAGTAGGCACAGTCATGCACCATTAACCAGACAAGGTATGATGGATGCAAGTATCTTCCCATACAGGTTTTATCAATAGTAACCAGAGTCCCAGCCATGTTATACATAGTGTATGTGGTAACCAGGAACAGGGTGAGTCACATTATGAGATACCAGCACTGTTCTCCTGCAGACACCCAGTACAACTCTATATATCACTACATCAGCATTGATATTTGTATAACAGTAAATTTAAAGTGTATGTGGAAGTATGTGGTGGGCAGAAGCAAACAACTAATGTCTGATATACTGTAAGAAAAACATTACAATTATCTGTAAATCTTTTGGGATTGAATTGCGACTCAGTAGTTTGAAGTAGAAAGACAGTTACCCATTTTGGATTCATCTGAATGAATACTTTTCAAAAATATATGTTTTTGGGGGAACAATGTATTTTTTTTGTAATTTTACTCTGCAGCAAATGTCATGAATATTCAGTAGCTGAAGTTACTGTCAGGACAAGTTGTATGAGCCAACTTCATTTTGGTGTCTCTAAACACCATATACTTTGGTAATCTTATAAACAATGGCCATCAAACTGTTCAGTGGACCCCTGGCATTTATACTTATAATTTTTCTTGGTACCTAATACTATGTGGGAGATACAAACTTATAGTTTTTGAAGTAATTTTTCTGAATTTTCATACATTTTTATAGAAATGACTACATTTAGAAAAGCTTTGATGTTTGGTAATTAGGAGTAGAAAGACATGGTTACCAATTTGTGATTTGACAGAACCTGTACTTTCAAAACTATATGGTTTACTGGGGTAAACCTTCCGTTCCAGGATTTATAGTCTAAAGTACGCCATATTCTACTGTAGTGCTTTGAAATTCGGTAATTTACTGCTGGGAGTTTTTGATCTATTGAAGTCAGATATCTTCATAAAACTGTACCTATCTGTTATTGGCAAGTCACTTCAAGACACTTCAGGCTTTCCAAATCAGTTGATTTTTTGTGCATGAAATAAAATATTTTTCTTGTATAAATTGGGAAAACTGCCAATTTTGTGGTATGTTGAGCTCTAAATCTTGTTCCAGAAGTGGAAATATTTACAGATTTAGAAAACTCATGTTCTGCCAAAAAAAAAAAAAAAAACAATGTATAGTTTTCCTAGGTGAACTAAAAATCCCCCTAAAGCGAGAGAGCACAAAATGTTAAAAAAAAAGTCTGACACAGTGCAAATAAAATGCAAAATTATGCCCTGCACTTAAAGGGTTAAGGAGCAAATCTAACTTGCCAGTATTTAAACATAGGTGTATGCTAACCAACAACTCACAATAAAATAAAATGTATGTCTAATGTTAAATATAAATTATGAGAAAAAATATAAAACTAAAATGAGACAGCATTTGAATGTTGATTATGAGGAATGGAAGCATTTGAATTCATTCCCTGCTTACTAATGGCACTCAATATCAAATCCTGAATGTTAATGCGGCACACAAGGTTATTTCTGTCACTGTTAAAATGTTATATGGAATAGTCATAATGTAGTTATTTTATTTTATGTTTTATATTAGTTCTGAAAGGAATCTAAGGAACTTAGTACAAAATCAAATGTTCTTCTTTTCTACTTGTCGCCATATTTAAGACTGGAGCTGGGGACTGATTTTTTTTAAATGCTTTAATATGCTTTGGGGTCTTCAGTATCTGGTGATAGAACTGAAAGCATGATCTATGGTTCTTTGCTATTACAGAACATAGCTGACATTCTAGGAAGAGCTAGGGATGCAATAAAAATATTTCTAAATCAATTGCAGCATAATTGCTTTTTCAAGTATATCTTATATTTCTTTTATTTTAGCAAATAGCAAACTCCAGCAACACATATATATTCCAGGGCTCTTTTTTTTTTATAGTGCCCACAGTTGCAAATCAAACCTTTGTTTCAGGAAGAGTGGACCATAATTTATAGTGGAGAAACTTGTGTTTGAAAGTGCACCATGGGCATGTAACTTTTTGCACACAAACGTTTAGTAGTAATTTTCTGAATTACCACTGTCAACACTGAACAAAAGGGACTTAATTAGAGGAGCATAAACTGGAGATCACTGGAGATCTTGCAGGTGAACACAGGAACAACTTTATTCACAGTCACCAGTATAGCTTCTTCAATAAGAGTAGTCACACGAGTTCCAAAGCAAATCAGTAAAACAGAACAAGGGTTACCGAAGCCATTGGATCCAGCTGTTGCCTTCCCTCCTGTTCCTCTTCTTTAGGCCAAGAGCTCTGCCCTCTACAGACACAGGGATCAAAATAAAAAGGTAATCATAAATAAAAAGTAGTAACCATACTACTTTAAGCAACTATATAAAAATATCAGTATACAATATATTCATATATAAAACCACATTGATAATATCAGTAAAACTCCTTAAAACAATTTCAAAAACTATAATAATAACAACGCTGTCATTACAACTGTCACAAAAAAGGTCTAAGGTTAATATCTATATTCAGATCAAGTGACGTGTCTGTACAGCTATTGGGCATATAGTTGATTTAAGCCACATAGTTTGGTTACTATTGAAATGTGCATAAAAAGCATTTATATAGACAAGTCTATAGACACTGATCATAGTATTGCTGGCACTTTTGGGTGTTTTTTCATATACTGTACATCTGTCTTGAATTATTGAGCTAGGTTGTTTGGGTTATTCTTCTATAGCCTACAGCTGATTTATATTTCCGTTTGGTGGTCCGGAAAAGGAGCTGTGAAAGGAATTGGCAACTAGCACATAAACATTGACTTTTCCTTTTTAATTTCATTTATTAGAGTTGTAATCCTTAAAGGCACAGTGGCCAGCCTGAATACAATGTATTCGGGCCTAGCAAGTCCTAGTGTACCTCTTTACTTGGTCTCTGATTGGTGAGGTACTGTACTGCCAGAGCACTGGACTGACCCCCTGGCTGCTCAACTAGCTGGTCTAATGCTATCTCACACCACCTACAGTGCGCTCCGTGGCTCTGACCTAACATTAGCTAACTCAATGACTCAATGTCGTTTTGTAAATACTTGAAATATTTAATTAATTTTGCTTAAATGATTATTACTGATTTCTAAATTGGCTTATCATTGTTCTCCCATACTAGGATTCTAACACCATTATCTTCTCTGGTATACAATTTTTTTTACACCGCTTAATTTTACTTATATTGACTACTAACAGAGTATTTTCTGTTTAGTGGTACCACCATTATTTTTAAACATTCAATCCACTTTTTTTGAGATAAAACACTTGGAAATGTATGTCTGCCAAGTGTACAAATATCTCAAAGAAAGAAACAAAAATCTGGTCGAAGATTTGAACAATCTTTGGAAATGATCCAGTGGAATTCAGTCCTTTCAGATTTCTATGAGATTAAAAAAAAGAGAGAGATACACTCTCACATTAAATCACACAAAAATCTGGTCGAAGATTTGAACAATCTTTGGAAATGATCCAGTGGAATTCAGTCCTTTCAGATTTCTATGAGATTAAAAAAAAGAGAGAGATACACTCTCACATTAAACTGGAGCTATATTCCCTATGTAAAAAATTGGCGATTCCTACAGAACACCCTGTCTATTTACACTATTTAAATAAACAGAGGGAGAATAAATTAAAATGGCTATAATGTGAAATTATGACTTCAAAGCCAAAATTCACTAGAGAAAAAGATGATTATAACAAGAAAGATGTATATAATTGTTCTAGATTTAATAAGCAAGTTTTTCTTGTTTTGAATCTTTAGATGACAATGGAAATATAGACACAGTGACTTCCCTCTTCTTTTCCTCAAAGCAGTGTAGAAAATTTTTAGTCTTGGACAGCTTCAGTGGCGATACTAGGAATAAGGAGACAAAAAAAGGACTGTTTTCCTGTCACCCAAAAAAGAACTACCAGAAAATACATCTGCAGAGGACGAAAATATATGACCCTTTCCAAAATAGGTCTTTGAGAGAGGAACAAAAAGACTGTAGGTAACCTTAATGAGATAGATTTTAGGAAATTACTTTTGAAAAAACATTTTGAATTTTCAACCTCTTGTTGTTGATATTACCTACAGTATATTGGTGTTCAGGTAGACCTTAATCAGGATGCATTCATTTCAATAACTTTCAGGATGTGGCAACTGTCATACACTTAACAGAATTACAAAATAGAGAATAGCAAGGATGTAGGCTAAGTAAGAGCTTCTCCAATCATACATTAAAAAAAGTTTCAAGCAAAAATCCACCTCTTACTTTGTACACCTAAGATATGATACTATTAGGCTTTTTCAGAAACACATACAAAGAAAACTCACTTATTTACAACTGTCAGAAGTTATACCACTAGTAATAACCTAACTCACACAGATATAATAGCTCTTGCAAAAAGATGAGAACATAGTTATCCATTCAGCAGATAAAGGTTGCTCAATTGTAGTTTTAAAATCAAGTTGACTCTTTTAGTGAATGAATGTGACAGTTACAAATTAACACTACATATAAACCTCTAAGGAACAAAACATTTTAAAATATACTTTTAAACTCATAGACAATGCTAGGACAAAATTAGCTTATTAGGATCTTCCTGTTACCTTGATAAACAATTTGTTTATTCAGATAATTTGAAGGCTTTTATTTTGTATTCTATACAATATTTGCTGACAATTTTATTTCCAGAAATGTGGCATGGCCATGGGGGCCATGTATGTCCCCTGTTTTGCTAATTTATACATGGAATGGTGGCAGGAGTCTACAATCTATTATGAGAAATATGAGACTATCCCTTATCAATTTTATGGATGATCTTGTCGTGGTATGGTCTGGGGATGATGACCACTTTGATGGATATATTAATTATATCCATCCTTAATTATATCTTAGATTAAAATTTACCAGACTTAGACTTCACACATCCATAGCTTTTTAGTTTTGTCTTAGTCTATTGATACAGGTATTGGGCCTCTTATCCAGAATGCTCGGGACCTGGGGTTTGCCGGATAACAGATCGTTCTGTAATTTGCATCTTCATACCTTAAGTCTACTAGAAAATCATGTAAACATTAAATAAACCCAAATAGGCTGGTTTTGCTTCCAATAAGGATTAATTATATCTTAGTTTGGATCAAGTACAAGGTACTATTTTATTATTGCAGCGAAAAGGGAAATCATTTGGATTATTTGGATAAAATCGAGTCTATGGGAGAAGGCCTTTCCGTAATTTGGGGCTTTCTGTATAACGTGTTTCTGGATAACGGATCCATACCTGTAATCATAACACTTACTTCTTTGCACAAAATATGTTGTACCCATTCATAGTGCTTCTTCCTCACATCCCTGTCATTTAATTTGCTACATTCTGAGTGAAGAGTTTTTGGGGCAAATTCACTAACCTGTGGAAATTCGCCATCGCAAATTCAAATTCACTAAAATCCGAAGTTGCATCCAGGGTGCCGAACTCTGATGAAGTTGCGCTAGTTTATGTGCCATATGTTAGGAAATGAATGGGGGAGCCCCGGTACCCAAAATTCTTTTTGCAGCCTATCACCCTGAAAAAGTAAAAGACGCTAGCGTTTTTTGGGACTTAGAACATTTTTCAACTATCAATTGAAGCCCTATACGCGTGGCAATAGGATGCAAAATTCGTTAGCGATTAGCTCATTCGCTAGTGAATTGTCCTCTACGCCTGTTAGTAAATTGGCGATGTCCCTGCAGATGGTGTTTCAGGCAAATTTTCGCTAGAGGCCACCACTTTGCCCTTTAGTAAATCTGCCCACTAGAGTCCATTATAAGCTAATAATTACAATATTTTTAAAAATTATTTCCATTTCCAATACAATAATAAGTTCATACCTATTCTTTCTCCCACCTAAGATATAATAAATTCTCACTGGATTACTGGACACGTGGAGGCCTATTTATCAAAATTCAAATTTGCTTTCGAGTTTTTTCTACATTGAAGAAACTTACAATTCAAAAAAAAGTAAATGTTTGCTTACGTATGAAAAAAATGCAAAAAACTTGATTAAATACAGCCGTGAAAAAAGTTTATAGGCTTAAAAAACTCAAATTTGTGAATTTACAAACTCAAAAACTCGAATTTAAAAAATGGCTTGAATTTTGCTTATTACAACTCCCACTGACTTTCACATGAACTTGCCAGTTTAATAAATACCAAACATTCCAGTTTTTGAAAATATAATCCGAATTTGTGGGATTTTAATGAAAAAAATTCTAATTGTTGGCTAACATTCCAATTCGAACCTTGATGAATTTTTTTTCTTAAATAAGCTAGCATTCGAGAAAAAAAGTTGCACAAGCTTTTTTTTCCTCGTCTGTGGTTTTTTTCACTAACTGGTATTTTAATAAATCTGCCCTTTAAAGGAGAACTAAAGCTTAACTAAAGAAGTAGCTAGAAATGTTGTATATTATGTTTTGTGCTTCTGTACCAGCCCAAGCCAACCACAGCCTTGTAGCAGTAAAGATCTATGTCTCCAAAGTAGCTCCCCATCTTCTTTTCTGCTGATTCACTGCACATGCTATGTGCTGCTGTCGCTTACTGAGCTTATCGACCCACTTACAATATACAGTACACATAGAATTTAAATATCACAATATAAGGCTGATTAGTAATTAATACAGATATTTACTACATGGCAGCACAGAAACCAGTGTAATTAGCATCAGAATATTATAATCAGCCCTGTAGCATCATCTTATATTAAAAGCCAACCTAATTTTCTGCTTGATAATTTGTGACGACCCCTAAGCTTAGCTTCTCAACAGCCGCTCAGAGCCCACTGAGCATGTGAGTGTCGCAGACACTTTCCAAGATGATGACCCCTGTGAAAAGTTTGAAGTCCTGGATCTTTGCTGCCATTGAAAAGCTGAAACTTTAGGCTGGTGCAATGAGGTAATTATATAAAATATGACATTTTTAACCATATTCATTTTTAGGGTTTCGTTTTCCTTTAAAGTATGGTGATCCAAATTACAGAAGGATCCCATATCAGGAAGACTCCAGGTCCCGAGCATCCTGGATAACAGGTCCCATGCCTATATCAAGTATAAGCAGAATGTTTTAGGGGGTATGTCCCCCCTTCCTTAGGTGCTCACGTGAAAACAGGCTGCATAAACTTGTGTCCTAATAAATTTGTGTCACGCATGAGCAGATTATTGTCTGATTTTTTGGATTTGGCACATGCTTAATGTATATGGCATAAAGCATACTTAAAGTATCTGCTGATGACTAAAATGGCACATTTACGCTCTGCTTCGTATAGCAGAAAAACATGCGGCAAGACATAGAACACTCAAAGAATTAAATAGATGCCCGTGAAGGAAAAAAAAAAATTACATGATTTTAAACCCCAGTTCACAAAACAGCGTATGGCTAATTTTCCTAGACCTGTAGGTTACTGGACACTTACAATGTGCAAAACAGGAAATTGTTTATTACTTACCGTAATTTCTGTTTCCTGGTCACCTTCCATGGCAGCATTCACCAATGGGTTAACCGCCCTTCGGGCCAATGGACAGGACTTCCTCCAAAGTTAAAAAGTCAACTCCTCCCCCCACTCACCTGTCTTGGTAATAAGCTTGTCCGTACAGGGTGGGAAATCCCTGGTGAATGCTGCCATGGAAGGTGACCAGGAAACAGAAATTACGGTAAGTAATAAACAATTTCCTGTTTTCCTAGTCACCCATGGCCAGCATTCACCAATGGGAGCTACAAAGCTAAAAACTAGGGAGGGAATACGCTACAAATGCAGTGAAAGAAAAAATTTATTCAGTGAAATGTACAACTGATTGCAAGACTTTTCTCCCAAATCTTGCTTCTTGCGAGGCCAAAACATCTAATCTATAATGCTTTATAAATGTGTTGATTGACGACCACCTGGCAGATCTACAGATCATTTCTGGCGATGCTTTGGCTTCCATCGCCCAGGAACTGGCCAATGCCCTCGTGGAATGGGCTTTAAGTCCCCGGGGAACCTTCCTGCCTGCTGTGTTATACGCTTTGGCAATAGCTGCTATTATCCAAGAGCTCAGGGTCCTCTTGGAGGGAGCTTGGCCCCTCCTAAAGCCACCAGGAATCACAAACAGATGCTCAGATTTCCTCCAGTCTTCTGTCCTTTTCAGATAGACTTTAATTGCTCTGACCAGATCCAGAGTATGCCAACGATTTTCTTTTTCCGTCCTTGGAGATGGACAGAATGAGGGAAGTATCACCTCCAAATCCATATGAAACTTGGACACGACTTTAGGAAGAAACTTGAAAGCAGGCCGCAAGATAACTTTATCTTCAAAGATAGTCGTAAAGGGCTCTTTGGCAGACAACGCTGAAAGTTCACCTACCCTGCAGGCTGACGTCACTGCTACTAGTAGCACCACTTTCAGGGTTAGATTCCACAACGAAGTCTCCTGCAGTGGTTCGAATGGAGCCCGAGATAAAGTGTCCAACACAAATGGAAGATCCCATGGTGGGGAAATATTCTTAATACATGGTTTAATCCTCATCAAAGCATTAAAAAACCTTTGGACTAGTGGATTCAGCGCCCAACTTCTTCCTGACAATGCTGAAATTGCTGAAACCTGCACCCTTAGCGTGTTTATGTGAAGGCCTTTTTGATACCCCGCAAAAAGGAAATCTACCAGCAGAGAAGCCGATACCTCGGAAGGATCTCTACCACCTGCTACTGAAAACTGCACAAATCTCTCCCAGATCTTATAATATTGTGCTGAGGTTGAATTTTTCCTTGATTTCAGAAGAAAATCAATAACTTCATTGCTCAGATTATGAGTCTTGAGCCTCTCCCTTTCAACCTCCAGGCCATCAAGGATAGATGATTTTCTTCCTGACAATGGATCATCCCTTGGGATAACCATCCTGGAAATTCTGGAATCTTCCTGGGCCGAAAGCACGCCAACCTGCGAAGTAGTGGGAACCATGGTCTCCTCGGCCAGAAGGGAATCACCACTATAGCCTCCGATGATTCCTGATCTATTTTCTTCAGAACCTTCCAAATGAGGGGGATCGGAGGGAAGACATAGATCAACCCTATGGACCAATCTTGAGTTAGGCCGTCTAGGGCCGCTGCTCCCTTGCACGGGAACCTTGAAAAAAAGACTTGACACTTTTTGTTTTGATCTGAGGCCATAGCATCTATATCTGGAAGACCCCATGTCTCCACTAGGTCCTGGAAGATGTCTCCGTGTAGGCTCCATTCTCCAGGATCTATCAACACTCGACTCAGAAAATCTGCTTTTCGATTTTCTACTCCTGGCAGATGCACCGCTGTCAGATTCCTTAAACGTGATTCTGCGAACTGAAAGATCCTTTCTGCTTCCCTTAGCAACGCCATACTTCTGGTGCCTCCTTGCTTCTGGACATATGCTACTGCTGTCACATTGTCGGACATGATTTTTACATCCTTTTCTTGTAAAAACTCTGTGAAGGAAAAAAGTGCTTCGCCTATTGCCCTCAGCTCTAGAATATTTGCCGGATCTTGATTGCTCTTCCATAAGCCTTGAACGCACTGATCTTGCATATGTGCCCCCCAACCGGTTCCTGAAGCATCGGTCGTTATGACCGTCCACTTGGGTTCTTCCAGGTACATACCCTTTCCCAGATTGTCTTGGACGCACCACCAATCTAGACTGTCTTTTACATTTTGTGGTAGTCTCAGTCTTTTGTGTAGATTTAACTGGGGATTCCTCACTTTTCTTAATAGGAAGTTTTGCAGGGGTCTCGAGTGCCATCTTGCCCACTTCACCATTTGTATAGTTGAAGACATCAAGCCCAGTATCCTCAGACAATGTCTCACTGTTATGATCTCCTGACTCCTGAAAAACATAACTGCTTGGATCATGTTCTCTTGTTTCTCCATTGGTAGGCTTACCAGATTCTGTGTTGTCTGAAATAATGCCCCGAGAAACGTCAGAGATCTTGTGGGGAACAAGTTGCTCTTCTCTATATTGACGACCCATCCGAAAAACTGAAGGAAGTCTAGCACCCTTCTTGTGTGAACTTCGGCTTCCATCTGTGATCTTGCCGTCACCAGAATGTCGTCCAAATAGTGAAAAACTGATATGCCTTCTTTCCTTAACTCTGCTATCAGCACAACCAGAACCTTTGTGAAAACCCTTGGTGATTGCGACAGGCCGAAGGGGAGACACCTGAACTGGACATGTATTTCGCCGACTGCGAATCTTAGGTATTTTCTGTGCTCCGGGCAAATAAGTACATGGAAATATGCATCTTTTAAATCTATATTCGACATCCAATCCCCTACTGAGACGGCTTGAATGATCGAGCCTAGGGACTCCATCTTGAACTTTCTCTTTATTAGGAATCTGTTCAACCTGCGCATATCCAACACTGGTCTCAGAGCTCCTGAAGCTTTTTTTACGAGGAAAAGCCTTGAATAGAACCCCTCGGTTCTTTCGTCTTGCGGTACCATCTCGACCGCTTCCGACCTGAACAATTGGTCTATGTACTCTTGAACTAAAGAATAACTCTCCTCCGAGTTTCGAAAAGAAGAAACTAAAAAATGATGCTTTCTTGGCAGACTTGCAAATTCTAGGCGTAATCCGCCCTGTATTGTACTGCACACCCAGTGATCTTGGATATTTTCGGCCCAGACTTGAGCAAATAAAGCCAACCTGCCTCCTACTGCCGTCTGAGCCAATCCACCCTCATTGTCGTTGTGAGGTAGAGGCTGAGGTGGGAAAAACACTAGTTCTTCTAACATTCCCTCTGGGGACTTGACGACCGGATCTCCATGATGTCTGTCTGGAGAACTCTCTTCCCGGTCTATATTGTCTCGCCCCTCGAAAGAATCTTTCCTTATCTCGCGAGAAAGGGGGCTCAAATCTTCCTCTTTTATTCTTCCTGTCCTGAGGCAGAAAGACGCTTTTCCCTCCAGACACTTTCTTTATAATTGCGTCCAACTTCTCTCCAAAGAGCATTTCTCCCTCAAACGGAAGCTGGCACAAATTATACTTGGAAGATGCATCCGCAGCCCAAGGCTTCAGCCACAAGGCCCTTCTTGCCGCTACTGACAGTGCCATGGATCTTGCTGTGAAGCGTACAAGGTCTATTGAAGCTTCTGAGATAAACTCAACAGCCGCCTTACAATCTGTCACCATCTCCAGCAGTCTTTGTCTCTTTACATTGGACGTAACTGCTTCTTCAATGTCTGAAAGCCAGAGTTTTAGGGCTCTAGAAACCGATGTCAGCGCCACTGCCGGTCTACACGCGGCCCCTGCTGCGCAATATGATTTTTTCAGATTGAACTCCATTAGTTTTTCCATCGGTTCTCTAAATACAGCCGCATCATCCACGGGTAACGTGGTCCTCTTAGCAAGCCTCACTACTGCCGCATCCACCTTAGGAGTGGCATCCCAGAATTTTGCTTCCTCCTCTTCAAAGGGATATTTCTTTAAGAATTTTCCTGATGTTTGAGGTCTCTTCTCTGTCCTCTTCCATTCCGACTTAACTATTTCTTTAATAGAAGCATGAACTGGAAAACAGGCCGACCTTTTCTTTAATGCTGGAAACAATCTGTCTGCTGAGGATAGCTTCGAGGGTTCTGAAGGAAATGTCAATGTTTGACGTACTGCTTTTATCAATGGCTCTATGATAGCCAGATCCAAACTTGACTCCTCTTCAGAGTCTATCTCCCCCTCCTCTGAACCTCCAAATGAGCGGAACTCAGAAATGTCAGACAATTCGCCTTCTGAAACATCCGAAAAAGATTCTGTTGGCCTTGTATAGGAATGTCTCGGTCTTTTCTTGACATTCGACACTTCTTGGAAACCCTGTACAACTGCTTGTTTTATCACTTCCACCAGGGAATCCGTAAAAGCTTGGGATGTTGGAACTTGTGACACCCCTGCTTCCTCTTGATTCTGTGTCATAGGACTGGACTTTTCTGGAGGCTTGTCCTTTTTTTCAGCGGCAGGAAGGCTGCAAAATGACAACAGATATAGCTAATAAAAAGTGTTTACCTCTTTAAAGCATTACACTCTCTCTCTCTCCCTTTTTTTTTTTTTTTTTTTTTTTACCTTTTCCCCTTGGGGTGAGGTGGTTTGCCCGGCATTCCAGGATCCATACGCGAGCTGCTTGCCACACAGCTTACTTCTCAGAAACAGGAAAGGCACGATCCTTCTGACACACCCCTTATAAAGAGGATGCCTTGTCAAGCATAAAACTCTAAAACTGCAGCACAGGACCTTCTATTTATGCTTATGCATACTGCCTGGCCCTGACATTCCCCTGATATTTTTGGCGCCAAGGGCTTTGATTGCCCAGCCCTTACCCAACATGGCGCCCATGGCTTCAGCTTACCCACATCTTCTATAGTATCCTATTTGGATGCACTGTGGACGCAAGGATCGTCTGACTATGCGCCTCTCAGCTTCCCAGCCGTGGCGCATGTCTCCCTCACTCATCGCTTCTTTGTTCAGCGATGCGGCTGGTATCCGAAGCCTGCGCGCCTCCAGTGACGTCATCAGAGCGCGTCCGCCTGGCTTCCGCCGCACCATACAAGCAGCGCCGAACGCTGTCCTGTTCCAAATTGTCTTGCGCTCCTGCCACCTAACCCGCTTATGGGGAGGTATGGCTGGCCTCCTGGCACCCCTGCGCCAGTTCCGGCCCCCCTTAGCTAACCCCTTAACAGGGGAGCATTTGGGCTTCCAGCAGGCAAACGAGGGGAAAAAGAGAGAGGCTGAGAGAAAAAACCCCAGTGCTGGGATAAATGGCCGCATTAGCGACGACCTGTATCCATTATCCATTGACCACGGACAGGACAAAAAAAAGACAGGTGAGTGGGGGGAGGAGTTGACTTTTTAACTTTGGAGGAAGTCCTGTCCATTGGCCCGAAGGGCGGTTAACCCATTGGTGAATGCTGGCCATGGGTGACTAGGAAATATAGTTCATTTCAAGCAGGGAAATGCTGCAAGATGTTCCCATACATTCCCTTCATATCTAATCTGATAAGAAAAACGCAACCATAACCATTTTAG
This sequence comes from Xenopus laevis, assembly GCF_017654675.1. NCBI lineage: Eukaryota > Metazoa > Chordata > Amphibia > Anura > Pipidae > Xenopus > Xenopus laevis. Next base: position 41,224,446 of record NC_054382.1, read on the forward strand.
TGAGAGGAAATGTAAGAGAATCCAAAAATAAATCAAACGCTCTTTCAAAATAATCCTGTTACTATCAGCTATTATCTTTTTTACAGCAGCTGTGTATCAGGCTGAGATTCTCCTCTTTGTTCAACAGTGAGGAAATAAAAAAGAAAAGTAGCTAATTACTGCATTTGCTGATAGGATAAAGAAAACAAAAACGAAACAGAGTAATGACAGGGATTTAGAGGGGATACTGCAGCACTGTTTACCGAGGCCTATAAAATCTATACAAAATATTGTTTTTTTCAGACACTGAGACTTTGCTCACCTTTTAGCCATGAGTCTATATGAAAGTTTTTTTGGCAGCTCTAAGAATTAAACCGTAAAAAGTATTACTCAAAAACTCAAAAACAAAAAAAAATTTGCTGGGAAAGTAAAAAGAGAAAAAAGAAGGGAAATAGTTTTAACTTGTGAGAATTATTTTTCCTATGTACATGTTTACTATAAGGTAGGTTTTGCAAACCCTTAGGGGGTTATTTTTCAAAATCCAAATTTTTTAGATTTTTTAGATAAAAAAAGTCTGATTAATCTAGAATCCACGATTTGACCTTATTTATTATTTAAAAAGCATACATTAATCAGTTTGGGGAAAAACCCACATTTTTTCCTGAATCATACTTTTTTTCAGACTTTTCCCAGAAGTCCTAAATTTTTAGATTTTTGCCCAAAATAGTCGGATTTTCAGGCGAATTCCAACGCAGACCACAGAAACTTCCAAATAGGATAGGAATCTCTCCCATTGACTCATATACCTCCTCAGCAGGTCTGAGATGACGAATTTTGGATTAAGACTTTTTGCAACCTCGGGGTAATGAATTTTTATAGTGAAAAATATGGTGCAAGGTTGTTTTTATGGTTTTTGCTACTTTGGGGAAGGCACTTTCAATTTGCAGAACTGTAGTGCCCCTGTGGACAAAGGAATATCTGTACAAAAGTGTTTTGCCAAGATGGAAATGTTAGAACTCACTATAAAAGTGCCAGCTGCAGGACAGGTCCATCATCAGTTGTCCATCAATTGAGCAAAGTAAATTAGACTAATTTACTGATAGGACAACAGTAAAGCCATCCAGTTAGTAGTATATTGCATCAATAATGCTTTGAGAACACAATACAACACAAGAAATCTTGCAGTTTATATAAGTAATACACATTTTTTTGCAATGTTGCTTTTGACTAGAGCTCCCTTTAAAAACCCTTTGGATAATCACAAAAAGGAGGTTTCAGCTGAAGGCCCACCTCAGCCATTATTATATCATATACCAATAGCAAATAATAACCCGAATTTTTCTGTTTATGTTGTAGGGATTAGCACAGCAACGGGATAACGGTGACTCCCTGGATGAGTACACCAATTAAATCAGGCACAGTAGAACAATGGGTTTGAGTGAAACACACGTGTGGATTTTTATTTAAACAGCCCTATTTATACCATTTAGAGCTGTACAAAACAAAAAAGGGTTAAAAATAAAACAAAACAGCAAAATAAACCCTTGCCAGCTTGGCAGCTAACTATACATTCAGGTTTCCCTGACTATCAGACCAGAAACAACCTTGCGTTGCTCTGGTCTCTACGTTAGCAACAGCAGTCTTTACCACACACAAAAGAAAGGTTTGTATTTCACCCAAAACCCCAAAAGTTTGCTTACCAAAAAAAATAAGTCTTTCACAGAACTCCCCAGCCTGATATCTCACGTCAGAACTGGTTCCAGGGTGGAGCGAAACCCTAAGCAGGCTGGGAATTCTTAAAGCAACCTGGATCAGCAGATTCGATTCTGCTGAGCTCGTTAACTGGTCTGTGAGCTGCATTACCAGAAACTGAGAGCAAACTGCTCAAACCTTGGACAGACATACACATCATCCTGCACAAATCCATATCAACCCCATATTCAGGTTTATTCATGATTACCAATCTCCAACACTTATAAGCCTTTTTATAATAGTCTATTCATTTTATAACAGTCTATTCAAGTTATAATAGTCTAATCATTATAATGCTATGTAATATTATTATTATTATTATTGTTATTATTATTATTGTTATTAATATTATTATTATATTATTATTAAAACATTTTTAAATATGGTTATCATTCTTTATATCAGGTATATATGTATTTATCACCTTCATCTTATCACCAAATTGAGTGACGTTACAGAAAGTATAGTTGTAGATGTACTAACAGATACATTACAGCATGTGTACTGTAAAATACAGTTTTCTATGAAAAAAAGTTACCAAAGAGCAACATAGGTAAAAAAAGGTTGGGGACCCCACTCTACAGTTTGTTAATGGTATCCTGTAATAAAACATTTAGATGTTCCTGCTGGTCATAGAGATCAAGCTTAAAGGCTAAACATAAAAAATAAGACAAACATTTTTATTATTAATGGAAATAGTGAATGATTTTTTTGTTAATGTTACTGAAAGGTTTTTTTATCCAGGTATGGGATCGAAAATGCTCAGGATCTGGGGTTTTCCAGATAATGGATCTTTCTATAATTTGGATCTTCCTACCTGAAGTCTACTAGGAAATCATGTAAACATTAAATAACCCCAATAGGCTGATTTTGCTTCTAATAAGGATTAACTAAATCTCAGTTTGGATGAAGTACAAATTACTGTTTTATTATTACAGTGAAAAAGGAAATCATTTTTATGATTTATAAAATGGAGCTTTCTGGATAATGGGTTTCTGGATAATGGATCCCATACCTGTAGTAGGACTTTAATTTGTACATTTGGCTTGTTACTGATACTGCTTCCCTTTTAGCCTTAATTTGAGCTCTTCAATCTTATGATTTACGAATTCTTTTTTTTGGCCGCTGTTCTAGCCTGTAAAACTATTGATATTAGTGCTTGCTAAATGAAGCACACAGGCTTATTAATTATACTTTGACACAGCTATATTAATTGGTTCAGAGTAATTGTGTTTTGTAGGCGGAATTTAGTAAATCGAAATGCTGTTACAATACTCTTTAAATAAAATGTGCTTTATTTTTGCCAGTCTCACAGTTTAAACACATCTTAGGGGCATATTTATTAAAAATCAAGTTTTTGAGTTCAAAAACCTTTTTCAAGCATCATACATCAGTCTTATAATTACATTTAAATGCTCTCCACATAGGTTAAACAAGTTATAATGTAATTATAAAGACTTAAATTATAAAGGTGGCCATACACTGACCTGACAGATTTGCTCATTTGACAAGCAGATGTGGATCTGATTTGGCCAGCAAAGTAAAGTACTGGGCCAATGATTGGATCATATACTGAAGCCTATGGAGACCCAATGGACAAGGGCTGCATCAATGCACTCATTTTTGGCCAGATATTGATTAGGTAGACCCATTAGTGGATCCCATACATGAGTCAATCAGCTGCAAATCCCTCTCTAGGCACCGATTCAGCAGCCTTTATTGGCCCATATATAACCAAGTTTTCCAGCACCGCCCTGCCTATACTTGATGCAGTGGTTCTATATATACATTCTATATATTCTGATATATATGTACACTGTACAATGATTTGTATAGCCACATTAAAGGTAAACAATTGCATGTTGCTGCAGAATATGTCAACAATTTATAATTATTTTTTAATAATACAGATATGGGACCTGCTGCCCAGAATGCTCGACACCTAGGGTTTTCCAGATAATGGATCTTTCCATAATTTAGATCTTCATACCTTAAGTCTACTAGAAAACCATGTAAACATTAAATGAACCCAATAGGCTTTACCTCCAATAAAGATGAATTTCATCTTAGTTTTGATAATGTACAGGTATGGACCTGTTATCCAGAATGCTCAGGACCTGGGGTATTCTGGATAATGGATCTTTCCGTAATATGTATCTTCATACCTTAAGTCTACTAGAAAATCATTTAAACATTAAATACACCCAAAAGGCTGGTTTTGCTTCCAATAAGGATTGCTAATATCTTAGTTTGGATGAAGTACAATGTACTGTTTTATTAGCACAGAAAAAAAGGAAATCATTTTTAAATAAATTGTATTATTTGGATAAAATGGAGCCTATGGGAGACGGCCTTTCTGTAATTCGGAGATTTCTGGATAAGGGGTTTCTAGATAATGGATCCCATACCTGTACAAGGTACTGTATTATTTTTAGAGAAAAAGGAAATCATTTTTTAAAATTAGAATTATTTGATTAAAATCTAGTCTATGGGAGATGGCCTTTCTGTAATTCGGAGCTTTCTGGATTAACGGGTTTCTGGATAGTGGGTCCCATACCTATACTGTAATGCTATTAAAGATGGAGGAGTTGTCGCCTCCTCCAGGTTGTGCCACTACACATGCAACTGATTTACATACCTAAACCACATGCTAATACCATTACTGGCATTGGCAGTGACAGAAATGTGTTGAATCTGTATTTGTCAGAGAAGAAAGTACAAAGCAGGGTGTTGATAACAGCCAAGTCAGGTAGAGTGGTGACACCAGGTGGATTCACACTTATATAGCACTTGCTGTAAGAATGCTTCAATGACATTGTTGGTTACACTAATTAGATGTCAAATGATCTAATGATAATTGACATATAGCCAAATGATTGTGTTAGGAACTCACCTATCATTAAATCATCCTTCTCTGTGTCCTATAACCAGTGTGTTATTAGAGAAGTGTGGGAAGCTTCTGTTAGGTTTTCCTTCTTACAGTGATTAACAATGTGACAGTGATATTGCCCTAAGGCACAGTGGGGCTGAGCATGGCTGCTTAGTGGTAGCAATTCTGCTTTATTGCGCTGGGGTCCTAAGTTTGATTTCAGGCACTCCATTCCAAGCACTATCTTCAAGGAGTAACTCTGATCTACCAGTGTCCATGGGGTTTCCTTTGGGTACCCCAGTTTCCTTTCAGTCCGAAACCATGCAGGGCAGGTTAATTGACTTATAAAACTGACCAAAGTGTGTGAATGTGATAGGGAACTTAGATTGTAAACTCCACTGGGGCAAAGACTGTAAATCATGAAAAATGTGTGTAAAGCGTTGCGTTAAAATGTCTGATCATAACAATAATATCAGGTGCACAATTACCATAGGCTCCTCAAATACATGTTTCATGAAAGGAAGGCTCAAGATGTTATGGGCAGCTCACAATGTACTGTCAGGTGCAACCCATTGTGGTTCATTCAGGTGGGGTGAAGATCTGCCAGTAGAGCAGGGGGCAGTGCGTATGAATATGGCTATTTGTGGCAGGTTTTTGTTCTTTGTATCATGTCTTCCTTTTGTAAATGAGTCTTTTCAAACTAATTTTTTTTTAATCTATTGCCATGTATGGAACTTTTGCTTTTACATGAAAAAATACAAATTTTATTTATTATTTTCTTAATTATTATCCTTTAATTTGGCCTGAATTCATAAAGCCTGGCACCTTCATTGCATATGAATTTACCAAGGGGAGGTCATCTTAACAGTACCCATTAATTAAAGGGTTAACTAAAGCTTCATATTGGCAGTGCTGAGCTTCTTGCCTTTTAATTGTAGTATTTCTTGGCTCACCCACTGAATGCCAAAGCCCAAACTACTAGTAGGAAGGCAAAATGCCACCCAAACAGATGGACAAGAATGTTATCAGTCTGAGCAATATAGATGAGTGCTTCTGAGAATTCAGATCTGAGACTGCTCAGAAAGATGCTTGCGCTAGTGTTTCCCCTCTGGTTTGAAGGATATGTCACTTCTAATATCATGCATGCATGTTAAGAACAAATAATTGCAAATGTGAATAAAACAAGTTTTAGCTGTGTTACACTTTGTTAGCATAGTTTCCTAGACACTCATTCTTAAAATTTATTTTCAGGTTCATTCAGAGTTTTCCTATCTATTGTATGTGACGTTATTGTAGATCACTGTTGGGATTGTTAAATATCTCAAAATATTGTACAAGGTACAAAGAAAAAAGGTGTAAAGGTATAAATAGTAACTTATGCCATTCAGTTTTTAGTTGCTGGTTTGGGGATAGTTGTTTGTAAACCTGGAATTTAGCAAACATGTTTTAATGGTCTAACATCCATTGATTGTAAGAGCAGATTAGAATCAATATTTTCAAAACCTCTCATATTTGCCTTCAAGTCTAGATACAAGCCGATCAAGTGGTAAAGTGGAGAACGGTAATGCTAAACTCTGCCCTGCCTTTTTTGTGATTGTAAACAAAGCCTTGGAATTTTTCAGTGAAGACCAGGAGATAACTAGTATACCCAGCATTTCTGACAAGTATACATGGCTAGATGTATATAAATCCTTGATGCAGCAGCATCACAGGTAAACAGATATACCTGGCATAAAATGCCTTTAGGCAATTTCTAGCTTGCAAAAGGGCACCTGTGTTTTATATTATTGTTTAAGAATACAAAATATAAATAAGAATCATATATATGTCATTTGTTTAACCCATTTGTGCTGAGGACAGCAAGGACATTCTTGGTCTGCATTTGTGTACAGGAGCTTGCAATTATACCCAAATTCAGTGAACAGATGCACATACATACGTATATCTTAATATAATGGATTATTAATAGAAATGGCTGCTTCCATATTCGTTGCTAAAGCTATAAGTACAGTAGCTTTTGAAGATCAAATGTGAAGCAGCCATGCAACAGTAAAAATATAACAAAGAACACAGACACATAGGGGCACATTTACTTAGCTCGAGTGAAGAATTAGAAGGAAAAAAACTTCGAATTTCAAAGTTTTTTTGGCTACTTCGACCATCGAATTGGCTACTTCGACCTTCAACTACAACTACGAACTATAATCGAACGATAGTCAAAGTACTAAAAAAAACTTTGACCACCTACTTCGCCACCCATAGGCTTTCCTAGAAATTTGTGATCGAAGGAAAATTGTTCGATCTATGAATTAAGATCCTTTGAATCGAACGATTTTTGCGGTAAATCCTTCAACTTCGATATTCGAAGTCGAAGGATTTAACGTCGATGGTCGAATATCGAGGGTTAATTAACCCTCGATATTCGACCCATAGTTAATGTGCCCCATACTTTTGAGAGCTGATGGTAAGATTTTGTTTTCTTGCTCAAATATTTGACTTAAACAGAAGTACATCAGGGCTGGGTCTTTGACTGATAGCATGTAGTTATTGGACATGAAAGTGGAAGTGAAATACTGATGATGGAAAATATAAAAAAGCATGGGCGCTGGGTTGCAAAGGGTGGCTTTCATGGTCTGTACTGTTAACTTAAATTGGTTTACTTTCCAGTTTTAAATGCAAAATACATTAAAAGCACATTTTATAGGGAAATGCTGTGATCAATATTTATTTCTTATTAGAGCATTCATCTCTTTCCTCATACACTTAAATGTCAGAAACAGTCTAAAGGAATTTCATTATAAAGTATACTGTTTATATCAGTAAGAATCAATGAAAGAGTGAAACTTTATGAAATGTCATATTGCAGGGCTGGATATGTTTCAGAATTTAGAAAATTACATTTTGCAGATATATGTGGAAGTGTATACAGACCCACTTCTGATATATATCATGTATCCATATTTACTTGATCTGTTATAAACTTACTGATAAAAACAGCTTTATAATGGAGAAATCTTGAACTTAGCCCTAGTTCAGTGAGTATCAGTTGTCATCAGAGAAACAACCACTATTTCTTTTACCCTTATAGTTTTGCTTTTTCACCCCAACAAACCTACTATCTCCATTCTACCAGGTAATCATATGCTTGCTGATAAATCCAAAGGCCACTACTTTTTTTCTCCCAGACTCATCTAAAACCTTTAACGTTGTTTATCATTCCCTTTTATTCCATATTATTAATTATTTTGTCTTCTTCTTTATATCATTCTTTCTTTCTTCATTTTGAGATTCCCATACCTCAAATATCAGTTCTTGGTTAAGATTATGATATATTAATAATACTTTACCTCAACCCTCTTATTAAGGTTACGGTTCTTTTGAGCAAGCAAATAATCCACACCAACAAGAAAATGTATTATATTGATTGATTATTTTGTATAATAAATTAATGTATTGTTACACTAAACAAATACAGTTACATAAAACAATATTTACAGTATTTTCAGTTACAAATGATTATATGTCTACATTGTTACCATCAAGGCCCTTATTGTATCTCTCTGGGTCATCAGCTTGCTGCTGATCCCATCTTCACACCGGTCAGGCCAGCTCCAACTCTCTTCATGTGCAAAAGGGACCCCATCGCATGGCTCCTCTGTCTTCTGCCAAGCTTCTCCCCAGACTGCTTCCCCTTTCAGGCTCCCCTATGTTTCTCATTATACAGGTTTTTCAATACCTGCCCCCTCAGCTACCAAGCCTCCAAGTTGCCCATCAGTTTTATAGCTCCTGTAGAAACCAATAATAATTCCAAGGAAACCCTTTGATATGGAAATTTGGGTCAGGGTGTCACCTGGAATGCAAGCCACCTGGAAAACCATCCTTGCAGATAATGCATAAAACAAAAACATGCATACATCCACAAAAAATTACATATGTAACATAGCATAATGGCAGGTCCAAAAATGGTATTTCTTACACTTGGACCTCTTCTCAATCTACATTTCCTGTCTAGGTCAGTCTATCAGATTGTTTGTTTCCATATCATTTATGTATTCAAAACTATGTCTCTTATCCAATCCAGCTCCCTCTTCTAGCTGAATTCAGAAGGCTTCCCACAATGTTATGGATTAACTTGTGGATTAATGTGTATACCCTGCATGCCTCTCATGACCTTCTTCTCTTAACACCCCAGAACATCCAAATAGTAACTATACCAAATTAATTTTTGCTCTTTGGTCAAGGATTCAGGCAGGTGATAATGCTTAGCTTTTTAATTTTGCAGTTCTCTGTTATCTCCCCATACATATGCCAGCTGTGTAATGTATTTAATTAACTTTTAATTGCCATCTCTTACAGGTGTAGCCCTTGATTGCTCTTGCTTTAGCATGTTTTTAAGTATTGAGTTATGTACGAAGGCAGAGCACAAGTTGGCTACACTTTAGATGGATACTACTATCTAAAGGCTAAAAAGTCATCAATAGTGCTTTCTTAATGGGTAACCTAACATCTCTGATTGAATGCTTTCTCATATTGTATATACAGTATGAGAAAGCATTCAATCAGAGATGTTAGGTTACCCATCAAGAAAGCACTATTGATGACTTTTTAGCTTTTAGGCTGAAACCAGACAGGTAATTTGGCATTTATATCACTAGAAAAATTATTTGAAATTCCCACTGGGGATGTTTGATGTTGTATCCCCCTTCTCTATTCACAAAATGCATTAATTGGATTTCAAAAAGTATTGTGTAACAGTTGAATTCAAAGGGTAGGAAAAGACAGATCATGCTGGAATAAAACATTGGTGTTCCAATACAGAAGCTGGAGTAAAAACACTGGGTATGTGGGGAGCCTTTTTCAATTAACTTAGCATCAGTTTACATTTTGGCAGCAGAGTAACAAGTATTTTACATATACCATGAACGTTGCAAATCAAAATCCAAAAATCTTACAATGAAAAATTGTATGAAAATAAAGGCTTCAATATTTGTGTTAATGTGCACTAGTACAGAAAAGGCCAGCCACTGACCATGCCAATCTCCCTGCTGATTGGCCATTGTGGGTTATTACAGTGGACAGCATTGTAGCAGTGACATTAAATGGCAGTCTGTGTCCTTCCTGATGACTTTTAACTCATACATTACAATAAAACTAGGAAGTCCTTGGATTTTATTGGGAATAAGAGATTTTACTGTGTGCAAATTTTCCTTAGTTATTTTTAATTATTGGTATTAAAGCATGCTGCACTTGAAATATAACATTTTTATTCAGGTAGGATTAATGAAATGGAAACTTTATGAACACTGTCTGCTATAGTCATTTGTATTCTACTATGTAAGGATGTTAAATAAAGGTAAAAAAGCTAAATTGTTTGAATTCAAGTGAACAAGAGCAAAGTAAAATATTATATCCTAAATGTATTCTTTGCCCAATGCTCAGTGCTGTAACACTCACTGATAAATTCTCAATATCAGCAGACAAATTATGTAATGTAATTTGTCTGCTTAAAACAAACTAGGAGCAAAGGTACAGGTTAAGTAAGCAAGGATTTGTACTTTATATTCTGCTTGAGATCTTATATGCTACAAAATTCCCAACAGGTGATAAAATAACTCACATTATCTATACAATAACATGGTAAGACAAGGGTGCTTACTCTGAAACGAGCCTACCATTCAGATTCATGTTATTTATTGTATATGTTTAATTAGTTTCAGGAAAATGCATTAAAGGAGGATACCTTAAAGGACTCATCAGTGAGATATATGAGAAGCTGAAGGACAAGAAGATAAAAACCTAGTAAAATAATGATTGTGAATGAATATGTTCTGTTCTTTTGCCTTCTCTGCTATGTACTCTACTCAAACTTTGTTGAGCCCTTTGATGCAGTGTTTTACAAAGTATTCAGACCCTAATTCTTTTATTTTGCTGAATGACAGATCCTATAGCATTTTGTCCTCTTTGATATTTTATGTCAAATCACTGAAATTAAGTAAGCTGTTCAGTTTGGAATTGTTGTGTGTTAGACCAACAAATTAAAAACTAAAGTATAAGCATTCAGTCCGCTGACTAATATTTTGTAGAGTCACCTTTTAGAGTAATGTTGGATGTGTGGCCCTATCTCACCACAAAACCTCTTTCCACCTTAAAATGGGTCACTGTCACATTTTCGGACAAACTTCTGATGTCATTTATTATTGCGACAGATGCAAATGCTAGATTATTAAGGGAGAACTAAACCTAAACAAAGAACTTCTTCTTAGGGAATAAATGTTTTGGGATCCAGTACCTACTGAAAGCAACCACAACTCGTTAGCAGTAAAAATCTGTGCCTCTGAAGGTGACCCCAGTATCTCCCCATCTTCTCTTCTGCTGATTCACCACACATGCTCTGTGCTGCTCTCATGACTGATTAGTAATTAATTCATATTCTCATTGCATAACAACACAGCAAACATTTAATAATAATGCATTAAAAAGGGGTTGGATTGCTTTTAGCAAGTGAGTGAATACTGGATTATGGAAAAAGGATCAAAGTACAAATTGATACAGGGATTGGTCCGATTGCCATCTTGAATTTTTTCCCCCTCTGAGGCAAATTGGAGAGGCTTCAGAAGGGTTTTTTCACCTTCCTCTGTATCAACTAGCAGTTAGGCAGGTTATATATAGACTAAAAAGGTTGAACTTGATAGATGTGTGTCTTTTTTCAACCTGTCTGACTCTATTACTATTGTAGGTATGTTATTATATTACTATCTTAAAGGAGAAAGAAAGGTACCAAAGCAGTTTATTGTTAATAGATCAGCCAAAATAGTGCAAGCTATAACACTATTTATTCTGCAGAATGGTTACCATACCTGAGTAAATGGCTCTAGACACTGCTCTGTTTGTTTAGGATAGCAGCTGCCATATTCACTTGGTTTGACATCACTTCCTGCCTGAGTTTCCCTGCTCAGTCATAGCTCTGGGCTCAGATTACAGCAGGGATGGGAGGAGGGAGGGGGAGAGGAGCAAACTGAGCATGCTCAAGCCCCGCCCTCGAGGTTTATGCTGAAAACAGGAAGACTGATACAGAAGCCCATGTGTACACAATAGAAGGAAAGAAATGCTGTGTTTCTTTTGACAGAGGGCTCAGAGCAGCATTACTTTCAGGGTTTACTGGTGTATTTATATAGACCTTTCTGATGAAGTTTACTTAATTTTAGCCTTTCCTTTAAGCCAAGTAGGGGGATTACATCTACTGCAAGGTAGAAAATTAGAGCACAGGTTATTTCTCCTGTGTGATGGACTGATTATCTGTGTTCTGTGAATCAACTTCTCAAGGAACAAACATGGAATAGCTTCAATTTCCCTGTTTGTTCTATTCATTAATTTATTTCAACAAGGCAGAGTGCAGTCGAATGCCTATGTTTTCATAATTCCTCACATATTAATTCATAATTTTATTCATATTAATAGTAAGTATGGCTGAAACAAGCCAAGCCTATTCCAAAACTCCCTAGAAGACAGGTCAGCAGCCAATCCAGCTTTATGGGAAAAATAATTTATGGAAAAAATAAATTCCTTCCTGATCTCAAAAAATATACAGCATTGTCTTTTAAAATCTCTATAACAAGATCAGCTAAAGTAAGACAGCAAAGCTTTCAGCACACTACGCACAGGACCTTAAAATCATACTGGCACTAAAATTAATTAATCTACATGTAGGGGCACATTTACTAAGGGTCGAAGTGAATTTTTGAATTTCAAAAACGTCGAATTTTCAAAGTAATTTTTGCATACTTCGACCATCAAATAGGCCAAATTCGACTTTGACTTCGATCTGAAGTGAAAAATTTAGACTTCGAAAATCTAAGTACTGTCTCTTTAAAAAAGTTAGACTTCGACACTTTGCTATCTTAAACCTGCCGAATTGCTGTTTAGCCTATGGGGGACCTCCTATAACCTGTGTTTGGGCAAGTTTTGAGAAATCGAAGGATTTTTTTTGGTAAAATCATACGATTAAATCGTTCAAATCGCTCGATTCAAAGGATTTCATCGTACAATTTTAAAAATCCTTCGACTTCGAACTACCCTATTCAGTGGTCAAATTTTGAAGTTTTTTGCACTTCGAAATCCGATCCTTAGAAAATGTGCCCCTAACAGTTACCTATAGGTCATATCGTTTTATGTTGATAGTTCTGCTTTTGTAAGTAATTACTTGAAGTTCCTAAACCTGACTGTTTTGCCAACCTGATTGTCTCTTCTCAACCTGTCAGTTTCTAATGCAAACATACTACTCCTGCACATATATGGCAGCCCCCTCATAGAGGAATATGGGGGTAAGAAAGGTAATTTAAAAGCATCAGACAAATATTTTTATAGCAAAATTATAAATAGCATTCAAAGATAATATTATGATAGATTGTTTTAAAAACCCATTCCTAAAGTAAGTTTTTATTTCTTTATTTGGATTTCCAAGTTGTATTTTATTTAACATCCGTGACTAAAATTATTTCTGATGTGTTGTTTTAGAAATAGGGATTATTCCATTTCTAAGACACAGCCATTTTTACTACATTATTCTCTGGGTATAAAGTTTAATCTCAGAAAAAGTGATCTATTTGAAAATAGTTCATATCCACCTGCAATATACACACTTTTCATTCTTCTGGGAGACAATGAAACCAGTGAACTAATTAAGCAGAGCGAATGATGAATTGTCTTCTACAGGGATTTGACAACTATTTCTGCAAAGTCTGTTTTTCTTATAGTTTAACAGAGGGATGTGAAGCATGCAATCTGGAGTGGGAGGATCAGTTTACAGGAAGACTGGTTTCTCAATAGGACAATGAAATAAAAAAGAAAACACTGAAACAACACTCAGGTAGATGCATAATTTAGTTTTAACATAAGCATCGCAAGGACATCATCAGAAATCTTAAATTTATCAACAAACATATATGTTGCTTATTCTCTTTTTGTACAAAAATAACAATATGTAGTGGAATGACTATTAAAACACGCCCAATTGCATTAATCCACAAATTTATCAAAGTTAGCCTTTTCGTCAAAGTCTACCTGGCAAATTGCTAAGATGAAGCTACACCCTCAACATTATTATGTCAATGACATCATATCTTGTATTTTAAAAAAAGTCATAAAAAAATTGAAAACATATTTTTATGTTGGATTATGTTTAAAAGTTGTAACTGTTAAGTATATGTTATTTATACTTTTTTAACCATTTGAAGCTCATGCTGCATTTGTTTTAGGGTAGGCTCATGTCTAGGTATTTTGCTTCCTTTGGTATTTTTTAACAAGTGGCCACTTCCAGCAATTTCACCAACATCACTAGCGATGGGCGAATATGCAAATTTTTCACTAAACATCACTAATAAATAGATACATTTATTACATGCATTACTTTATGTAGCTGCCATATTTAAATTGATGTAAGAGTAAGTATGTTAGTGAAGTTTCGCAAGGAGGAAAGTAATGGTAGAGAAAATTTGCTAAGAAACTTTTGCACTGACAAATTTTCTCCAGAAAATATATGCCAGAGTTCATTTTCCGATATGAATTTTCACATTTTGATTAATATGCATAGTCATAGTGAATTGACGTCTGACATAGTTGCGCGAAGTATGGCAAAGCTTTCCTAAGCAAAACTTCAGACCAAAGTTAATGTGCCCCTACTCCAGTCAACTGCAGGCAAAGTTATTGTAAAGTGGAAACATCTAGTAACCAGAACGCTATATGGTTGGCAGTACAAACTTCATAGAAGGCAACTGGCGAGTGCTAAAGCATGTAGTGCTTAAAATACGCATGTTCTGGACTTGACCATTCACTGTCGACTTACAAAGGATCAAAGTTACAATTAGAACATATGCTAGGAGCATAAAAGAGAACAGAAAATACTAAAATGGCTGTATTTTCTACACAGAACTTTACCAACCTAGAGGTTGAGCAGCCCTATAATAGTTGTTACTACAGGACTTAAAATCAATCAATATATTTACAAATGAATTACTAAACAGCCCTGTATCATAACTTTTATATAATATAAATACTGTCACTTGTGTCCTTAATCGGAGTTAACTGATAGTGGTTCAATTTGCAGAAAATCCGAAGAATTTAAAGAAAATCAGCAGAAAAAGAACTACTGGGGTGAAAAAAAACGAGACATAGATCTTTAATTTCAAAGGGTTATGGTCTATATTTCTAGCCAAATTATATGTTGAATATGTTTAACATCACCATGCACTGTGAAGCATGGAGTGGTGCAAAAGCCATTGGACTCGAGCAGTGTAAATGAAAAAATGAGGTATAGTATGGAAAAATGGTCTGCACAATACTCTGACCTCAAGCCAGATGAACACCTGTTTGAAGAGATATAAAACCAGATGCAAACCAGGCTGGATCACACCAAGTCAGTGTCCAACCTCACTAAAATGTTCCAATATCTAATGTATATATGTATATGTAAGTATAAAGGCTGCTAAATCAGTACTTAGAATATGCTTATACAAAATGTTTGGTACAGATACTGTATATAACCATTAGGTTGTTCCCGCTAAGATCGTTATATTTTGAAGGTTTACTTGAAAGACAGCAAATAAAAATATTTGTGGAAAGTCAAATATTGCCATTGTCTTTTTTTTAATGAGCTTTTCAACTTTCATTTGCATTTCAAGGAACAAGTACCATCAAGAGAAGAAAGATTCAGCTATCTAGTTCTGAATTGCCCATGGTGATGGTAAAGGTTAGCACTCCTTGATTTAACCTTAGCCAAGGCACTATATTGAAGGGGTGAATAGTCTTCCTCTGGGAATTCCAGGTTCCTCCTAAAATGTTGGTTGCTCATTAAAATAAAAAGATGTTTGAATGCAACTATGAATGATGTATAATCTCTGTAAAGCTCTGCAGAATATCTTATTGAATATATATTTTTTTCAAGATTCATTGACTGCTAATTGAGGGAAAAAAATAGTATTTTATTCATGAAACGTCTGTTGGCAGACACTCCAGGACACTTGCAATCTGTATGTTTGGCAAGACGGCGCAGTGATATTTTCAGTACTGCCAGTTGACAGTCTATGAGCAGATTGGAAGAGATACCCAGAAGTGATGACAGGTTAGAATTAATGTATCTATCACAAGACAGCTGATGAAGACTATGTTTTAAATGTAGGCTGCAGGTATGGTTTCAGAAAAATCCATTTCCCTATTGCCTGTGGTAAAAGAAACTGACACGCTGTGAAATGTTAACACTTCCTTTAACAAACTAGATGTCTGGAAAAGTGTCAGTGGAAAATACATCATAGAAAATATTTACAGGCAATGGAGTGCTTGTGTTTCTTTCAAAAAATAAATATTGTGTAGGTTCTGTTAAAGGAAACAGATGTTTATCATGTTTTGTGCATTTTGTGTATTTTTATTTGTCAAGGTTAAGACTGTAATATTGTATTGGACGTGCTTATTAAGAAGCAGGCATGGAATGGAGCCGTGGCATTTATGTGTACCATATAGGAAATGTGCACTTTAAAATAATTTCTGATTGTGCATGCCTGGAAAGTCTTATTCCCAAGGCTGGAACTATGTTATATCCAGTACAGGTAAATACCTAGGGCACAATCATTTTTGGAAATGCGGGATGCAGTTCCAGACAATATAAATGTTTGCAGTATTTACAGCAGAACACTATTTGACAGGCTTATTATTTGATCAGCTCCTTGTCTATCCTCACCCTTCCCAAGTCATCTATTCTGAGTCCTATCTCTGACAGAGAGTAAGGGGGTTATTTATTAAAGTCCGAATTTATCTCAATATTTTCTGCTACAAACACCGATCCAATCTGCTTGGGTTTTTAAGGCTTATTTATTATTACATTTTCCCGAAAATTTGCTCTGCGGGAAAAAAAATCACATTTATCCGATTTTCACTAATTTTTTCACGTTTTTTTTTTCCGGAATTTTCACCCGAAAAATTTGGGGTATTGCATGAAACCCAGGGCATATCAAAAAATCATTGGGACTTATATACAACCTCGACAGGTCTGAGATGCCGGCTTTTTAGATTCTGACTTTTCCATCCTCAGATTCTGATTTTTGCATTCGGAGTTTAGTAAATAAACCGCTATGGGTGTATCTGGACCATTGAGGGGCACAGATTGCAACAGTTGCCTTCGGTGCCAAAGACTGTGTCCCATCTGCGGTATGGTTATCCTCATAGAGCTCTGACTATAGCACAAAACAGGTTGCACTAAAAGAATTAGCTATTAGGCAGTCTTTATGTAGAAAAGTAATGCACTTTCATAAAATGGTGGTTAATTTTTTAGCGGCCTTAAATAACCATGAAATTTGATGTAAGTTGTTGATATGTTTAATGTTCTCCTTTTAAATGGGCTAATAGGCTTTCCCACATATTGACTGTGTATCGCTGTATAACATAAAATGATGACTTAGATGGATTTGCTGATGCAATAAAGCTTTTTGTTGATGCTATTGAGCTCTTACTGCATGGTCATTCTTTAAATATTACCTACATAAATCTGGGATGAGACTTTACATTTAGTGCTACTAGAACTCCATAAAAAATTAAATGGTGAAGTCTGCCATTCCTTAGTCATTTTAAATCATTACTGTACACGAGCCATCAAGAGAACTGAAAGTTAACTGAAGTTTTGTAAAACTTAGATTGAAGAAATTAATTTCAATTGTTCAGCCTGGGATATCAATATCATGTTGCATTTTTGATCTCATAAAATTCTTACTAATATGCTTTCCAATGGAAAAACAATTGATATTTCAGATATATTTAGTAAAATGTGTCACAATTAAAAAAGCAGAATTAGGCATTTCTGTCTAAAGTCCCCTGTCCTTGTAACATTAAGAATAATATTGGTTGTATGCTTTCAAAATGTTCCTATTAACACCTGGGATGTAAACATTTGCAAGCCCCTTATACCCTTAATGGGACTGCACTAGGGAAAGCCATCGAAAATTACCTTGTAGTCCTTGTACATAATAAACTTGGCTGTAGCAAGCAATGTCAGTCAGCAGCTGCAAGGGCAAATAAGGTCTTGAGCTTTATTAAAAGGGGCATAGATTTGCTGGAGGAGCGGGTTTTTCTTCCACTGTACAGAGAGTACCGATAAGGCCCCATCTAGAATATGCCGTACAGTTTTGGTCTCCAGCGCTCAAACAGGACATAATTGAATTAGAGAGGGTCCAGAAAAGGGCAAATAAGCTGGTAAAAGGTATGGAAAATCTCAGCTACAAAGAAAGACAGGCCAAATTGGGGATGTTTATGCTGGAGAAGAGTCACTTAAGAGGGGATATTATAACTATGCATAAATATATATATAAGGGGATCATATAATAATCTCTCCAATGCTTTATTTACCAGTAGGTCCTTCCAGCTGGCACATGGGCATCCATTCAGATTAGAAGAAAAGAGGTTCTGTTGAATATTTGGAAAGGGGTTTTTTACATTGAGAGCTGAGAAGATGTGGCATTCTCTCCCTGAATCAGTCATACTTACTGATACATTAGATAGCTTTAAGAATGGGTGGTTGGCTTGTTAGCAGGGTTATGGAAGATAGCTCATAGTACAAGCTGATCCAGGGACTGGTCTGATTGCCAACTTGGAGCCAGAAAGGACATTTTTCCCCCTCTGAGGTAATTTGGAGAGGCTTCAGAAGGGTTTTTCCTGTCTTCCTCTGGATAAACTAGCAGTTATAGACATAAAAGGGATTTTGTTAGGATTTTTATGGTGTTGTTTTTATTTCTAAATTACACAGTTTACACTGCAAATAATTTACTCTACCATGTAAAATGTCATTCCTGAAACAGCAAGTGTATTTTTTTTTAATTTATAATATTGGTGTGTAGACAGGTCATTTGCCTGGTCATGTGCTCTCAGAAAGAGCCAGCACTTTAGGATGGAACTGCTTTCTGACAGGCTGTTATTTCTCCAACTCAATGTAACTGAATGTGTCTCAGTGGTACTTGGCTTTTTACGATTGAGTGCTGTTCTTAGATCTACCAGGCAACTGTTATCTTGTGTTAGGGAGCTGCTATCTGGTTACCTTCCCATTGTTCTTTTGTTAGGCTGCTGGGGGGTAAAGGGAAGGGTGATACTCTAACTTGCAGTACAGCAGTAAAGAGTGACTGAAGTTATCAGCACTGGGGGCAGCTGAGAAACTGACAATATGTCTAGCCCCATGTCAGATTTCAAAATTAAATATAAAAAAATCAGTTTGCTCTTTTGAGAAACAGATTTCAGTGCAGAATTCTGCTGGAGCAGCACTATTAACTGATGCGTTTTGAAAAAAACATGTTTTCTCCTGACAGTATCCCTTTAACTTGATGAACGTGTGTCTATTGTCAATCTAACTTACTATGTTACTATGTATTTAGAATAATATTGGTTGTATGCTATCATAATGGTTGTTTGTGTAGAGCTCATACATATATTTTAACAAAAATCATTTACATACTAATTTTTAGGTTTATGAAAATGGTGATATTAAACTAAACATTTATTTTTTTATATAATACACAATCAGGAAATAATGCATGCATTTTTGCCTTGATGAACTGACAAGTAAAATTACTGGAAGCTTTTGTAAATGATGCATGTGTAATATAAACACATCCTCGTTATGCCGTTAAAGGACAAGAGTAATTATTGATGACAAACATACAGTTGTGTTCAGAATAATAGCAGTGTGTTTAAAAAAGTGAATAGACAAATGCATTGGGAACACTGCACATTCTATTCATGGTATTCCTTTACAGAAAGTGAAGAAAGGAGATATTAGGCTGTTCCAAAAAATAACGCTATAGTCTTCTTCTTTACAAACTTAAACATTCACTGTATAAACTGAAAAATGTTTCAAGATTTTGCTTTCATTTGAGTCTAATATTTAGTTTTATAACTACTGTTTTGAGGTCACCCCACTAATTTTCTATTGGTTTGGGGATTGGGCTGGCCACTCCATACGTCAATCTTGTTGATCTGGAACCAAGATATTGCTTGTTTACTGTTGTGTTTTGGGTCGTTGAAACACCCTCTTTAAGTATTTTAATGTATTTAAACTGATCCATGATCCCTGATATGCGATAAATAGGCCCAACACCAAAATATGAGAAACATCCCCGTATCATGATGCTTGCCCTGCTGCCATGCTTCACATTGTACTGTGGTTTGAATTTAGTTTTTGGGGGCTGCCTGACAAACTGTCTGCGGCCTCAGACCCAAAAACAATAATCTTGCTTTCATCAGTCCACAAAATGTTGCACCATGTCTCTTTAGGCCAGTCAATGTGTTCTTTTTTTCAACAATGGGATTTTGCAGGGGGCTTCTTGCTTGGCTTCACATAGGCATCTTTTTATTGTAACAGTATTCACAGGTAACGTTAGACCTTCTTTGATCTTCCTGCAGCTAATCTTTCCATTTTGGCTATTCTTCTATCCATTCAAATAGTAGTTTTCTATTTTCTTCTACATCTTTCAGGTTCTGGTTGCCATTTTAAACCGTTTGAAATCATTTTAGCTGAGCAGCCTATCAAAAGCAATTCTTTATATTTTCCCCTTTCCAATCAACTTTTTAATCAAAGTACGCTGTGTTTCTGAATGAGGTTCGACCCATTTTACTCATATTTTTAGAGAGAAAGTCACTATAACCATCATGCACAACATTTGCTGCCTTCCTTATTTAAATAAGGGCCGTAATTGACACCTGTTTTTTCACAGAATGAATAACTTCACTGCAGTAAACTGCACGCTGTTTACAAACTATTATTATTTTGAACACTGCTATTATTTTGAACAAGCCTCAATTAATGATTCAATTACACAGAATCAGCAGTATGCATGGCATGGACGTTGGGTCTGTTAGTTTTCTATTTCTCCACTTCAAATGATTTGCCATGTAGAAATATAAATTCTACCATAAACAGTGATTGATCAGATTAATGATTCTATTATTCTCAACACAACTTTATATTAAGCACTGCGGGTAGTATTAATGAATATTACTTTATCAGTAATAAAAGACAACTCATGGCCAGTCTTTTGAAGTAAATGATAAAACCAATATATCAAAAATGTGCATAGTCCACGGGGTTGGGATTTAGAAAAAAATTACTGTCCTTTTTATTAATTTTGCAACAGTGGCCTTCAGTAGTTTTTTTTCTCCATTTTGTCTACTTTTCATCTATTGTATATCTGTGTTACTGGATGGTGGAGGACACGTACATTTTTTTTAATGCAAAATACAACAGAAGGAGTTTATATAGGCATGTCTAATTTTGTTACAGGAATGTGGAATCTAGAGCAGACACATAAAAAGGCCACAGTACCAGCACAATAGATTCTGAGTCTCCAAATGGATTGTAATCCATGCCACATTCATAGATTATAGGGCTGGTTTTTGCACTGAAACTTCTTTTGTTAGTAAAGAGAACACATAAAAGGCATCTCATATGCCCTCCTGATGTTTGATTAAAATGGAATGTCAGCAGGCTTATATCTCCCTTTATTAGATCTGATAGAGAAAATGTGCTTATATTATTAAATAGTACTCTGAAGAGTGTAATATAATGTATGCTTTCCCTGCACTGGTACAAGTTGTGTGTTTGCTTTAAAAGCACTACTATAGTTTATATAATCAAGCTTATGTGTAGCCATAGGGGCATCCATTCATGGCACAGGTTACATGGCAGATAACAGACACAATATGTAGAATCCAACTGTATCCTATTACAGATATTATCTGTTATCTGCTGTCTAACCTGTGCCATTTCTACTTTTTTGTAGCTTGAATGGCTGCATTTTCATAAACTGTAGTTGTCTTTCTAGACAAAAACAACTTTTACCAATGCATAGCAATTGTATATTATACTTCAAAATCTATTTCTCTTTTCAGAGATATTTAAAAGTAGACTTTAAACTCAAACCCCCATATGTAATATAAGGCACTAAGTTTGCCCAGGAGCAATAATCCATAGCAACCAATAAGATGTTTGCATTTAAACAGGTGACCAGTAAATGAGGGGCAAAGTGTTTGCAAAAGCAACATTTTTCACTTTGAATAAATTTATTTCCATTGCAACCAATTTTTGTCTTAACAACCCATATTACATTCCCCTATACTAAGCATACTGTATTTAGTGATTTAGTATTTGTGTGATTGTGGCAAAGAAAATCACAATTATAGGACTAAATGCAAATGTGAATTCAAATATTAGGGAGCCCCTGCAAGCTTATATATACCACCTGCCCGGTATTGCCTACACTGTAGTGAAACCGGCATTGTACCCACAAATATGAATTCATGGATAAGTGTCAAATTATTAGCCAAATAGGGCTATAAGAGGAAATCAGCATAGACATGCTGAGAAAATGTAACAGTAGTGTTTTAATAAATAATGTTTATTGCTCTGATTTTTAGCAACAGCTTTTTTAAGAGCACTAGTAATGATTAAGCAACATCATTAAATCTTAAATATAGCTGGTCTGTGACAAGCACATGCTATGATACCAACATAATTGTTTTATGTATGGTTTTAAATTAGTGGATTAATGTGTTTGTTGCAGTAAAATGTTATTTAGGGAAAAACTGTGAGGCTCAGATGTGCATTATGTCATTGATTCAAAGTCTGCTTCAATAATTGCTACTTCATAATTGCCCAACTGGACCAAACATGGCCCAAAGTAACAGAACGTGCATACTCTACTGCTCAATTTAAATCAATTTGTATAAAGTATAAATGTAAATTTAATATCAGAAAGATCTAGATGCATCAATTTTATGAAGTATGACAGCTGATTTATCCAGCAGACCCAGTTTTGGTACCCCTAGCATTCTAATTTCAATATTGAAGGGGACCATATTCTTCCAAAGCATTGTTAATCCACCCAAAGTTCCAGTTTTCTTCAGCAAATTGAAGTCTATTCGCCAAACTGCATTGTAGAATATGGGCGACAACATTTTTTTGATGCTTAACAAATTGTTTTGGGGGTTATCTTTGCAGCGAAATTTGCTGAAAAAAGTCGTTTATCACTAATTGTTATGGATTAAAGCATGATGGCAACTGTAGTCCTATAAGGCCCTAGACACACATGTGGAAATTTGCAGAGTTTTTGCTGTGGTCTTTGTTGCGAGCTGACCGCTATTGCCGAAGGTTGAAACCGCTAACGTATTTACGCAGTGGTCGGCTTTTTTTTTTTTGTAAAAAACCGTAGCGATTGATGCCCGAAAACACTGCAAATATCTGCATAGGCAGGGATTCCTAAAGCAATACTGCACAATAAAACTTTTCTTCAACTCCTCTGGTGCCTATAGCCCAGTTGCTTCAAGAGGTTCCACCAAAGCCCAGCTTTCTCTGTTTACTCTTATATTTTGGCTTGATTAGAATGTCACTAAGGGCATTTAAAAACTTTTCTAGCTTTGAAACCGTATGACATTCACTCTGTTGTAGTTTGAATACTGCTAACAAAAAGTATTCTTAATAGTATAGTTTGAAAAATCAGTATTAGCAAAATAATTTACACTACATACACTGCATAAAGAGGATTTATTACTACACGGATTATATATCAGTATTTTTAACCACATTAAAATGTATGCCCTTCCCACCTAATTTTGTAAATCTGTCCTAATATCTGTATGTTTTTTGTGTGTCTGTGTGAGTGTATTGAGAACAGCAGTTTGTAATCTCGAGCATGGCATTGCTTTGCTTGAACCAAAACTGGCAATAACATAGAAGCAAGTAGCATTTTATCCAAACATCCTGGGTTGGATGCAATCCATTTCTGAATGCAATGCTACATTTTCATTTATCTTCATCTGCCTGTTTCACTCACTGCTGGTGCAGAATGTTAAATAGCAAATGTAATGCTGTAATTGTGAATAACATTTTATACCGCTTGTTGATTGCCCTGTACAGTATCATTTAATATGCACAGTATATTTATTTAACATAGTTTTAAATGCATGGAAACATTTGTGACTGTTAAGATATTAAGAAAGCAAATTAACATTTAATGAATAACTTCAGCACAGAATACATTACAGTGTTATGTTAGAATCTTGGTAGGGAAATAGATTACTGCACATTAATAATATTAGAAGAATATGTTTTTTTGTGAACAGCATTGTGGCAACATAGTGGGGCCCACTCAGGGGCCCATTGGTTTTTCTATATTTCTTAAAGCTCTAAAAATACTAGATTTATTAAGTGTAAAAAAAACCCTCAAAACTCTCTAATGCAAAAATTTCCAAGTCAAAGTTGTTGGCGTCCTATAGAAGTCAATGGGAGCTGCGTTGATCTTATTGGACCACTTTCAATCAATTTGGACATTTAGAGGTATTCATATTTTTTAGAGCATCATCCAGCAATTTGTTTTAGTTCATACATATTCTATTCATATATTTTAATAAATTCCATGACATTTGTGCCCTTCAACCTTTAATAAATAAGCCTTAAAGACAAGGAAAGAGCTATTCACTGGGAGGTTCAAATTTGTTAGGTCCCCTATAGTGATTATAATCGCTAACACACCACCATCTTGTCACTGGTGGTATAAATTCAGAAATTGGAAAGTAAAAAACTATTACCTAGCAAGCACATTTCCCAGGACAGCCAAAAGATGGTGTGGCGCTCAATAAGCTAGCATTTTAATTTGCATTTTTATTGATTTTCAAGTTACAATCATCCAACATTGAAAGATATGGATATATCACAGGAAGAAAAAGAGGGGGAAAAAGGGTAAGAAGCCAGTAAGGAAGGAAAGAAGCTGATATTTTTACCAAATGTTCGTTATTTAGAAAGTCTGTGTTGCTGTCTTGGACAACTGGCTTTTATGTTTGAGAATGACTATGTGATTGTTTGTTGAGACAATTTCCTTTCCAAGTGCTTTAGCATTCTCTTCAAACTAAAGTGCAGAACATCACTCAACAAATATGTCAGACTTAGAAAGGAATAAAACTAGCAGGAGAGCAAATCTGAACCCTCAGTGATTAACTCTTTAGTTGTTTTCCACTGTGTAGTGCTTTTGGCAGCGCTGTATTTAGATCCAGACCTCAGCTTGCCCCCGTTTGTTGAATTGATTTCACGTGTAAAACTGAACATGATGTCACTTCCGGTGATGAACAATGTAATTGCCTAACTCAAAAGTCTCCAGCAGTGCATCTGAGGGCCCCCATTTAAAGCTGCTGCCCTAAGCAAACGCCCTAGGGTGCCTGTATATAAAAATGCCCTGGCTGTTGGAATTGATCCCAGTCCAGTTTTTTTCAGTGAAGAGTAGCACTGAGGTGAGCAAATCTATATAATCCTGCTCTGCACTCAATATCTTAACAGCATAACGTTGTCTATACTATAAAATTATTTTACAAAATGACCTTAAGTTAAGGTTCTCTGTGCACATTTGGCCTCTCTAAACTGAATTGGCAGCCTACAATCCCTTCATGGGATCTGCATTTCTGATTAATATTTAATTGGGGCTCATTCAGATATTAAATAGCTGATAAATACATGGAAAATTAATCTGGGCAGTGGCTCATGGCCTTGTACTGGCCAGCTGCAAGTCAAATTGTTATCCTTTAACTACTGTCATTGGTGCTATATATTGTTTCTTTTAAATTTATTCTTCTCTGGATTAGTATGTGATCTACTGTAACTAATGCTTTCTAGGTAGGTTGATTATTTTCTTCCTCCCTTGTATGGTTTTCATGTAGGACAAGAAAAGCAAAGCCAATATTCTGGATGGTTCTCGTTGATTCATCATGAAATCCAGTAAGGACTCTTTTTAACTAATAAATTAAATCTACCTAAAATCCTGTAGCTAGCATTCAAAAGAGAATTCAAAAAGAGACAATGTTTTTATGGTGCACTATAAATGCTTTCTTTACAAATATTTTTTTGAGTAAAAACGAAGACAAGGAAAATGAGCTGGAAGTATTAGAACAGTTATACAAACTAGTGAACATTTATGAGCCTTGACAAAAAGTGAAGTAAAAAAACTTGATTCGTTTAACTGCAGCCCAGCTATTCTTGGCATTTAATTCACATTATTATGGTAATTTTTGTATAGAAATTAACAAAGTGTGGAAATTCTTCTTTTGGCTTTCAGCACAAATCCTGCTTGTTGAACTGCCAAGCAAATTGTTTTAATAGCCTCAGACATAACGTAAGTGGATTTTGCAATATAACTTTGCCGTTTTGGGCTGCCAAGTAATGAGGCAGATCAGAAATGTATGTTGATATCATACCCATTACTGCTTTAGATTGCATACAAGCTTCCCTTCTCATTTCAAATAAGGAATTACTTTTCACTTGAGAATTAACAAACTCCTTGGCAGTCTTTTTTAACATTTGGTGTATTTTGAATGGAATATTCAGGCATCAGGTGACAGTAACTTGACCGGGAGAACCCTACACTTTGGAAAACAAATATCAGCCAATTTATTGTAAGGTTAGCTTAAGTGGTAGTGACAAGTATATTGAATATTGAATGCTAGAGTGGGAGTTGTATATGTACTGCCTCAGGCACATAACATACTATACCATCATTGGATTTCCATTAACAGTTGATCCATCTGACATTGCTTGTTGCTATAGTAGTTTTCTGTAATATTGCATGATAAGCCCACTCTAACTCTAACTCATTATTGCTTAATTAGAAATCTTGCTGTGCATTCCTCCCCAATACCAGCACTAACTACTGGGATTTTTATAGCGGTTGATCGCCTACATACACTTTTTTTCACTTCAGTTGGTTTTCAGTTCACCCGAAATTACTTTTTATTTTCTATTTGGGACGTTTTTCTAATATTGAAGTGTAAAGTAAAATTTTTCACTTTCTAAAGCAGCCCTAGGAGGGCAGGGGTCGCCGACTCTTTAATTAAATTGATTCATTTAGTGAAACCATTTCTGTCCCTGCTTCATTAAAGGCAGCTGTTAGAATTGATACAATAGTTGCTAATATTCCAAAGACACTGCTGAGAAATACAGATGAAGCTACTTGGATTTGTGAGTTAAATGCGTTTTAAATGCTGTTTAAGTCAATGGGAAAGGTTCAGGGATCAATTTGGAGATGTTTGCAGCCTTCCTGACATTCAAGTTTTTTTTGGAGAAAAAAATCTAGTTAGTCAGATTTTATTAATACATTTAGATGTGGCCAATTTCGAGTTCATGGGAATCTCACATGAATTCAAAATTTAACCCTTGCTAAATGTTCCTTTTAGTCAAGGATTAATCCTCACTGCTTTTATAAGTTACCTCACCTTTCCCACTCCATGAATGGGTCATAGTAAGGTCTCAATAATTCAATATAGATAACTTCTGTGTGGAGTAGATGTAATAATGAACCTACATGGTTATCAATAATTATTAAATATGCTGTGCTTAAATAAATGTTGGGCAATTGATATCATATTTTAATGTATTAATCGGTTTGCTGTTATAGGACCAAGCTTAATTATGTGAGTTAACTTAAGGATTTGTTATAAAGCTCAATTTAGTTAATATTGCTAATAACAGGAATAAAAAGATACATTAACGGCGGTCTCGAAAAACACGGGGGACCCGTGGGAGTCGTTGGTACAAATAAGTGTTAACCACAATCTTGGCAAAAGAGCTACATTTGAATACACAGGAAGTGCATTGTTTGCTCAGTTGGCAGGGGCAATTATCATATAGGTATGGGACCTGTTATCCAGAATGCTTGGAACCTGGTGTTTTTTGGCAAAGGCACCTTTCCGTAATTTGGATCTCCATATCTTAAGTCTATTAAAAGATCATTTAAACACTGATTAAACCCAGTAGAATTGGTTTGCTAGCAATTAGGATACATTCTATTTTGGATCAAGTATAAGGTGCTGTTTTATTAATACAGAGAAAAAGGAATTCATTTTTAAAAATATGCATTATTTGTAATTCGGAGCTGTCTGGATACCACGTTTCTGGATAACTAATCCTATACCTGTTTTACTTTGGATCTCAATGTTAGTGTCACTGAACATATATATCAGGTCTCCACCAGTGGAATAACTATAGATGAAGAAGACCCCAAAGTCGCAGAGGGGCTCAAAACTGTGGAGTCTGCATCCTCTATAGCTTATTAAAAAAAAGCCTCCTTCCCAGTCACTCTCTCTTACCAGCGAGGAAGGGGGAGTGGGTGGGGTCGGCAAGGAACATGGGAGGGGCTGGGTCGTAAAATGAGTCAGGCTGAGGGGGGAAGTGTACGGGTCATGGGGATCAGAGTGCACCAGGCCCCTCTGAAGATTCTTTTGCTTATAATGGCTAATGCTTGTGTAGCATTTATTGTTATAGCTGACTAGATAAGATAGCAGCACAAAAGATTAAACATATGTTAGGCCACAACATTACGGGGCATATTAATCAAGGGTCAAATTTCAAATTGAAAAACTTCGAAATTTAAATTCAAAAAGACCAACCGAAATTAAGTCAAAGTTTTTTTTGGTCAAATAGGTCAGTTTTCGATTTAATAGGTCCAAATTCGGCCGAATTCAAACCGTTCAAATCGAAGGAATATCACATTAGATTGAATTCGATTCAAATTAGATTTTTCAAAGTCCACCAATTGACTCCAAATAGGTTCCAGGAGGTCCCCCATAGGCTAAAACAGCAATTCGGCAGGTTTTAGATGGTGAATGGTCGAAGTCGAATTTTTAAAAAGACAGTACATGATAAATTTTGAAATTCGCATTTTTTTCATTCGAAAATTCACCTTGACCTTTGATAAATCTGCCCCTACAAGTGCAGTCTAGTAGAAAATTGTAATTTAAAGAAAATTTTAAATAGATGATAGATGACTAATATAAATCCTCTTATTCCCCTACTTCATCCACACTCATCTAGAAACAAGAGATTAGATCTGGGTTACATGACTGCAGAGATATAAGATCATATTAAATGGTTTCAAATATAAACATTAATGGGGGAATGTCAAATGCTTCCCAAAGCTTGCGGCCATGCTTGGGTCCTGTTTGACCTATTGCAGACCTCAACGACTTCTCGTTTGCGACCGATTGGTTTTTGCGAACATTTGCAGTGTATGTATTAAAATTTTGCACAGGTGGGCTTCATACTGGCACGACAGGCGGGAGATAATACCAGGAGGACTATTGATCTAGTAGATATTGTCAATACTGCACTCCAACCAACCCTACTTCTAAGTCTTGATGCTGAAAAGGCCTTCGACCGTCTTGATTGGAATTACATGTTTTCTCTATTGGAACTTATGGGCTTTGGGGGGAGTTTCCTCAGGGCGGTCGAGGCCTTATATAGTGTTCCCACAGCTGCAGTGAAAGTGAATGGCTCCTTATCTAGGGAATTTCAGATTACCAACGGGACCCGACAGGGTTGCCCTCTTTCACCCCTTCTCTATGCCTTGTGCATAGAGCCCTTGGCTTTGGCTATAAGGACTAATCCTGATATTAAGGGAATTCAATTTCACCAAAAAACTTACAAATTGTCCCTATTTGCGGATGATGTCCTCTTAACGATGACACAGCCCTACACGTCACTCCCAAATCTTCATAAAACACTTCAGGAATATGGTATTCTTTCCGGTTATCAGATCAATTCACATAAAACGGAAGCTCTACCGCTCCATTTCCCTCCCCTTATGTTAAAAAGACTCCAATTAAATTTTAATTATTCTTGGAAACTCTATTAAATACTTGGGCATCAATATCACAACAACATATGAGGGTCTATATGCAAGCAACTTTCCCCCGTTACTGCAACAATTTAGAAGCGATCTTGACAAATGGAACCAGGGTACATTGTCTTGGTTTGGACGGCTGGCCACGATAAAGATGAATGTGATGCCGCGATTGTTATATTTATTCGAGACGCTTCCCATACCAGTACCCACTGCTGTGTTGAATCGTATCCAATCTATGTTCACTAAATTTATTTGGGCCTCTCGTAAGCCTCGGATAGCCAAGGGGTATTATTAAAACATACGGCGCAAGGGGGTCTCTCAGTCCCAGATGTTAGGAATTACTACAGGGCCTGTCAACTTAGGCAGATAGTTCATTGGACGGCTCTGAACCCTCCAAATAAATGGACAGAATTAGAAGGCTTAGCGGTGCATCCCCTTCATTTAACTAACCTAATATGGGGTACCAACCAGACACTTCATAGAGTGTCGCGCTCACTACACACAATCGATTTCACGAGAAAGATATGGAAAATGGCCCAAACACAACATGCTTTGCAATCTGTGTCCTCCCCACTGCGTAGTATACTTGGGAACCCGGGATTCTTGCCCGGCCTGAACCCAGATTTTAAGGATATATGGGGCCATCCAAAAATTTTTCATTTACATCGTATCTGGGATGTTGCTAAGCACAAACCCCTTGACCTAGTGACTTTACAAACTAAAGCGGATGGCATGACTATCCCATTTTACCAATACTTACAAGTTTCCCATCACTTGAGGTCTCCCAATAGGGGGTAATTACCCCCTATTGGGAGGAGGTGCGGGAGCTTCTCAGTAAGGTCCTTCAGGTGACTGTGGAGAAGGACCCCTGGACATTTCTCCTAGGGAAACCCGATACTACCTTTGTAAAGCCAGTTAGGAGGTTGATGAATCACATTCTGTCTGCAGCTAGGAGATTGCTCTGTCAGAAATGGAAACAACCCAACAAACCCACAATAGGGGAGTTACAGAATAAGATTGTGGAAATAAAACGTATGGAATACCTCTCGGCACTCAGTAATATTTCGATGCCCACCTATACCGAGACATGGAGTTCCTGGGTCGCCTGCTTCCCTGTAAATTGACACAATTTGTAACTGCCCGGCCGGTTCCTGCCTGCCCTTCCTCTTAGATATGATACTGGAATAATGTCCTAAGCCTGCAATTATGATTTTATTTATGATTTTATTTTTGTTTTTGTTTTTGTCTCTTTTTCTGCTTTTTCTTTTTTGTGTTTCTCTCTCTGTTATATCAGTATGTATGCATTATCCAACGTAGTTATAACTGCAATGTGTGCAGTACTCTCATGCCTATTCCGTGGGACTTTTATGGATTGTCATTTTATCTTTGAGAAATGCTGTCACGGATACTTACTGATATTTGTTGTTCAAAATATTGAAAATAAAGTGTTTCAAAAAAAAAATTTGCAATCGCAAAGCATATTTTGCGACAAAATATTTAACGAAACAGGTGTTAATGCTCACCTTTGCATTTTAAACATCGGTTGCGATTTTTAATTACATTCCCCCATAAATCTTTCTCTCCTCTTCTTAATTTACATTGCCAAAGTAATATGCAAGAATCCATTTATCTCCATCCAAAGACTGCAGTCAGGGTGAAATACAGAAGACAGGCTGCTGACTAAACCAGTCAGCATGCATAAAAAGGCATATTCTGCAAAGTCTGCTTTGACTGACAAAATAGTAAACTATTGTGTTTCGAAGTCTCATTATAAAATAGCATGAAAGTGCTAAGATTTGAACTGCTGATTATTAAAGAAAAGGTACAAAAAGAATCATGAGCACTAATATATTATTGATGTTAATCTATAGTTGAATGAGACATCACTGGGAGGGCTGCCAAATTGTAAGGCCAAATGGTTCTACACCCTTACCTATTAGACTCTAACTATGAACCCATTAGACTCTAACTATGAACCCCCAGTGATTTTACCTTTCCTTACTGGTTTTATAACCTTACATCAGACTATATGCAAAGGCAGCATTACACTCCAGTGGTACAAATTGTATGTGCACAGTGCCTACACCTATTGGGTTCCAAAGCATAACCTTCTGCTAGTTTTTGCAGAAAAAAAAATTGTAAAAATTCAAATTCGAACATAAATCAGCCCCCTAGTGTACCTTCCAAATCATCCTGTACCTACTGACATGCATATAATGTACAGTACAGCTGTACAGGATTTCAAAAAGATATAAACAAGTTTTTCTCCAATTCAAATCTGTTGAAATACTGATAGTTTCAGAAACTAGTTATCAAATCAGAAATCCCATAAATATACTAAGGAAGAAGGAATACAAATATATGCCCAGGGTATGTGTGCAATTTAAATGGCAAAAACAAGACAGTTTGTAAAAATAGGTAAATGAACTAGAAAATATTCCTTTGCAAACAGCCATTGCTGCAGATAACTTGAATTTAGTGTGGACATTAAACTGCTTCAGGATAGCACATTAGAGACCTTTATGTTTTATTGTTTCTACAGTAAATACCTAATATGTTTGCATGAATATTCAATGATTACATTTTTTATCTCTGGTGGTAAAGGTACAGAATGATTTCCAGGAGTACAAATTCCTTTCAAATATGTCATTATGATATATTTTACATTATGGGTTACAAACAAATTGAGGAAATTGAAAACTTATAATGCACTAAGTTCAGGGGGAAGAAAATGAAGAGTTAACATTTTACATGACAATCGCATTTGAATATTTTTTGGGAATTAATGACATACAGGATTGAAACAAGTGCTGATTGACAAGTAAATTGATCAGAACCTGAAAATATTTGAGATAGGAATTCTAAGAAGTAACAGGTAGGGTGGATCAGCCTGTAGGACCAATGTACTAAGCACAAGACATTGGTGTGTAAATACAGCAACAGGTGCAAAGTTCAACAGTAGGGGCAATGAAGCTCTGTACACGTGTGACATGGAATCAAGAGAAAATCTAAGGGGATGCCTAAATACTGTGTCCAGCCTTCCCCTAATGAATACAGAAGCACTTTGTACACCATTTTGGAGTGTAAAGACCTACACATGAGCCCACTGTATAGTTTATGTTCCATATGTTAGAAAATGTATGGGGGAACCTGGTTGCCCAAAACATTTTTTAAGGCTATCACTCTTAAAAAAGGAAAAGACGCCAGCGTTTTTTGGACTTAGAAACTTTTTCCACTAAAAAATATGATGTAAGTAACAGAAGAATGAGGAAGATCTATGTACTCCATTGCACTTCGCCTGGTCTGAGCTGGCGAAGGCAAGTCTGGCGAAAAAGGTAATGTTCAGTAAAATCCACATCTTAGTGAATTTGCAGAGTAACGTCCATTCGCCAGAGCGAAAATTTGCCTGACTATAGAGTCGAATGAGTGTTAACGCCTGTCTCTTTCGCTAGCGAAGTTACGCCTGTGTCCATTAGTAAATCGTCGAAGTGCCCAAAAACGGTAACACTGGCGAATCGTCGCCAGCGTTAGTGACTTTGCCTTTTAGTAAAGTTACCCCTTAGACTTAAAAGCAGGGTTTCTAAAGGACATAATATTATAACTCTTTCTAATAGAAACACAACTTCATTGTGACTGTATGGAACATAATGTCTTGCTGTATGAATGAAAGATAGGAGAAGACAACCTGAGAAATTGTATATCCATTTATGTATATGCAGTATGATATAATGTAAAATAAATCCCAGTGGAATACTGAATTAGAGTGCTGAACTCTTGCCAATTTTATATAGATAGATAGATAGATAGTAGATGATAGATAGATAGATAGATAGATAGATAGATAGATAGATATAAAGTATATATACACCGATTATTAGGGGTAATATATTTGCCATATATTAACTATGCTTTGCTGTATACCTTATTATGAAGAGATATATATGTAAGCATATGTCTAATTATTCTCTTAAATGGAGATTTTATGAATAAAACAAACCATGAAAAAAATCAAACTTAAAGTCAATTTCCCCCCAGAGGTCCAATTACAATTTAAATTTTACCACCTTAAGCATAGAAATATATCTCCCAGTTCTATGTTTGTTTATTAAAATTAATAATGTGCTTTGTATTTATAGTGACATGTCTATGAATTTGTTTGGTAATGATATATGTCTCCTTTTTTCGAATACTACAATGTGATAAACTACATAGTGTGTGAGCCTTAAGGGTTCCT
The DNA here is from genome assembly GCF_017654675.1 of Xenopus laevis. Lineage (NCBI taxonomy): Eukaryota > Metazoa > Chordata > Amphibia > Anura > Pipidae > Xenopus > Xenopus laevis. Next base: position 41,257,963 of record NC_054382.1, read on the forward strand.
TTAAATCATTACAATTTTATGTAAAAGGTCCTGAGTATTTTCAGATTAGCAAGTGTCTCAAAAAAACAATAGATACATAAAACAAGTTCTCAGTTTATGGAGTAGACACTTTTTTATATTTTGAGTTTCTTCTTCAAAATATGCATATACCTGAATGTATTCTCCTTCCTGCATTTGCCTTTATCTCCTGATCACAGATCCATAAAATCTGAGCATACTGTAAGGTTTGCCCTTTCCTAATATCCTTGGCTATCCTTGGCTAGCCAAAAGTTATCCATTGATCCAGCAGTATCAACTGTGTGTGTCCTTAACATACCGTAATCAAGAGCTTGACTGGCCTTTATAAGTGAAGGCTGATTGGTCCACTCTGGACACTGCCTTTGTGGTTTGCAGAAAGACCATATTATACTTTTTTATTGAGTTGCACCTCACTTTGGCTTATATTGGAGTATTATGTTACTATTCTTTGTAAAGAAGATCAAAGAGACAGATTCATCAGGTTGTGTCCTACTAAGGGAAGGCTTAGTGACCATGGCTGAACCCATACAGCAGTAGCTGTCCTGCTACAGACAAAACAGCTAATTTCAGGTTTTCTTTATTACAGTAGTTCACAGCCTGAAGGTGTAACACATCAAATGATTCTAATAGAATAAAAAGAATTGTTGTCTTTCTTCAGATTATTACATATGAAGTTTAAACCCTAGATGAATATTGGTCTAGAACAGGGGTCTCCAACCTTTTTTACTCGTGAGCCACATTTAAATGTAAATAAGAATTGGAGAGCATCACAAACTTGAAAATGTCAATGGGAATGAGAAATAAAAGCTGTGCTTGGCTCTTTGGTAGCCCCTATATGGACTGACAGCCTACAATAGGCTCTGTTTGGCAGTACACCTGTTTTTTATGCAACCAAAGCTTGCCTCTAAGCCTGGAATTCAAAAATGAGCACCTGCTTTGAGACCACTGGGAACAACATCCAAGGGGTTGGTGAGCAACATGTTGCTTGCGAGCTACTGGTTGGGGAACACTGGTCTAGAATTAAATACATTGCAGTACAGTGTGGATTTTAAGGACAACTGCCTAGGCAGGAGCATGCACAGGGTTCTCCTTTAAGTTTTACGGTGAAACAATGCAAGGATATTTCTCAGCATGTGGCTTTTGGTTTCAACTTTTAAGACACATGTCAGTTCCAAAACATTTCAGAATGCTGATTTTTTGTTTAAATGCAACGTAGAGAGGCAAAATTGCTGACTGTGTAGCATTTAAAATAAATTGCAGCCTGAAGACGAAAACCAATTGCTGTAACCATAGTGTCTTTTTAATATGCTGTGTTCTTATCACACTGTTTGACAGGTATATTATTTTGGAATATAAGTAAAAAATATGATGGATCTTTTGCTTACAATGTTTACAAATATATTGCAAATTGACAGTGATAATAAAGAGAAAGAACAAATGAAAACATGCCCATTTTGACCTTCCAAAGTACAAAAACTGGTGCAAACCAGGAAATGTGTTTATATCTCTGAAAAGAAAACCGTGGTTCTTTCCTTCACCTAAAATATGAAAGTAATTTTAACAGCAAGGTCCCCTGATACAAAGAAGAAGATAACGTTTATAGCTTGAGCTTTGTTATGAGGATTAAAAAAAGAACTCTTTTGAGACTTTATTACCCACTGCATAAGTAAAAAGCAATTTCCTAAAATACCAGTGAACTGTGGACTACATGATTGCACTATAAACCTGCTCTTTTACTTAAAGAAAATATTAAACATGCTGATAAGACATTTAACACAAATTAAAGAAGCACAGCTTCTTTGCTTCTAAACAAAACTTATTAGAGCAATGTTCTGTGCCATGGTTGTTAGTCTGCCTGAAAATAATCATATAACAAATCAGAAAATATCTCTGGAAGATCCCTTTTATGCAGAGGAAACTGCTAATGTGTATGCTAATTACAGATATTGTTCTCTAGTCAGTCTCTGTAAGAAGATAGAAAAAAAAATATAAATAACACAGATGATTGTCCAAACTTCAATCCTATCTAGCTAAGCTCTGGCCCAGTTCTGGAAAGCCCACCCATTTCTTGTTATTCTGGGAACCTATACAGTAGTTAAGCCTTTGGTCCCCAGATAGCAGCCCTGATTATACTGAGCTTACCTGTTATTTGCTATGAATACATGTTTTCAATTGCCCTATTTCAACATAAAGGTCCACCACTATGGCTCTTGCTGCTTATTTATGTAAACTATATTCTGGCCTCTGCAAAGGTAGGAGTGTTAGATTTAAACTCAAAAAATACAACAGAATTTAAAAGCGTAATATTGTTAACATTCAGTACAAACACCAGGGTGTTGCAACACAATTCTATGTGTGTGGCTAGAACCATAGAAAGCCTATGAGCAATTTTGTGTTTTAAAGTTCTATAATGATTTTGTTTTACGTAGTGCTTTCTTCAAAATGGTAAGATGAATTAAAGTAAGGTGTTATGGTGCTTTTTTCTTCTATATAACTCATCATGCAGCTTCTCCACTTTCTGGTGGGATTAATCATTTAAAAGATTCCTGATTTCAAAACAGAATATTGGTATTAACTCCAGGGTATTTCTTTTTTTCCGTAAAGGCATGAAAAAGCAGGGAGAGATGTCATAGTGCAATGTGCCTTTAGTTTTAAAAGATTTTTGCACTTACATAAGTCACACTTTTGAGTTTATAGCATACTTTTTCCAGGGATATGGTGCAGCTTGTGGAGGAGTCTCCCTCTCTTGTGTGTTCTACCTGTGCATTGACCCACTTCTGCAATGTCATTCCTGACGCATTTCGCTGAGGGCAGCTTCTTGAGAGGCAAATTTCCTTTCCCTGCTAGTTTCCTTATATATCCTACGATACTTCCCCTGAGGATATCGTAGGATATGAAACGCGTTGGGCCTTTGTATTAAATGAAATAAAAGTTTGTTATAGAATTAATCCCCTTCCGAATCACTTATTTAACCTTTGCACGGCACCGGAGGCGAGCTGACTGACTGTGGAACGAGAAACAGCAGTGTTTGCGGACGCGCAGCGGGTGAGCGAGGCTGCCTGAACTCGGAACGGTGTCCAAACAGCGCCTGGGAAACACGTCGGCATCGAGCGATCTCTTTGCGAGTCTTCCAACGCTCTCTTCTGACGGCAGTCCGGTAAGTCCTTAGGACCCGCAGGGTCTAAGTCGGATCTCTAACGATTCTTCACCATCTGTAGCGTCTCTTTCCTTCAGAAACATCGCACGCTTCAACATCGTATATACCCTGCTAAAAAAAGAACACTCTACACGCTCTTGTTTGAGGATCACGGATGTGCCTGTATTTAAGGATTTATAAGGTTAATAGCGCACCTCTCTTGCTGACTTCTATTACTCACAGTGGAAGTGTGGATCCACTAATTTTTGGTGCTGCTTTCCCCAACCCGACTATTTGTGCAACAGCGCAGCCTTCACTCAATTTTCTTAGTTTCCTTATATTGCCTATATTGACTAGGTTACATTTCACATTACTTTTGCAAGTTATTGAAGGTTCTTGAAATGCTTGGACACACTATAAGAGTCCATGTTAATATTTCTTCAATGTTCATTTACTTACTCCCCTAACTTCACGTTTGTTTTTCCTATATACTGGAATGTTTGGGGACATTCTATGCAATAAATTGCATTTTCTGATGTGCACTATATACAACACTGAATTTTATATCCCCTGGGCACTGCATGTGCTATAAATTAATGTTTTTTCACTGCATAGTTTGCAGAGTGCACAGGGAAAAATTATTTCCATACATTTTTCTCTTTTTTTATGGTTCTATCAACTATGTTGAGATACAGCTATGAACCCGTTACTGCCTTAAGTTTTTTGCTCTACTAATAATCCTTAAGCAGTTAATTCGATTCAAGAATACCTCAATATTTGGAGATATCTCTATTGATTTCATTGGCTCCCGGTGCATATGTAATGACACAGGTACACCTATTAATTTTACCAGTCTCCTTACCTACTAGTTTTCCTTTAATTAACTGCTACTTCTTTACTTCTGCAACCTTTTCATCTTGTCAGGAGCTGCAGGCAAAGCGTCCGTTCCCTCCGACGCCCTATCCAAGATGGCAGCGCCCATGGATTACACGTGGGTAGCTGCGGCGCTTGGACGTAATGACGTCATGTGCTTGGCATGAAATTCAATGTTAGAAACCCAACCGGGTCACGGGTTCAATCCCCAAGTATAGGATTTGTTTGTTAATCATTTCTGGGTGCTTTATATTGATATATTGACTGTTTTCTGGATTTTGACTCCTGCCTGAACTTTGATTCTGATTCCGTTCTGCCTGCCTTTGAATTCTTGCCTGGATTTGGATAATGTTTTCGCCTGAACCCTTTTATGCTGTGATTTCGGACTTTTAAGCCTAGAGCTTCCTCCTTGGTCCTGACTACTCTCGACTGGGAGCCGATAGGCCCCCTACTGACACATCTATTTTTTATACATTCCTTTTTGTAGCCTCTTTTCTTGGATCTACTAGTAACAAAGTTACTTTATCAAAGTTGTTTATCAATTTCCTCCGGGTTCAGGACAGTTCTTTTTAATGCTGCATAGTTGACAAAAAGGTATATAATTTATCCATGGGTGGTGGTTACTGTTGGATAAGATATAGTGGCAAACATATGTGCGTACATGTGCAATGTGGGATTCTCATTCCAAGTTCTTGGTGGAATCAAACAACGTTATCTGAATAGGCTAACTCCTCCTGTACCTGGGGACCTACCAGAACAAACTGATTATACCTAGATATACTAGATGTCCAAAGTAGATTCTTCTTGAAAGTACTATATTAAAAACTTCCCCCAATTAGTATAATGCTTATAGTGGAAGAAGCCTTTCCTGACACGATAAACAGGTTTTGGTGGGTTTTCCAAGTACGGTGCATTGTTGTATAAAAATAATAATAATAAAAAATACTGAATTATGTTGTCTGGGGTGAATAGACTCCTAGGATGGTCTTTTGCTTTATACATTAGAGACTGTGGGGCTCATTTATCAACACTGGGCAAATTTGCTCATGGGCAGTAACCCATGGCAACCAATCAAATTGCTGCATTCATTGTTTTACTTGCAGCTAAAAAAGCTAATCACTGATTGGTTGCTATAGGTAACTGCCCATGGGCAAATTTGCCCAGTGTTGATAAATGAGCCCCTGTATGTTAATGTGTTCTCTACTTTATCATGAGCACCACCATTTTCTCTCTGAGCCTAAAAAAATATATTTTGTAGTTTACACATAACTTAAAGGGCACCTGTTGCCAAAAAATATTATCCAAAACCAAGGGTGCAGCCTATAGAGCTCTAATGTGCCCTAACCCTTTGGTTGGAGATGATAATTGTTGGCAACAAGTACCCTTTAAACTTGTTGCATGCCCCTAAGAGATCTGCACATTTGACCTATTTCCTTTTAATATTTCTTTTATAGCAGTGCCTGAATGATTTGCACCAGCTTAGAATTGCCACTTGAAGGAATTGGCGTGATGTACCACATGCAAAGCTTGTACTACTTGTTTTTGGAATTAAAAATGATCATTTTTTCTGCAGCGTTTTTCTCATCATGAACTGAAAAAACATATTACCCTTAGTAGCTGGGATTCAGGTAAAAAGTACACTGTGTACACTTGCATGCTTTTATGTTGAGTCAGGGATGTTATGTACAAACTAATAGAAAATGAGGTCAATGTTCCCAGCTCTTTTCTAAAACAAAATCTTGGACATCTATCAAAACTTGATTACTGCAAATGCTGGACTGGCTGCTCTATGTTTTTCCCTCTCTTTTAGTCTGGCATGGTACCATTTTTATGAAATTTACTATGGAAGCCTTTATAAGAACACAATAACAGAAATATGAGAAAGATTCTCGTAATAAGTATCTATTACGCTTTTGCAAAGTTGTGACCAAACAGAATCCCAGAACATTTTATGTTCCAAGAGAGCTTTTTAACGTGTGACTAAATAACTGATTTTTTTTTCTTTTTTTAGGGCTCTTACAAACAGGTGTTAAATGCAGTTTTGAGTGCAAACAAAACACATTTGCTAATTGATCATAGCTCGTATAGGATGCTGCATTTTCTTCTGCTCGATACATGTTTAGCTGTCAGTAGAATAGAGGGCTGCATTTGGAATGGAAAAAAACCTGCTTAGTTGCATTAAAAACGTATTTAAACCCAATATATGCATTTTTTATCAAAAAGTTAAAAAAACATATACAATATACAAATTTTGTATGCAGAACTATTATAATTGCTGCAGCTTTTATATGCTAAAATACCCAGTAATAAAAAGTTGTACTGTCTCAGTAAATATACACCCACATATGTGATTATGCAGCTACTTTAAATCTGTTGTTTTTCAAGAAGAGCATGGCAAATTTAAAAACGAGCTTCAGTAGGTTGAATGGGTTCAATGGCTTTGTGCCTTGCCAAAATGGGGTGTATAAAGTAAGGACACAGCCAGATTCATCCAGCCCCAATAGCTGGTTAACTTCAGCCCTCATAAGACAAAGGATAACTCATACAAACCACAGGTGTAAAATCAAAGAAAATGGTGAGACTCAGGGCCCCTATTTAAGATTTCTCAATCATCTTTTTTCTTTTTAACAAAAGCTCACTCAGGAAAAAAAAAAAACATTGCTGAGTTGATTGGACCCGAAAACCCAGAGTGAGTTATTTAACTCATGCAAGGTTTCCTTAATGATTGCTCAAGCCGAAAGCTAAAGGGAAGGATAAAAACTTTATCAAACATCAGTACAAAATGCTTTACTTAGGCATCAGAGCAAAATGTATCTTTAAGTGCATGCAAAAAAGAAAAACAGTGAAATATCACAAAGCTTTACATTGGAAACACATTAAAGTGCACCTGTAAGGAAGCAAAAAATATTTCTGTATTATTTGTTTTCTCCTATTTAGTGGTTACAAAATTGATAGAATTCTGACTGATTTTTCTCTGTGTAGTAAATTAAGTAATACATTTTCCCTAGCTAACTGATCCATGTGTCTTTTAGATTTAATTAACACTCATGGAATTCCTAAAAATACAATCCCATTTTTACTTTCTTTAATGAAAAAGAAACCTATCTCCAATATACTTTAATTAAAAAATGTGTACCGTTTTTATAAGAAACCTGACTGTATGCAGTGAAATTCTCCCTTCATTTACTGCTGTGGATAGGAATTGTCAGACGGTCCCTAACTGCTGAGCAGGGAAACAATCATACTTATGAACAGCAGGGGGAGCCCCCACCTTACTTACCAGCCATGCAGAATTCAAGCAGCTTTGTTTATGACGATCCCTAAGCAGCCCAGACCACACTGAGCATGTGCACTTAGTCTTAGTCTTGCAAAAATGTTTAACAAAGTTTCAAGATGACAGCCCTCTGTTGCCAACTTTGAAAGCATAAATCATTTGTTTGACTAGGCTTGTGGTGCAGTAAGTTCATGTTTATGTTTAGTATACAAAATACAGCATTTCTAGCCTTATTCTATTTTAGACTTTCCTTGTCCTTTAAGAGGTAACATGTCTGGCTCTAACAAATTGACTTTCGGCTAATCCCTGTTGTGTCCCTGCTGGATGAAAACTGTTGTACAATAATGTATTATTCATGTCTTCTCAGGATTTTTTTATAGAACTTAGTTTGCAATTTATAATTTAGATCATGACAGCTCCATGTAAAAAAAAACTAAAAACATTTCCTCCTCATTGGTCAAAGAAATGTAATTGTAGGACGAGATTTATTAATATTTTCCTCATAATATTGTCTCAGAAGACATCATCCACAAATAATTACTAATGGCATGTATGAGGTCAAAATAAGGGATTTTGTAGAACTAATAACGTTATACTTCAAAATATTAGCATATAAAGGTGCTTCATTATGTAGACATGTACCTTGGTCTTGCAGATAAAAGTGGTCTTGAAACGTATTGTTTTTTTTAGGCATGTCACCTCTGAGACCTTAATCCCACTTATCTGCGATAACTGTTTCCTTGTCTACTTGATGAATGTGGAATGCATGTGTACATGCTATTTACAGTCATAGTGCATAGACATTCTCCTTTTTTACATTGCACACTTTATTTGGTCTAGAAAATCAGTAGTATCTGTTAGGCATGTAGGGAGATCCAGCTCTATGATTTGTAATTAGGAGTCCACATAAATTCATATGGGTTGCAACACTGGATTTATTGTATTCTTATGTATTTTAGGCAGTAAATATATAACTGTTATCTTTGAGTTCTTACACTTCTCTTACCTCTGAAGTAATTATACATTGGAGTAAATATGCCCTCAACCTCTGATAATCTAAGAAAATTATCTATTTTTTCATTTATTTTAAAGGGCATATTTATCAAGGGTCGAATTTCGAAATTTGAAAAACGTCGAAATTCTAATTCAAATAGACCAACCGAAATTAAGGTTTTTTTTGGCCAAATGGGTCAGTTTTCTATCGAATAGGTCCGTATTCGGCCAAAATCAAATCTTACAAATCGAAGTAATAGCACATTCGATCAAATTTGAATCAAAGTGTTTCCCCCAAAAAAATGTTGATTTTTCAAAGTCCACCAATTGACTAAAACAGCAATTCGGCAGGTTTTAGATGGTGAATGGTCGAAGTCAATTTTTTTTCCGAATTTGGACTATTCCCTAGTCGAAGTACACAAAAAATAACTCAAAATTCAAATTTTTTGAATTCGAAAATTCACTTCGACCATTGATAAATCTGCCCCTAAGTATGGGGAAAGTGTAAAGTTTATCATAATGCTCACTATTTGAGAACTGTTACATAATATACATATATATTGTCATTCTGCCTCAAATAACAAATAAAAAATATAAACACTACTTACACTACTCTACTTAATTTTGACTATATTTAGTATTCAATTTTGCAGCTTTCAATAGAGTGTTTTATTTAAAACATACTTGAAAATGTCTGCACTAAAAAAAAATTTAACTTTTACAGATTTTTACATTTATTAGGCTAGTGCCATCCTGTTTCTTTCATCACTCCAGATATTTTTCATGACACTGAGCAACTTTGCCTATTGTTTCAGCAATTCCTAAAACACACTCCACAATCTTCAGTAGGTTTAATGCAAAACATTTCACACTCCTCATCCACAGATTTCTTTTTTTTTCACAATTTAGTAATTGTACGATTGCTTTTAAAATAGAAAACTCATTAAAGCGTTCATCTCCATCCATATCAAAATTAAAAATCTTTAAATTTCATGTAGTTTATCAGAAGTGATAGTCATTTGCCTTCAAGCTTAGCATTTGAATCTTGATTAAACATGAATACTCTCCAAAATTAAAATGCTTTTCCAAAAACCATGCACTTCCAGAGAAGTTTTTGAAGATTTGTGGTTTGTGAAGATTTTTCAGTGCCTGGTTGACGTTAACAACAAAACCAAAAAAATATCATTAATGCATGACTTCAAGTTAAGATACTTGCATCAGTATTAAGAAAATATCACTTTGTTTTGTTACTTTAAGTTTTGCAGGCTAAAATGTGTTCAAGTAATTGCAAAATAGAAGATAACACTCAGACAGATCTGAATGAGAATTCAGACCATTTTATTGGAAATTTGCAAAATTCTAGAAATGTTTTCTTTACCCTCTTAAATGAAATACTTCTTAACTATTGGGCAATTTTTAAATATTCTATCAACAGTTGTAAGCAGAGTGAGCCATCTTGTGGTACATGTTGCAGCAGTTTGTGATAAACCATACCAAGAAGCTGAAAGCATGACTTGAGATCCTCATACTGTAGACTGCAAGACAATTCATTATATGTCTTGATTGGTTTTCCCACAGAGGAAAAAGATGTGAAAGCAATTTGTTTCCACAATTCTATAACAAAAGATGAAAATAAAGCTGAAAATAAGAATAAGCCATTAAATATAGTGGGCAGACATATATTATGCATCACATATATTATGCAGACTCAACTACAACTAGTCAACAAGGTGTCAGAAATTTGTCCAGGCCTCAATAAAAAAATAAATATGTTATAATATAAATATTTTATGCAAGGCTTGCAACTGGATTACGCCAAATTGTGTGTCCTCGATTTGTTGGTATTTAAGGTATCAAACATTCCAGTGCATCTGCATCCATTAGTGATCTAAACTTATTTAAGTTCTTAAGACTAAAAACACTGCAAAGCATTAAAGGCTATATTGGTCCTGCCTTTGACAAAAAGCTGTTGTGATGTGCCAGCAAATTTTAGATGCCCTTGTACATTTCCCACTGAGTAGCTGAATTTTTAAGCATTTGATGTGGCCTGGTCTTATGGGAACATGTAAATGTGCATAGTTTAGGTCTAAGGACACCATGTCATTTCCTGGGAGGAGGATGTTTATGACTGATCTTACTGTTTCCATTTTTATATAAACAGAACAGTTGGAACACATACTGCCAACTGTTTCTGGAAACAACATCAGAATGAGGATAACTGGGTTTATTTTATTAACAAGGTAAAGATTACCACAGCTGGACTTTAGAGTAGTGGAAATGCATTCTGTGGTGTAATGAATCATGTTTCAACATATATTGGGTCTGGTTCAGGTTAATGTATGTAATGAGTGCAGCCAGTCAGCCCACTCCAGCCAAAAATATCCAATGGAATAAACACCAATTAAAGGAACAGTAAAAACAAAAAATTAAAGTGTTTTAAAGGGATGACAGTATAATGTAGTGTTGCCCTGCACTGATAAAACTGTGGTGTTTTCTTCTAATATCATTTATATAAACAAGATGCTGTGTAGCAATGGTGGCAGCCATTCAAGAAAATGAGACACAGTAGACAAGTTCTTAAGAATCCCATTGTATACTACAGAATCTTTTATCTGCTGTGTATCCTGTGCCTTTTCTCCTTTTTCAGTTGTGAATGGTTGTCCCCAAAGCTACAGAGCAGCTTATTTTTTTTATAAACTATTGTAGTTTACCAGTGCAGCACAACCGTATATATTAGTTTCATTACATTAAAAGACTTTTATTGTTTGGTGTTACTGTTACTTTTGGTGTAAATAAAAAAACACCCACTGACTTCAATGTATTTGGCGCAAGAAATGTAAGGAAAACCACCAAATGACCCCAATTTTGCCCTTTCATTAATTTATTTGTAGTTTCACAAATTAGAAACAGGGCCGTTTTGGTCATCAATAGTTATAAACATATACACTAAAAATGGTTTTGATGCTAAAAGATTCACAGAGGCTTTCAAAATAAGTATTCAAAATAAGTATTCAAAAACTTTCAAAAAAGTTTCATAAAGTGCTTACCTAGATCTCTTAGGGGTTACTGAATACCTGGGGGTAACATGGAGCAATCTGGAGGTTATAAAAGGCTGCAGACTGGTTTATTTTGCCATTCTGTGTTAAGCTTTTAGAGACAGATGTAGAGCATCAGTATTGACCTTGCAGGGATAATGTTGCCCCCATTGCTGGTGATTATGTGTTCGGCATCTTTGCAATACATTTTGTGCTTTTTGCTTTTGCTAAAAAAAAAACAACAACATTTCTGCCTGGCTAATAAACACACATGCTAAGTAACAATATGCTTTTTTTGGGTATTGTTGGTTTATTAATAACAATAAATGCATACTTTTGTACCTTAGTCTCTGATACTTTGCTGGGCAACATGAATCCAAAAGCCTTTTTATTTCACGGTGTTGGTGATATTGGGCAAAGAATACATGCGCTCAATTTCTACATGAATGTTTTTGGTTACTTCTTTATTCTCTAAATATGTGCATGCATTTGCCTTTGCTACAAACAGGTGCCACTTATAAGAAATTGAAAGCGAGATTTATGATATTTCATGGCTTTTAGGAATAACCACATAATATGAAATTACACTGACAAGCTATGCACAAACCTCCTCTTCACAGGACCCAGTTTTATTCATTTTTATGAAGAAAAGCATGTCTCTGAATTACTTTGCAGCAATGATACTAATACCTATACTTTATATCCTATATTCTTCTACAGGACACCTACCATAGTTACATATTTACATGAAGGGGTGACCTTTGGTGCGATGTTCCTATTTATGGGTAAAAAGGTACCCTGCTATTTGTCTATAATGTCCTCTAATGTACTCGTAAAGTGTAATCATGTCCTTGACAGTCTACCCTCATAATTTAAGTCTTCTATCCCTCAAACCATGTTTGTTTTTACTGAATGTTTTGTATTTGCACACCACATACAAATAAAACTACAGTATTCTAGCTGTATCACATTGCACTTTTTATGTGTAAAGGCCTAGTACATGTAATCCTTCACAGAGAGGACCAAGAAAGCACAATATATTGCAGAATGACTATTTGCTTTACACTTTACATGGACCCATCACCCTATAAAATCATTCGAAATCCTCTTCTACCTTAAACTTAAGTTGTACTAAACAAATTAATCTTGGTATCCACTATCCCAGCGAGGAGCCAGGTGCCATTTTGTTATCAGAGCAAGCTTTGCATTGTCCCTATATTTCATGCACAGTACAGGTATGGGATCTGTTATCCAGAATGCTTATAGTCACACATGCCAAAAAAATAAAATGCCAAAATAATAAAATGCCAAAAAATAATATTTTATTATATATATATATATATATATATATATATATATATATCTATATATATATATCTAATATATATATATATATATATATATATATATATATATATTCCCTTCTGATTCTCCTCATAATCCAATAAAACATACAGTAAATAATCCAGGGAATAATTGTTACTTTTATTTCCTAACAGTGTTATCTAAAAGCAAATTATAATTCACAATAAACTTAAAGCTGTGTTATTAGTTTCTAAACAATATGTTCATTCCCAAGAGAGGAATGAAAAGTAAAGCAACAAAACATGTCCACTCTGACTCTTTTGTTGTCACAATGTCAGGCAAGTTGGCTAAAAGGGCTTTTGACTAGTAGTAAAGCAGATTCTGTGCTTGAGACACCAGTTATTCAACTATTGCTGTGCCATTTTAAGACTGAAGCATTATTAAAGGGAAATTTTTTTTTATGAACCTCACAATATTTTTCATGTGAGCCTTGTTGAACTTTTATCTTACCTATTGTAAATCACATGTATTCTTTGGCAAAACACAAAAGATTTTCTCTTTGATTGATGCACATCTATTTTCTATTTAAGTGTGCCAGAAATGTGTTCCTGTTTTTTTATGCTTCATTCTGACTTTAGCAGTCTTTAGATATTTGTTTCTGGTTGTTCATTTTATATTATATATTATGTGTATTGTAGATTCTAAATGCCTATTGAGAAGTACTGATCTTTAATCAATTGTTAATGTTGTAAAAAATCAGCTATATTAGACATGTAATTGGCAGCATTCATGTATGTATGTATATCTTTATTTGTAAAGCACTGTTAAGGAGCCACAACGTGCATAAAAGTACAATATATATACAGTATATATATAAAAGTACACACAGAGAGGACAAGTTACATAGTAAATACAATAAATATGCACAGTACACAGCTTATATAAGAACATTAAGCTTAAATGCTATATGGTAAGAGACACAGTGGGGAGGAGGTCCCTTACCCCATAGAGCTTACAGTCTAAGTGGGTGGGTGACTAGCACACAGACACTAATTGGAGGGGAAAAAGTGCACAAGGTAAAGGCATTGACTATTAGGTACCAAGACTAGACTAATGTTCTAGTTCTCCAAAAGGTATACTGTGAAGGTGGAATTCCAGAGGTAAGGAGCAGCAAGATAGACAGACAGACGAGAGTTGACAGTTGATGTGGATGGGTTGAAGAGAAGCTGGCTCTGAGAGGATCAGAGAAGACGGCCAGGAACGTACAGTAAGACAAGTGAAGAGATGTAGCGAGGAGCAGAGGAGTGAAGGGCTTTGAGGATTTATGCTATCCTTTGCTTAACTGGCAGCCATGCTAATGATTTGGGACTGAAGAGGTCCATCTCAGAAGACAGCAGGAAGATCCCAGTAGCAGAGTTAAGATTGATTGGAGGAGAGAGAGATGGGAGTCAGTGTGAAACAAAGGGGTATATCTTGTCTATATTCCAGAGGAAGGAGCAACAGGTTTTGGCAGCAGTATTGATATGATTAGAGAATGAGAGAGACTGGTCAAAGATGACGTCCAGCCAGCATGCTGAATTAACAGAGTTAATAGTCATGCCATCAATAGTAATGGTGAAAGGACAAGTTGGGCTAAGTTTAAGTGGGAAAACCATGAGCTCTGTTTTATACAGGTGGAGTTTGAGATTGTGTTGGGTCATCCTTAATGAGATAGCTAGGCAGTTTGAGTTCTTAGTCTGAACATCAGTGGTTAGTGAAGAGGGGTCTAAACATATCTGGATTTATATAACCTCTACTATTCTCAAAATGTTTCTTTATTTGGAGCTTTTTGGTTAACTGGTTTCCGAATAACTTATCCCATACCTGTAATGGAGTACAGTAATAGTTTAGTTCATTAATGTTAAATATGAAGCTTCTATGAAGCTTCTCCTTACAGCTCTGAACTATTAAATGTTTGATGTACCAAATTGTTTTTTTTCTCGTTCTCATAAAATCTCGATGTAGTACAGTTTGTGTAAAAATTCATGTGGCTGAATAGAGGTTTTTTTCACAAAACAGAATGACATTAGATGACATTTTAAGAGAAACACTTTATCAATTAGACTTCTAACTGAAGAGGAGAAAATAATGCCTTCAGAAGTGTTCATTAAGAAGATGAAAACATGAAAAGGAGACTCGATCAACACCCACCAGCAAAAAAGATATTTAATTAGAAGTGTCTGTTTTGCTATTGATTTCTTGCTGCACAGACAAGGAACATTACCTCAGACTTTAAATCCTATAATGAGTACTTGGGTTGGGTATTCCCATCCAACAAAGTGTAGGTCTGGGAAACTAATTGTAAATTAACCATTCTTGCAAAATGCAATCGACCTATGCAAATAGCAAACATTACAGATCATTTAGCATTGTATGTCTTTCATTCATCAATTAATGCCTGTCTTACATTATTTGGATTTTAGTTGAAAAGGTTTTTTTATACCAACATGAAAATATTGACAGCTTCAGGAATATCAGGAAAATCTTTTTCTCCTTTTTTGATGTGTAATGAAGACACTTTTTCTGTCCTCGCAAATTATTAACTGGTAACCAGGGATTAAGTTCCTATTAACTTTGCTAGATCAACCAATTAATCGCATTGAATGGAAATTCAGTTAAATGGCAAAGAGAAAGACTGCTTAATTGATGTAGTAGAGGATTTTAAAGGAAAACTATCAACTAAATAAAATGGAAATTATTTGTATTTGAAAACAAAGGGGAATGTCATCCCTGCTCCACATCTAGTGCATATACTATGCCATAACTTCCCAGGGTGCTCTGCCATGGGGGTCCCAGGAGTATCCACACTCCTCTAAAGCAGCACTCCGGTGTTTTGTGCAACAGGTTGCTGAACAACAAGGCCTGACACGTTTTGGGTGTGGCACCCTTAAATATAATCTATTGCAATAATCCACCTTTTCTTTAACTGGAGTGCTGCCTGGATTGTGATTGAAATGAATATTGAGTATAGTAATGTTATAGAATAAAAATTCATGTAACTTCTGAAACCAAAACAAACCCCCTTTCCTTCATTGGGAATTGTATTTCCTGGTACTTACTCACTCTCCACCATTTTCTATTTCAGCTTCTAGGCTAATAATCATTTTTAATTCTTGTATCCTAGCCACAGATTCACAATCAGAGCTCTTTTTGCTGCCAGTTCCTCCACTATCATTATAGGAGCATTGTTGTTTGGTGATTGTTTCTATTGCATTCTTTTTATTTCAGTGACCAGCAACCCCAAACAAATATTCTGTCATCACACTGGCTTTCCCTCTTAAATACATTGTTGCTTTATGTTGGCAATGCTATATTTTGGGGGGCGGGTGCAGGATTTTTTCTATCCATTTAGACTGCTGAGACCTGTGTTCAATGTGCAGGCCAGAGAACAAAGTGGAAAACCCTGGTGAATTGCCGCTGTTTTTGCAGCCCTTTACATGGTGGACTCATTATAGGCTTTCTACCCTAACTGGTGCCATCAGGTTTCAACTCTACTTTTTCCAAGAGCATTTTAAAAGTCAGACATCTAAGCAATATACATATACCCAAATCTCCCTTTTCAATACATCCCAAAACCAACATGCCCTGTCCAAGAACCTTGTCCTTTAACATTTCTTGGATAATTTAATATAAATACAAACTTCTGATCTTCTGAGACCTCCAACATGAAAACTTGGGCTGCAGAACCAATTTATGTGGTCCCAAATCTGCATATCAGCTAAGAGAGTGCAGCATACTGTATATATAATGGGTTGGATGGCACACATGGGCATCCCCTGATACCCTTTACATTATTCAGCTAAGAAACACCATGAAAAGAAGCACCCAATGTTTTCTCTAAGCTGCACTCAAGCACACAACAAACTGTCTTGTTAAGAATACTTAATTTATAGTAGTAAGGCTCACAAATGAAAAGTGTTCAAGCACATCTGGCATGCATCTAGTTGAGTTGGGATTATTTCAGCCCATTAAGCAAGGGGAGAAGGTAAAATTTGGCAGAAGGTATAGAGACAGATCAATTTTATTTTAATTTTATTGAAAAGTGTATTGATGTGCACACTTCCTAGCATTGCTCCAAAATTGTAACATCTATGGGCAGATTTATCAAAGGTTGAATTTCGAAGTGATGTGAAATTTTTTAACTCTAATAAATTTGAATGCACTTACAACTCGAATGGGAGGTTATTTATGAAAAGATTCTAAAATTAGATCGAATGGGAACCATCCTAAAATGTGTTTCATAATTGAATACAAACAAAACTCAAATCAAATTTTCCTCCAAAAAACTTGAATGTCAGGAAGGCTATTAACATATTCAAATAGGTCAATGGATCTCTGCCATTGACTTGTAAATTAATTTGGCAGGTTTTAGGTGGCAATTATTAGAATTAAAACTGTTTCCATGGCCGAAGTGTGATAAATCTCACATTCAAATTTATATTCGAATTGGTGAATTTTGACACCAAAAAATTTTTAAAAATTCTGATTTGAATTTTCTATTTGACCCTTAGGGGCATATTTATCAATTGTCAAAGTGAAAATTAGAATTAAAAAAATTTGAATTTTTGAGCTAATATTTGTGTACTTCGACTAGGGAATAGTCCAAATTCGATTTGAATTTGAAAAACAATTGAAAATTAGAATTTTGAAATTTATCATGTACTGTCTCTTTGAAAATTTGAATTCGATCATTCGCCATCTTAAACCTGCCAAATTGCTGTTTTAGCCTATGGGGGACCTCCTAGAATCTATTTGGAGTTAATTGGTGTGTTTTGGAAAAACTACGGATCGAATGCGCTCAAAAACTGACCTATTTGGCCAAAAAAAAAAACTTTGATTTTATTTTGGTTGGTCTTTTTGAATTCGAATTTCAAAGCTTTTCATATACAAAATTTGATCCTTGTTAAGTCTGCCCCTAATTTAGTGTGGGAAATTCATTATCATATAATAGGTATGGGACCAGTTTTCCAGAAGGCTCGGGACCTGGGGTTTTCTGGATAACAGATCTTTCTGTAATTTGGATCTTCACACCTCAAATCTACTAGAAAATAAAGAAGTACAATTGGCTGGTTTTGCTTCCAAAAAGGATTAATTATATCTTAGTTGGGATCTAGTACAAGGTGCTGTTTTATTATTACAGAGAAAAAGGAAATCATTTTTAAAAATGTGGATTATTTTATTATAATGGAGTCTGTGGGAGACGGCCTTCCCTTAATTCAGAGATTTCTGGTTAATGGGTTTCCGGATAACAGATCCCATACCTATACCATGAATCCGACATTCCGCCCTCCACTGTGCAGTGCTGCCTGTTTGCTGAGGTAATTAATTTCCAACAACAAAACAAAGGTTTAACATTTCAAAAATAAAAAATAAAGACACATTGCAAATTGACTTAGAATACTGCTGTCTATATTCATTTTCCAATGAACCAAATTCAAATTGTAAATGTCTTTTAGCTTGCACTGACCCTTTAATATTCAATATTATTACTGTTTTGTTTTTGTTTTGTTTTTTGAAATCCTTGCCAAATGTTCCAAATTTAGTGACAATCCGCTGTAGTGGTATATTTATGCATTTGATTAGAACAGTTTGATCATACCAACTTTTAAAAACAAATAACATTTACCATTTGCTAAATGGTTTCCAACTGGTTCCCAAAAGATAACACATTATTGCTTAAATGTGAACCAAGTTCAATCATGTCTAGAAAGGCAAATAATACCGTGTTAGTGTTTTCTAAAAATATTTGTTCTAACTAAAAATTCAAGACAGTACAGCTTGTTCCTAGAACTCCTCACTTCAAAAGCAGGAATTCATCCAAAAGTTTAATAAATACACAGACTGCGAGTGTAAAGAAAATGAAAACAGAAGACACACGCAAAATGTGGTTTATATTGTACATTACAGTTCCTTATGGCCTACGATTTTCTCATGCACAACATGAAAAGGATCTATTTTGGCAAAGGATGCAAATTCTTCTAGCAGTGCTTATTGCAAGCCTTAATAAATAACGTTGTAAGAATTAATGGAATGGCGTTCTATATTTGTAGATTGTGTTCCATTTTGAGCAAGCACGCCAAACTCTTTTGAAAATGTGCACTATCTGACCAATTTTAGACTGTCTTGTTCCCTTCTTTGCCTCGCATGTACTGTCTGAATTACCAGTTCCAATTATTTTTGGTACTTTTTCTGCTACATAAAATAACACCAGTTTACAGCAACTTTCTCCCTGGAAAATTAAAATTTAAAACCCCAAGCTCATCATACTGAAATTCCCTCCTTGCGTTGGCACTCTAAATAGGAGGAGCTATTATAACAAATGCTAATTTACACAGAGAATTGACCTGACAGGGAATTAAGAGGGAGTCCTTAACATTGATGACAAGTTCATTAGTTAAATTTTTTTTAATTTTCTAATTATTACATGGAACTATGGGGCAAAATCATGAAAGGGTGAATTTTCTCTAGTAAAGGCTCTACCACACTTCGTCAAATTTGCTACCACTACGCTAATTCAATAAAATGTAAAGTTGGTAGGTGAATGCTGGCAAAGTTTTGCCAGCATTAATTAGTCAGCGCAAGCATTTCATATCAAACTTTCACTAGCGTTCAATTCTGCCTATCGAAACTTCGTTAGTACTCTTATGCTTAGGTCAATTTGAATAGGGCGGGTACATGTAGGTCGTATAAGACGTCTTTACTAGAGATGTTGGGCCAATGCTTGAAGTGCCCACTTATTATTACAAATGTCCAAGGAAGCAAAATAAAGACTAAAGAGATCCTCTAATGTCCTAAACACAAGCCCACCCTAAAACAAATGTGCCCCTCAAATGGTTGGGAAAAAAAAGTTACCACAAAATTTTTTAATATTTAGGACTTTTAAAGGCAATCCCTCTTTAAAATATGAAAAAACACCAGCACTTTTTAGAACTGTTATGATTTCCCGGCATACAGTATATGATGTGATTGACATAAGATTGAGGAGGATGTAGCTTCATTTTATCAGTTCGCCAGTAAGGAAACTCTAGCGAAAGAGGTATTGTTCTGTAAAATTTGCACTTAAGTGAATTTGCGGAGTAATGATTGTTCGCCTGATTGAAACTACTCTTTCTCTTTCACTAGCAAATTGTCCTCTACGCCTGTTAGTAAATTTCGATGTCAGAGCGGATTGGATTTCTGGCAAATTTTTACTAGCGAATTTTTACTTTGCCCGTTAGTAAATCTGCCCCTATATCTTTGAGCCGGTCTCAGAAAAACCTGTTATCAGGCCTATTTGCATAGAGATATTCTGGCACACTTACCGAAAACATCAAAAATTTACAAAATCATAGAAACAGTGACTTGTTAACAGCTGCAGAGGTGTGGGAGTTTTTCACTCATATCATGAGCTCATTTAGTTGAGTGTCATCATTTCTAGAAGGTTTAAAATGTTGTATGCCGTGCTAGCTATTGTATTTTATTATACATATGTTATTTAAAAAAAAAAATTATTGATATCAGCACTTAAATGTGATCATATTTTATGTTAACGACAAAACAATCCTCATATTTTACATTACTGTTTAAATGAGTTTTAAACATGGTGATACATATTATGATGAATTGTTGTTTGGAATCCCCAGGTCCCAAGCATTCAAATATTAGTCCCACACTCACACAAGTACAGTACAGTGTACAAATATATGTACAAAAACATATAGAATCTTTACATTAAAATAACTTAATAACCCTGGTGAAACAACATTTACAATACACAGTGATACTGTATATCCTAAAAGAGCAGGCTTTAACCCATATAGGCAATATAGTTTACGTTATACATAATAATGTATCTTTTATCCTTTACTAAAACACTCGTACAGTGATCAGTCTCTTGATATTCAGGTTACAGCTTATGTTTCTGCAGTCCTTGAAAATTTGCTGCAGTGAACCTACTGTATTCTGCTTCTCCCTGAAGATCTGGCCCATAAGTTTCATTAGTATTCAACTTTCTCAAGGGTATCCACTTGCATTGTTATGCTCTAAATAAAGTCTCATATTCAATTTTGATTTCCCCACATAAAAATGATTTACTGAACTATTAAAGTTATAGTGAAAAAAAATTGATACAAGAACTACCACCTCAAAAAAGGCAACCTGCTAAACAAAAGGATCAGCAATGCATTATTCAAGTCAAGTTAGAATGAGCACTATATATTTTTTTGCTTTTAGTCTATTTTGTGCCTAGTGTAAAAATATATATTTATTAGGGTTATACAGAAGTTTAAAGTACCCCAAACAAAGAAGTCAGGGAAAGGAAGGTGTCCTGTTGAAGTAAGTGTATCAAATATAATAGATACCTTACAATTTAGATATAAGGATGGATAGAAGAATAGGAGGGACTGTAGCATTGTTAGTGGTGAAGTGTGGTGTTAAGGTGCAAAGAAATACAATATCCTTTTAATGGATGCTAACTTCCTTAGCCTTAAAGAAGGTTGACTGAGGTGGAGTTTTGGGGGGGTATAATATGAAATATATATAATTAATAAAGACAGAGAGTGGCGGCACTTCTTCTGTTAAACTAGGAAAACATCATGTTTATGCGTCAAAATATATATTTTTTTCTCATTCATGTTCACATTTTATGTATGGACCAGAGAAGTCAAATATGTGAACTTCTGGTGGCTGAATCCATAGCAGACAGTATCAATTTTATTTTACAACATCTTTACCACTCAGGGAGAGCTTTGGGTTCTTCTTTAAAGGGCTGGTTCACCTTTAAGTTAACTTGTGAATGTAATCAAAGTTGCTAAGGGAAAAACTATTTGCAATGTGAAAAGTTATGCCTTTCTGTGAACAAATTTTGCTGTGCGCGAATTTAATATAGCTTTTGCGAGCCCGGAAACTGTTTAGCGACCACTTCCGACAGTGGATGACCGGTTGCGAATTTTATAGTTTGTGCCAGTGCGCAATCAATGTAATGAAAAAGTCGTTATGTTTGCTCCAAAAGATTACGACACCTTCAAGCACTTCTTAATAGTGCGCAATTAAAATTCGCAATGCGCAATTACAATTTGCAATGCAATAACAGTTTAAGGAACAAAATTGCATTGCGAGATGTGCATTTTTAGTCTTAGCAGTGCAAATTGTTTTGCTCTTTCCGACTTTAATTACATTCCCCTGATAGTATGTTATAAAATGGTTAATTTTTACTTTTCTGTCTTCATTCATTATTTTTTTGTAGTTTTTGAATTATTATCTGATCCCATTTAATAACAAATGCTTTAAAAAATTTGAATATAATCAGACTCCCAAAAAAACCTTGAATGTCAGGAAGGCTGCAAACATCTCTATATTGACCCCTGGACCTCTCCCATTGACTTAAACAGCAATTCGGCAGGTTTTAGGTGGTGAATAGTCTAATTCAAATTCTTAAAGAGCCAGAGTATGATATATTTTTCAAAAAACTCGAATCAAATTTGGATAGCTCCCTAGTCAAGATTTACAGTTTTAACCATAAATTTTTTTTGAAAATTCTAATTCTAATCTTCAATTTGACACTTGATAAATCTGCCCCTTATTGTTGTTGTTACTTTTTATTACAGTACTTGTCTTTCTATTCATGCCTCTCCTATTCATTTTCCAGTCTCTTATGGATAATTTGGACCATAGCAACCAGATTGCTGAAATTGCAAACTGGAGAGCTGTTGAATAAAAAGCTAAATAACTCAAAAACCACAAAGAATAAAAAAAACATAAACCAATTGCAAATTGTCTCACCCCCTCAGGGCCCACTGGCAGTTTTCGCATATGCAAATTTTCTGGGGAGATCGCGTCAGGGGGGTGGGTGCCCCAGCTGCATGGCCTGCACTCAGTCAAGGAGATGGGTTACGTTACTGAAAGCATGTCATTATTAGGGATGTCGCGGACTGTTCGCCGGCGAACTTGTTCGCGCGAACATCGACTGTTCGCGCTCGCCGAATGTTCGCGAACGTCGTGCGACGTTCGCCATTTTGGGTTCGCCTTACCTGGCGCTTTTTTTTGACCTCTCACCCCAGACCAGCAGATACATGGCAGCCAATCAGGAAGCTGTCCCTCCTGGACCACCCCCACACCCCCTGGACCACTCCCCTTCCATATATAAACTGAAGCCCTGCAGCGTTTTTTCATTCTGCCTGTGTGTGCTTGGAAGAGCTAGTGTAGGGAGAGAGCTGTTAGTGATTTGAGGGACAGTTGATAGTAAGTTTGCTGGCTAGTAATCTACTTGATACTGCTCTGTATTGGAGGGACAGAAGTCTGCAGGGATTTGAGGGACATTTCAGGTTAGGTAGCTTTGCTGGCTAGTAATCTACCTTCTACTGCAGTGCTCTGTATGTAGCTGCCTGCTGTGGGCACTGATCTCTTCTGATCTCATCTGCTGACTGCTGTAATAACCCAATAGTCCTTGTAAGGACTGCTTTTATTTTCTTTTTTGTTTTTTTACTTTGCTAGTTGCTACTATAAGAGCCCAGTGCTATTAGTCTAGCAGTGTTGGGGAGTGGGACTGGTGTGCTACTGTGCTGCTCCTAGTAGTTAAGCAGCACCAACCCGAGAATTTTTTTTTTTTAATATACATATAATTTTTTTTTTATTTTACTTATCTTACTGTTCTTTAACGTGTACAGTGCTGTTTGCTGTTCTTCATAGTAGTGCACCAATAGTAGTGCACTTGCAGGCATTATTTGCCCAGTGTGTTCTACAAACAACTGCCATCTAGCTGTGTGAGCTTGTTCACATACTGTCTAAATATCAATAATAATACCGTCTCCAGAACCACCACCTGAGTGACGTTTTTCAAGCAGCAATAATATATTCCGTATCCACTGCTGTAGTAGTGTATACGTTGACCTTGTAGGCATGTTTGCCCAGTGTGTTCTTCATTTTCAAACAACGGCCATCTAGCTGTGTGAGCTGTTTCACATTCTGTCTAAATATCAATAATAATACCGGCTCCAGAAACACCACCTGAGTGACGTTTTTCAAGCAGCAATAATATATTCCGTATCCACTGCTGTAGTAGTGTATACGTTGACCTTGCAGGCATTGTTTCAATTTGTTTGCCCAGTGTGTTCTTCATTTTCAAACAACGGCCATCTAGCTGTGTGAGCTTTTTCACATTCTGTCTAAATATCAATAATAATACCGTCTCCAGAACCACCACCTGAGTGACGTTTTTCAAGCAGCAATAATATATTCCGTATCCACTGCTGTAGTAGTGTATACGTTGACCTTGTAGGCATTGTTTGCCCAGTGTGTTGTTCATTTTCAAACAACGGCCATCTAGCTGTGTGAGCTTTTTCACATTCTGTCTAAATATCAATAATAATACCGTCTCCAGAAACACCACCTGAGTGATGTTTTTCAAGCAGCAATAATATATTCCGTATCCACTGCTGTAGTAGTGTATACGTTGACCTTGTAGGCATTGTTTGCCCAGTGTGTTGTTCATTTTCAAACAACTGCCATCTAGCTGTGTGAGCTTGTTCACATACTGTCTAAATATCAATAATAATACCGTCTCCAGAACCACCACCTGAGTGACGTTTTTCAAGCAGCAATAATATATTCCGTATCCACTGCTGTAGTAGTGTATACGTTGACCTTGTAGGCATTGTTTGCCCAGTGTGTTCTTCATTTTCAAACAACGGCCATCTAGCTGTGTGAGCTTTTTCACATTCTGTCTAAATATCAATAATAATACCGTCTCCAGAAACACCACCTGAGTGACGTTTTTCAAGCAGCAATAATATATTCCGTATTCACTGCTGTAGTAGTGTATACGTTGACCTTGTAGGCATTGTTTGCCCAGTGTGTTCTTCATTTTCAAACAACTGCCACCTAGCTGTGTGAGCTTGTTCACATACTGTCTAAATATCAATAATAATACCGTCTCCAGAAACACCACCTGAGTTGTTGTAGTTTTAAAAATAATGCCAGGCAAAGGCAGGCCGCCACGCAGAGGCACTAGGGGCCGTGCTGCTATGCTATCCTGTGGCCCTAGGAAATTGCCCAGTTTTAAAAAGGCAATGACCCTGAACTCCCAAAATGCTGAAGAGGTAGTTGACTGGCTTACACAGCACACCCCATCCTCTACCGTTTCTAACTTTACCACAACATCCTCATCCTCCACTGCTATGGCCACCCCACGTAACACTTCCTCCACCACCGGCGCCCCTTCTTCATAGGAGTCAGAGGAGTTATTTTCACATGAGTTTCTTGAACTGAGTGATGCGCAACCATTATTGGCAGAAGAAGATGAAGGAGATGAGGACGTTACACCAGATTTAATTCTGGCAGAGAACACAACAGAGATGGACATAATGAGTGATGAGGAGGTCCCCGCTGCTGCTTCCTTCTGTGAGCTGTCAGAAGAAATTGATGCATCTGAGGAGAATGATGATGAGGAGATTGATGTTTTGTGGGTGCCCAGTAGAAGAGAGCAAGAGGAGGATAGTTCAGATGGAGAGAAAGAGAGTCAGAGAGGCAGGAGGAGAATAAGACTTAGAAGAAGCAGGGAGGACAGCTCGCAGGGAACAGTAGGGCAACAACATGTATCGGCACCTGTGGTCAGCCGGCCAACGCGCCCGCCATTGCCGCCAACGCCGCCAACTTCTACTGTTACCGCCAGATTGCCAGCTTCAAAAAGGTCAGCAGTGTGGGATTTTTTTAATGTGTGTGCCTCTGACAAAAGTGTTGTAATTTGCAATGAGTGCAGTCAGAAACTGAGTCTTGGGAAGCCCAACAGCCACATAGGTACAACTTCTATGCGAAGGCACATGAACGGCAAGCACAAAGCACTTTGGGAGCAACACCTCAAAGGCAACAGGCAAACTAAAAGCCACCCTCCTTCTGGTCCAGCATCTTACTGCTCTACCTCTGCTGTCCTTGACCCGTCTGAACCACCCTCCACTCCGCCTTCCACCTTGACCACCAGTTCCCATTCCCAGTCATCTGCCCCCAGCCAAGTTTCTGTGAGGGCCATGTTTGAGCGTAAGAAGCCAATGTCTGCGAGTCACCCCCTTGTCCGGCGTCTGACAGCTGGCTTGTCTGCACTCTTAGCCTGCCAGCTTTTACCATACCAGCTGGTGGACTCTGAGGCCTTCCGCAAATTTGTAGCAATTGGGACACCGCAGTGGAAGGTACCCAGCCGCAATTTTTTTTCAAAAAAGGGAATACCACACCTGTACCACCATGTGCAGAGCCAAGTCACCACATCTCTGTCACTTAGTGTTGGGCCAAAGGTCCATATGACTACTGACACATGGTCCTCCAAGCATGGTCAGGGCAGGTATGTCACCTACACTGCCCACTGGGTGAACTTGGTAATGGCTGGGAAGCAGGGAATGTGTGGCTCAACAACGACAGTGGAGTTGGTGTCACCGCCACGGATTGCACGCGGTTCTGCCACCACCTCTACTCCTCCTTCGCTCTCTACCTTGTCTTCTTCCTCTTCTTCCTCCTCTGCTGCTGGGTCCTCCTCCTCCACACCTGTGCACCCCCAGCTCCCCCTAGGCTATTCGACGTGCCAGGTACGCCGTTGTCATGCTGTCTTGGGGATGACGTGCCTGGAAAGCAGAAACCATACCGGATCTGTACTCCTGTCATCTCTGCAGTCACAGGCCGATCGGTGGCTGACCCCACACCAACTGAAGATCGAAAAAAAGTGTTGTGTGACAACGGAAGCAATCTGTTGGCAGCACTGAGACTGGGCAATTTAACACATGTGCCCTGCATGGCACATGTTCTGAATTTAATAGTCCAACGTTTTGTCTCGAAGTACCCAGGATTCCAGGACGTTCTCAGGCAGTCCAGGAAGGTGTCGGCCCATTTCAGACGTTCCTACACAGCCATGGCACGCCTTGCTGACATTCAGCAGCGGTATAACATGCCAGTCAGGCGTTTGATTTGCGACAGCCAGACTCGCTGGAATTCAACGCTCCTCATGTTGGAACGTCTGCTGCAACAACAAAGAGCCGTCAACGAATACCTGTTTGAACTGGGTGGTAGGACTGGATCTGCAGAGCTGGGGATTTTTTCCCCCCGTTACTGGGTGCTTATGCGCGATGCCTGCAGGCTCATGCGCCCTTTTGAAGAGGTTACAAATATGGTCAGTCGCACCGAAGGCACCATCAGCGACCTAATACACTTTGCTTTCTTCCTGGAGCGTGCCGTGCGAAGAGTGACAGATGAGGCTGTAGACCAGCGTGACGAGGAGCAGGAAGCGCACGATTTCTGGTCGGAATCACCAGAACGAACCCAGGCACCTGCTGCAACGCAGGGAGAGGTGTCAGAAGTGGAGTCAGAGGAGGAAGGTGGCTTTGTGGAGGAGGAGGACCAACAGGAGCAGGCTTCCCAGGGGGCTGGTGGTGACCTTTTGGGGACCCCTGGTCTTGTACGTGGCTGGGGGGAGGAGACCGTGGATGATGCAGTCCTTGATAACGAGGAAGCGGAGATGGATACCTCTGCATCCAACCTTGTGAGAATGGGGTCTTTCATGCTGTCATGCCTGTTGAAGGACCCCCATATCAAGAGGCTTAAGGAGAAGGACCTGTACTGGGTCGCAACGCTACTAGACCCTCGGTACAAGCATAAAGTGGCAGAAATGTTACCAACGTACCACAAGTCCGAAAGGATGCTGCATTTACAAACCAGCCTGCAAAACATGTTGTACAATGCTTTTAAGGGTGATGTCACTTCAGGAACTCATCAACATTCCAGGGGCAGAGGTGCCAGTAATCCTGCCACGAGCGCACCTGCAAGGACAAAGCACTTTGGCCACTCTGTAACGTCAGACATGCAAATGTTTTTCAGTCCAAGGCAGCGCCAGAACCCTTCTGGATCCACCCTCAAAGAACGCCTCGACCGGCAGGTAGCGGACTACCTGGCATTAACTGCAGATATCGACACTCTGAGGAGCGATGAACCCCTGGACTACTGGGTGCGCAGGCTTGATCTGTGGCCAGAGCTGTCACAATTTGCCATGAACCTCTTGTCTTGCCCCGCCTCAAGTGTCCTCTCAGAAAGGACCTTCAGTGCAGCAGGAGGGATTGTAACTGAGAAGAGAACTCGCCTAGGTCACAAAAGTGTGGATTACCTGACCTTTATTAAAATGAATGAGGGGTGGATCTCGGAGGGTTACTGCACGCCGGAAGACTTGTTCTGAGTTTCTGACTCCCCATGCAGCTGTCCTTCTCTGCACGCCTCATGACTCCACACACAGCTGTCCTTTAGCGTCCTCCTCCCTCCGCCACCGTTACAAACTAGGGTGCAAACCCTACTGGTTTCATTTGAATCCAGGTAAATCCTGAGTTTTTCTGGCCTCTGTGCTTCAGTGGCTGCAACCAAAAAAATGAATATTTTCAGCATTTATATGGCATATTTTTTCTGGCCTCTGTGCTTCAGTGGCTGTGACAAAAAAAAATGAATATTTTCAGCATTTATATGGCATATTGTTTCTGGCCTCTGTGCTTCAGTGGCTGCGACAAAAATAAATGAATATTTTCAGCATTTATATGGCATATTTTTTCTGGCCTCTGTGCTGCAGTGGCTACGACAAAAAAAAATGAATATTTTCAGCATTTATATGGCATATTGTTTCTGGCCTCTGTGCTTCAGTGGCTGCAACCAAAAAAATGAATATTTTCAGCATTTATATGGCATATTGTTTCTGGCCTCTGTGCTTCAGTGGCTGCGACAAAAATAAATGAATATTTTCAGCATTTATATGGCATATTGTTTCTGGCC
This sequence comes from Xenopus laevis, assembly GCF_017654675.1. Taxonomy (NCBI): domain Eukaryota; kingdom Metazoa; phylum Chordata; class Amphibia; order Anura; family Pipidae; genus Xenopus; species Xenopus laevis. The sequence goes on from NC_054382.1 coordinate 41,286,398, forward strand.
TCTGTGCTTCAGTGGCTGCGACAAAAATAAATGAATATTTTCAGCATTTATATGGCATATTTTTTCTGGCCTCTGTGCTGCAGTGGCTACGACAAAAAAAAATGAATATTTTCAGCATTTATATGGCATATTGTTTCTGGCCTCTGTGCTTCAGTGGCTGCAACCAAAAAAATGAATATTTTCAGCATTTATATGGCATATTTTTTCTGGCCTCTGTGCTTCAGTGGCTGTGACAAAAAAAAATGAATATTTTCAGCATTTATATGGCATATTGTTTCTGGCCTCTGTGCTTCAGTGGCTGCGACAAAAATAAATGAATATTTTCAGCATTTATATGGCATATTTTTTCTGGCCTCTGTGCTGCAGTGGCTGCAACAAAAAAATATGAATATTTTCAGCAATTATATGGCATATTTTTTCTGGCCTCTGTGCTTCAGTGGCTGCGACAAAAAAAAATGAATATTTTCAGCAATTATATGGCATATTTTTTCTGGCCTCTGTGCTGCAGTGGCTGCGACAAAAAAAAAAGAATATTTTCAGCATTTATATGGCATATTGTTTCTGGCCTCTGTGCTTCAGTGGCTGCGACAAAATAAATGAATATTTTCAGCATTTATATGGCATATTTTTTCTGGCCTCTGTGCTGCAGTGGCTGCGACAAAAAAAAAATGAATATTTTCAGCAATTATATGGCATATTTTTTCTGGCCTCTGTGCTTCAGTGGCTGCGACAAAAAAAAATGAATATTTTCAGCAATTATATGGCATATTTTTTCTGGCCTCTGTGCTTCAGTGGCTGCGACAAAAAAAATGACTATTTTTAGCATTTATATGGCATATTTTTTCTGGCCTCTGTGCTTCAGTGGCTGCGACCAAAAAAAATTATATTTTTAGCATTCATATGGCATATTTTTTCTGGCCTCTGTGCTTCAGTGGCTGCGACAAAAAAAATTATATTTTTAGCATTCATATGGCATATTTTTTCTGGCCTCTGTGCTTCAGTGGCTGCGACAAAATTTTTTTATATTTTTAGCATTCACATGGCATATTTTTTCTGGCCTCTGTGCTTCAGTGGCTGCGACAAAAAAAACATAATTTTTCAGGAAAGTACACATGCCTAATTTTTCAGGGTTCTGCAACAGTGGCAAAATCGCATCTTTTATGGTCACCGCAGGTGATCAATAAAGTAGACCAAAACTGGGCCCACACTGCAGAATCAGTGTTTTTTGGTTCACTTCACTGTACATTGAATTACCTCTGCCTGACCGTGCACGTGCGCACAAGCACGGTGACTGCTAAACACACCACTACAGAAATATTGCCACCAACAGGACCAACATCCTGGAGGTGACAAGCTCAACTAGTAATTAACAACTATTATTTGCTCACTTGACGGTATCGTTCATTAAAGCTCTTTGCGTTTTTTTGCGTTGCAGTAAGCGCCGCGTTTCGTCTTTGCGTGTGAACAGGCTGTAACCTTTACATGTAGACGCTGGACGTTTTAAAGCAGTTTATTACACAGGTTTAGAAATGTAGTGTGATTTCTGCCCTTTACAGCACAAAACGCAGCGCTGTGTCAACAATGTATTTTTTAGAAACATTTTTGCCCTTGATCCCCCTCTGGCATGCCACTGTCCAGGTCGTTGCACCCTTTAAACAACTTTAAAATAATTTTTCTGGCCAGAAATGTCTTTTTTAGCTTTTAAAATTCGCCTTCCCATTGAAGTCTATGGGGTTCGCGACGTTCGCGAACCGTTCGCTTTTTGACGCAAGTTCGCGAATATGTTCGCGAACTTTTTTTCCGACGTTCGCTACATCCCTAGTCATTATTATCTGCCGATTGTCTTCCACATCAACCAATGGGACTAGAGACCTCCCCTTGTAGTCATTGAACAAAGAAGGAGATAGGAGCATTTTTGAGCCAAGTTAGGTAGTGTAGTGAAGAAGTAGGAGTGAAGTTATAAAAAATAGCAGCAAAAAAGAGCTTCTCCAATAAGGTGAAACGATGTATATGCTATTGCATGATATTGCATAACCACAATGTAATTTCATCTTTCTATTGATTTCAATGCAGTTCAACTAAATGTTGTGGTCTTGAGAAAATTTCTGAGCTTTCACAAAGTTATTTTTAATTCTGGGAGAACATACCCATAATATTTACAAATAAATGTGTTCTTGTATTCACACATTTATAGCAGTAGATTAATAGTGCTGTTTTTTTCAATCCATCGGGGGATCCAGCTGGATATTTGGATAATACTCAACTAGGGGAGGCTTGGTAAAACTGTATTATAAAAGACAACAGAAAGTTTAAGTCTACTGTAATGAGGCATCACCCGTCTTATGAATACCTTATGTTTTGTTAGTAAGAAGCCATAATTAACTTCAATCAAGCTAGTGATATCCATATGATAGACTGAATAATAGAGTGTAATAAACTTGCTCAAGTTTAGGTAATGATCTATTATTTTATAATGTCTACACTCCATATCAAATATGGCAAAGTATACATATTATGGCACTATACTGCATAGTCATATGTAAAATATTTTGTATAATTTGATTGATTGTGGGTTGCCTGGGAAGTATTACATGTTGTGAAGTAGATTGCTCAAAAACTCAGTCTGTTGCTGGCCTTGTAAATCATTATACATTTTAAAAACACACATTCAAAGGACAGTACCCAGGTCTGTATCACTCATTTTCTCTTTAAACATTGTGTTCTGAATGAGCTGAAACTCACTAAATTCTTTTTTTAAATTACCTATATAAAATGCTTCTATAATACCTGTCATCTGTATTCATGATGATGTGGAACAGCAGATACAGATCATTGAAGACTTTATTTCAATGTCATTTGTTCCTTTGCTTAGCATTGTTTTCTGATTTCTTTTGCCTAGACCATATTTTTCAGATCAGAACCTCATTCGTTGGTAATCACATGCTAGATTTATTGCTAAAATTCGGCAAAACTCTATCACAGTTAAAAAAGAAATATACAGTATGTGTATATGTTTATCCTTGTATAATGCTTTTTTCTATTTCGAATTATCAATCCAGCATTTTTAAAAAAGATGTAAAATATGTAAGGGGTCATTTACATTAAAGGAACAGTTACACCAAAAAATAAAAATGTTTTATAAAGTAATTAAAATATAATTTACTGTTGCCCTTCACTGGTAAAACGGATCTGTTTGCTTCAGAAACACTACTATAGTTTATATAATCAAGTTGATGTGTAGCAACGGTGGAAATTGAAAAAAGGCTACTATATATGACACAGGTTAAATTATTATAATTATTATTATATTTTACAGAGCTTATCTTCTATCTGCTGTGTAACCTGAGCCTGTTCTCCTTTGAATGGCTGCCCCCGTTGTTACACAGCAACTTATTTATATAAATAATAGTAGTGTCTCTGAAGCTAACACAACAGTTTTACCAGTGCAGGGCAACACTGCATTACATTTATATTTCTTTAAAACACATTCGTTTTTTGATGTTGCCGTCCCTTTAAAGAATGCAGTGTGCAAAAAGGATGCAATATTACTTTTTTTTTTTGTACATTGCACAAGGTGTTCAGCACTCTGCAAATTGCTGCAGGTCCGTTTAGCAGAGGAAAGACTTGCTGGTGTGGGACAGGCGCCCTACTACTTAACCCCTTGGCGCTGCACTTCTCTGCACTAAGTTCCAAATTCTGCAGCTCATTGCAGAGCACAGCAATCCCCAGGCTGCAAGTTATTGTGAGCACTAACAGTAAACTAATGGATCATCTGTAAATGACCCCTGTAAAGTATATAAATAAGATTACTACTCTACAGCTATCCTAAACAGTAAAGGTTCATTTTTTTCTCCATCTTCAACTGAATAATGTTTTACAAGCTCTGAGAAAGCAAAAAGTGTTATTAAAGTAAGTAATGACTAAACATAACTGTAAATTTAAGATTAAATTAAGATAAAACACATTGTGGGTCCGTTACAACCACAAGGGCAGTTGCAGGCCAACAAATTTCCCCACAGTCACTGGTTGGACTTGAAACTATATTCATAATAAAAGGCACTTGTGTCAACTAGGGATGTAGCGAACAGTTCGCCTGCGAACTTGTTCGCGCGAACTTCGACCGTTCGCGTCCGCCTAATGTTCGCGAACGTTTGGGAACGTTCGCAATTTGAGTTCGCGACCATTCGACCGCTAAAATCGAACGATTTCCATTCGTTCGAACGATTTTCATTCGTTCGAACGATTAAAATCCCTCGACCGTTCGATTCGAATGAAAATCCTTCGATCGAACGATGAAAATCCTTCAAACGTTCGAATCGAACGAAAAATCCTTCGAACGTTCGAATCGAACGATTTTGCGGGTGTTCGAAGCTCGCGAACGGTTCGCGAACCGTTCGCATTTTTTGCCGGTGTTCGCGAACGGCGTTCGCGAACACCAAAACGGCGGTTCGCTACATCCCTAGTGTCAACATGCAGTTGGACTTGGCAGCCTTCCTCTTGTTCTGAATCAAGTGTTGCTGTGCCTTTTGATGCAGGAGAACCCTGGATCTACCACAAATTTTTAACTAAGTGATAGCTCTGGGGTTCCCACTGTGCCATAGATGTAGTTATTGGATGTAAGTGAGTTTGTGTCAAGGCAGCCACTATATTTTTTTCTTTCTACCTAGTGATTTTAGAGGATGTGTTTCTTTTGTACACATTATATAAATTATTCACATTATGGGGCACATTTACAAAGCTCGAGTGAAGGATTCGAATTAAAAAAACTTCGAATTTCGAAGTGTTTTTTGGGCTACTTCGACCATCGAATGGGCTACTTCTACCTTCGACTACTACTTCGACTTCGAATCGAACGATTCGAACTAAAAATCGTTCGACTATTCGACCATTCGATAATCGAAGTACTGTCTCTTTAAGAAAAACTTCGACCCCCTAGTTCGGCAGCTAAAAGCTACCGAACTCAATGTTAGCCTATGGGGAAGGTCCCCATAGGCTTGCCTGCGTTTTTTTGATCGAAGGATATTCGTTCGATCATTGGATTAAAATCCTTCGAATCGTTCAATTCGAAGGATTTAATAGTTCGATCGAACGAATAATCCTTCGATCGTTCGATCGCAGGATTTGCGCTAAATCGTTCGACTTCGATATTCGAAGTCGAACGATTTTAGTTCCTGGTCGAATATCGAGGGTTAATTAACCCTCGATATTCGACCCTTAGTAAATCTGCCCCTTAGTGATGGGCAAATTTATTCACCAGGCGCGAATTTGCGGTGAATTTGCGTGATCGCCGCCAGCGAAAATATTCGCGAAAATTAGTCCGAAAAAATTCGCCTGTATCAAAAAAAATTTTCACCGGTGTCGAAAAAAAAACAGACGCTGACGGCAAAAATGGGCGCCGGCGCAAATTCGCCCATCACTATTCACATTCAAAAAAAACGAATTTAGATGAATTATGTCTTGAAAAGATTTGATTATAGTATACAGTATATATGATAGAGACACTCTAAGGTCTAGTGAGGCAGAGAATGATGTCTCTGTACTCTGTAGCTGTAACTGTGAGTTACAATCTTGGCAGCCACTATGAATTTTTTTTTCTTTATAATGTGTTTTAAAGGAAATGTTCAGCATAAAAATAAAAGCTGGGTAAATAGATAGAGTGTGCGAAATAAAAAATGTTTCTCATATAGTTAGTTAAAAAATAATTTAGTTATAGTTAGTCAAAAATGTAATCTGTAAAGGCTGGAATGACTGGATGTCTAACATAATAGCCAGAACTATATGACACCCATAGACTCCAATCGGTGAAATAAATTATCACTCATCAAAAACAAATTGTTGCCTATAGACAATGCATTTCGGCAAAATTTTGGGAAGCAAAATCAAAAGTCAGATTCATTCATCACAAGCCAGAACACTACTGTCTTCATCTCTCTTGGTTTCCACTGATTGGATACCAGGCAGTTAGTGACTTGAGGGGGACCACATGGGTCATAACTGTTTACTTTTCAATCTGAGCTGAATGGGAAGGATCAATTACAAACTCACTGAACAGTTATGTCCCATGTGGTCCCCTTAAAGTCGCTGACTTTAGCTGAAAAGCAGGAAGTTTCATTTATGTTCTGTTAGACATCCAGTCACTCCAGCCTTTATACATTTTTGCCTAACTATATTAGAAACATTTTTTATTTTGTACATACAATTTATTTACCCAGTTTTTTTTACACAGAACTTTCTTTAAAGAATAACTCTAATGATAAACATTAATTCATGAAGACTATTTATGCAATAAGGATCTTAGAATGTAAAAATCAGTGGGACATGGACTCATGGAAATGATCTATAATTTCTGTAAAGTGCTATGGAATATGGTAGTGCTACAGTATATAAATAATCGCTGCTAATCTGTCTGAAAATGGATGATTCCTTGATAAATGTAAAGTTTCAAGAATGGAAAAGTTATACTTGACTGACTAAAGTCTCCCCGCTACAAAGATCTGTATTAGAATTAGAAGTTGAAGGGGATGAATCAGATTACCAAAACAATTGAAAACAATTAATATTTTAAAAAATTATCAAGTTTTACTAACAATAATAAAACAAAATGCTGTACTTAATCTTAACTAAGCTGCATAAATAATATAAATAAAACAAAACGTTGTATTTGTCTTAACTAACCGGTAAAAATCTATATTGGAGATAAAACCATGCTACTATGTTTAATTAATCTCTTAATGTTTATTTGTAGACTTTAACATTTGGTGTTCCAAGTGGTGCAAAACTCTTTAAACAAAAGAAAGAAAAAACAAGTCCCACCCATCCTATATTAAAGGTCCTATACATATAATGATGTTAATATTTCCTCTTTGGGTATAAAAATGGTGTTTAGCTCCTGTCCAGGACTTCAACATCTAGTGGAGAAATTGGTTAACTTTGCTTTGTAAATATTATCGACAATGAATATACATAAACTGTAACTGATCTCTGGCTGGGTATAAAGAATTATACAGTAAGGCACCAACTTTACAGATAAACCCCACCACCTGTTGTTTTTGATGGGAAGATGTTAATCGTGGGTAGCAAATGTTTGTGGTAGCAAAAGGTTGTTTTAATGGGTTAAGAGGAAACAGGTCAATAAGGAAAAAGTTAGGCAATGTTAATTTACCATTTTGTGAAAAGATATGCAATAAACTTTGTAGTGCTGAGTGTATTAATACATTAATGCAACCTCATCAGTTTTAAAGAATCACAAGGCAGTGCCCCATCAGTGGGTGAAAGTGCTAAGTGAATGGTGCAAATAATTATTAATCTCAGTTTTTTCACGTCTCCTCTCTTTCTACATATTGTTTAAAAAACTGTTACCTATTTTATCTTTATTTCTCAGCAATCCCTATGTTCTTAATAATTCAAAACAACCTCTAAGCGTAGAGAACAGGCAGACCAAACTGAATATGTTAACTATGTGCAAAGCCATAGAACAGTCTTGATTTGTGTGCATGACTATTTTTCTCTTTTCTTTCTCCAAAAATGGATCTTTATGCATGTTTGTGATTATTTTTAATATTTTATTTCCACACTTCGTGAATACATTTGGTTTACAGATGTATCGAAATATTCCTGACTTTATTTGATATTCCACTTTGTTCTATTAAACTGGATGCTGTGTTTGCCCACCATTACCTATTGTTTTTAGAAGATATCAAAATAGCTCTTTAGTCAAGAACTATGACACTTACGGTTAGTGGCACATTACTTCTTGCTCGGAATCCTTGTCAGGGCACTTGACTGGTGTGGTGGATTTGCAATGTGTAATGCCATGTGCTTTGTGATACAGTGATGCATAGTATAACACAGTGTTGTGCACTTTGTGATGTAACTCTGCATGCATCAAGATGTTTTGATGATGATGTTTGGACATCATCATTGCACTGGCCCTCAGGTCAGGAGGATTCAGAGTCTAATGATAAAGCTAGGAATAAGAAGAGAATAAAAATCTGTTTCTTTTCTGCCAGTGAGTAAACTCAAACTTTTTACTCTGGATGAATGTGGTAGTGACATTTTTCCTTTACTCTCAGGTGTCTTTTGTGATAGTTTGGACTAGACACCAATGGCCACCCTTATTTTCAACTTTCCTTGTCTTTTAAACATGTTCTTCTATATCAAGCCAGTGGCCATGTCTGTATCATGACATCAGACCAGTGACCAGATTATATGGAATAAATTAGCAAACTCTGTCTTGGCTTTCCAAAGCAATCATTTTGAGCAAATCATCCCTCAGGCTCCTTTTATTCCTAATATATTACCATACAAACATTGATAGTCTGTGTCGCTATAATATTTCCAAATATTTCATCTTGGGCATTTGACATAATAGATATGCCAACGGTCAAGATAATTTTTCTTTTTTCCCTGCGCCATGATTAATTAAGATGCGTGTCATACAGAGACTTTGGAGCCTTTTTTATGAGATATATTTCTGGATTTTAAATGTCCACATGTGAATTGCAATCTTTATACCATACATAATGTCTGCTTTTTTAGAATCTGCAATATCCCTAGTGTAACCTGAATATGTTTCAGTAAATATTCAAGTGTTGTTTCATTATTTATGAGTGAAACCCCTGCAGTCTGAACTGATTATATGGTACCTTTCCTACAATGAGGCTGGATATAGGAACACGATTGTGTTTTTTGTATTACCATGCAAATATATTTATTGCATGAAATAAATTGACAACATAAATTATTTACAGCATAATTTGTATGATAAAATTACTGTTGAAATTTACTGTCGTCGGTGAGGCATTTATTTTAAATATTAAGGAAGCTCAGGCTGAGTTTCACATCAAAAACAGTATGTTATAATTGAAAATACTTTTCAAAGGGAAATATCAAGTATGAATTGTTTGGACTTGAATTATGATTACAGAAATATATTTGAAAATCAGCTGTATTTGCCTTTTTTAAAAACACTGTTTAAAAATGAATGAATTGCTGAATGTGGAGCATAAATGGCTTTTCCATTTTGCAGTCTGGCGCTGTGTTATTGTTTGCATAGGTCTTAAAACTGATTTGGTAACCACTGTTATTAGAAGCCTGTTACAAAAGGGATGTGAGGAAAGCTATTACTTGTTTCAAAAAGGCACAAAACAACAAACACTTTTCATTGTTACACAGAACAAGCATTCCGTGTAAATATTTTCTTGAACTGCATCAGGAGAAGATAGCATTTTGAAAGGAGTTCTGGAGGTGACTGTGCTCCGCTGAGCCACATCTGATTGAATGAGTGAATATATGACAATGGCAGCCCTCGGTGGTAAGGAAACCTGTAGATGAATTCTTGCCTTGACAGGTGGCCTAGTCCAGGGGAATGATTAATGTGTTGGATTTTCAAAAAGAAACTTTGCAGAATAGAATTATAAATGCGGCAGTTAGATATGAAAGCAAAAAAAATGATCTTGTCAGTAAACTCCAGAGTTTATTATAGTTTGAGGTTTCTTTCTTTTTTCCTTCTTTTTTTCTGAAAAGAGATGTTGTAATGAAAAGATTAAGTAAATTAAAAAATCTGTATTTCATGTGATTTATGCTACTAGAGCATGGCTCTTTTGCCATCACATTTTCCAATACAACTCGTTTTTGTGCAGTGAGGTCTATTAATAAATACAATGCCTGGGCAGGTACATTGGCATCTTTAACCTTACCTGGAGAAGTGTGAATATCGGAGAATGTGAGGAGACACCCAGAAAGTGATGGAGACCTATGAATTTAAACTAAAAAGGGTCAGTTCACCTTTGATTTAACTTTTTTTAACTTATTTACTAGCTGCCTCCATTTTTCCTGTTCTTAGTAACTTTTACATTGGTCTTCATTTTATTTTTTTTAGAACTTCACCTTTGATTTAACTTTTTTTAACTTATTTACTAGCTGCCTCCATTTTTCCTGTTCTTAGTAACTTTTAAATTGGTCTTCATTTTATTTTTTTTAGAACTTTTAAAATATTTTTCAGCTTCTTTTGGCTAGCTTGCAAAATGGGTCATTAACTCCAGCAGGAAAAAAACATTGCTCTGTATGGCTACATGTTTTCTTTTATTGTTACTTTTTATTACTTCTTATTACGATGATCTACTATTCATATTCCAGTCTCTTATTCAAACCACTGCCTGGTGCTTGGGTAAATTGGACTCTTGCAGCAACCAAATAGCTATAAAAACTTGTAGAGCTTCTAAACAAAAAGATAATTCAAAAACTGCAAACCAATTACATATCTGAATATCACTGTCTACATAATAAAATGTCATTTGTAGATGAACCACCCCTTTAATAAGTATAGGGCTGTTGTCCAATGCTCCTATGTCAAACAGATGATATAAAACTTTCATCTTACTGTATGTGGTAAACCTGCAAGAAGTTATTTCTAAACTTCAGTTCCAAAAATGCTCTGGCTTAGTCATTTAAAAAATTATGTGATAATACAGTGTAAGAACTTACCCTGGTGGTCTAGTGGGGGGATGGCAGGGACGCCTGCCGCCCCCTCGGCGGGGACACCCGCCGCATTCTTCTTCCCTCCTAGGCGCCGGTAACTAGGGGGGCGCGTGGCTGCTGTCTTGTTGGCGCATCGAATGGGCTACTTCGACCTTCGACTACGACTTCGAAACAAACGTTTCGAACTTAAAATTGTTCGACTATTCGACCATTCGATAGTCGAAGTACTGTCTCTTTAAAAAAAAACTTTGACCCCCTAGTTCGCCACCTAAAATCTACCGAAGTCAATGTTAGCCTATGGGGAAGGTCCCCATAGGTTTTCTAAGTATTTTTTGGTCGAAGAAAGATTGTTCGATCGATGGATTAAAATCCTTCGAATCGAACGATTCAAAGGATTTCATCAATTTTTCGTTCAATTGAACGAATTGCGGTAAATCCTTCGATATTCGAAGTCGAAGGATTTCCATTCGGAAGTCAAATATGGAGGGTGAATTAACCCTCAATATTCGACCATAAGTAAATTTGCCCCCAATTATGATTCCAATGATTAAAATTACATTTATAGAGAACATCTATAAAGTTATCCAACTGACTTTTGTGATCTTGAAATTTTCTGTATTCCCAAAAGAGCATAGTTTAGGTATACAGTACCCCAGACAAAAAGCAATAAGGGCACAAAGTTCATTCAGAAAGCAGTATTTCTGCCTGGGGTCTAGCTGAACTCTGCGCTTCATGCAAGGTGCAGAATGCTATAGTGGCAGGTGCAAACCTTGGTTATGTATAGGCCTCAAACTAGCCTGTATCCACTGGTGCTCCCTAAAGACTGGGGATGAGGCGGGAGGGAGGACTCATTTGTACCTTGCAGCCTGCCTTTCCTGCTTCTAATGAATACATGGCTGATGAAAGCAGGCAGCTCTGTATTCGTGGGACTAATGTAGATCTTTGGACTTCAAAACAAAAAGGATAGACCAGCAGCAATTCTGTTACCAGCAGGGCATGGTAGACTGCCATGCCCGTTGCACCCTTTTCTGCAAGTAGTAAATGAGACCTTATATTTGCAGTAAATCATTCTATAGAGGTTTTGCTACATAAATATGCAACAAAGCTACAGTATACTAAATAATTAATATTCAGAGTAGGAAAGCAATATGTATAATGATGTTATAAATAGAGCTCCTTGACAAGTGATAAATCTCATTTAACATTCAGAGTTCTTTTTTTCTGATAATCAGTTTCCTTACTGCATAATCTGACATTTCTGTGCATATTCATGTCCCTGTGACCTCACTTTCCTAAACAAATTGAAAGGCCCCACAAGCAGATTTACAGCATGAAGCCTACTCTTGCAAAACATGTCCCCTGTCTCAAAGTGTAAACCATGTTTTCAAGTCTTCGTTCATCAGAAAACTTGTCTTCCTTTAACAGCATTAGTGCCTGTGGACAAGATAAACAGGATAAAAAAAGGAAGTGTGACTTATAAATCACAAAATAACTTTTTCGAGTGAAATGTAAAGTTTCATGCAAAAAACTTTTGAAAACACCTTTGTGAACTTAGTGACCATGTTTGTGCCATTTTTGAATGATTAAAGGCCTCAACGACTTTTGCGAACGTTTGCAGTGTATGTAAAAAAAGTTTTGCTCATTGCAAATTTTATTACATTTCCCCCTAAACGACTAGACATTAGCAAACCTTTGTGCTTGGTACAGTTTTGTACAGAATAAATGGGCTAGGATTTCAGGCTAGGATTTCTCCCATGCAGTCTCTTTGGCTAAACAAAAAATAGCCTTTCCATTGCATTTTGTCAAAATTTTGCAGTTTTCCTATTTTCCTGCAGTTTCACACTGTCCCACTATCCTAAAACATACTGGAAATTATAGCTTAAGCAGTAGCAAAATGGTCACATGAGTTCAAGATAAATATGGTCACTTTATCAAGAGACTTCATGGTCATACTAAGCCTGCAATATATATTGCAGTAAAATATTGCAATATAATGCAATATTTTGTAGTATTTTATGCTGCAGACATTACTGTGCAGATTTGACTACCTGATATTGCACTGAAAACAAACCTGTACCAATAAACTATTGAGCTGTTTCATTCTAGAAAAACTGCTTCATGTATCCAGATATAAGAACAATATAAGAACAAAGTCATCCCATATCTGGCCAGTCCTGTAGCTCCCACCCTTCCCAGCTATAGTCAGGTGATCCCACTGGTGTCTAATAAAAGGGCAGCCAAGTTTGGGAGTTTTACTTTGAAAGCAGCTAGTAAGTTGCAGGTAAAACTTAGTCCCTTTGTAAAATGTATAATTAAGCAATTGAATTCTTAATGAATCAGATGAAAATTAAGCGTAGGACTGGCCGGATATGGGATGACTTTGACGTAGTTGGCCAGCTTAAATATATTGCAATATCTGGACAAACAATCCCTGTGTTGTTTAAAGGGTAAGGCATTTTTTAGTAGCAGTATGCACAAAATGTCTCTGTCTTAAATATATTGATAATGGGTTGAGTGCAGAGGACCTCTTGTAGTTGACTATATGTATTTTGTGGTCACACCCTCATTGCACCCCCGCCTAATGGTTTTAAAAAATAGTGGTGAGCACAACTTTCCCTTGTTTGTTATAGTTATACAGGAGCAGTGACCAGCTCCATTTTGTAGCTCCCACCCTTCCCAGCTATAGTCAGGTGATCCCACTGGTGTCTAATAAAAGGGCAGCCAAGTTTGGGAGTTTTACTTTGAAAGCAGCTAGTAAGTTGCAGGTAAAACTTAGTCCCTTTGTAAAATGTATAATTAAGCAATTGAATTCTTAATGAATCAGATGAAAATTAAGCGTAGGACTGGCCAGATATGGGATGACTTTGACGTAGTTGGCCAGCTTAAATATATTGCAATATATGAACAAACAATCCCTGTGTTGTTTAAAGGGTAAGGCATTTTTTAGTAGCAGTATGCACAAAATGTCTCTGTCTTAAATATATTGATAATGGGTTGAGTGCAGAGGACCTCTTGTAGTTGCCATTTTAATACATAAAGATAGTCCCTTACAAGTAACTAATACGATCTGTGATCCCAAAGCTCATTATCTTTTGTTAGAAGGTATGTTAGGGGGTAAATCGATAATACTAGGGAATGTTTACTCTCCAAATAGAGGGCAGGTTAAATTCCTTAAAAAAGTCTTTGCCAAATTGACTGCTTACAATTCTCCGTATGTGGTCATTGGCGGAGATTTTAATGTCCCTTTATCGCAACAAGAGGATAGATCTCATCCATCCTCTGATTCTTCGGCCCACGTACTATCCAGGGAAGCACGTCAATTATTTAATCAGGTCCCATTATATGATGTCTGGCGTAAAGAACACCCAAGAGCAAGACGATTTAGCTTCTACTCCGCTGTTCATAAGGTGCATGTACATTTAGATTATTTTTTGGTCTCTCAACCTTGTCTTGGAACATCCTATACAACAGACATTGCCTCTATTACATGGTCAGATCATGCCCCAATTCAACTCTCCTTAAATTTATTAAGCTGTCCGAGTAGGAATCCGCATTGGAGGCTAAATGAGACTTTACTGAATATGACACATATAGAACTATTGAAAACTCATTGAACACATTTTTTGCACTAAATAATGGCTCGGTAGATTCCATAGCTACTCTTTGGGAAGCCCATAAGGCGTCTATTAGGGGTACCCTGATTGCTATCACTTTGGCTAAAAAACAAGCCCAGAGACAGAAATTGCAAGACCTCACACATCAGCTAAAACTACTGGAAGCTCAGTATAACTTATCTACTTCAGATCAGTTACTATTAGAAATACTTGCAAAACGTGAGGAGCTTAAAACTTATCAACTACAAGAAGTGGATAAAGCTTTAATTTGGACTAGGCAAAAGATGTATGAGATGGGTAATAAACAGCATACCCTTTTAGCGAGGAAACTGAGAGATCAAAAAATGCAATCTACAATTAGAGCTATACGATCCTCGACGGGTCAACTGCTATATAGCTCTGATCAAATTGCAGAACAATTTTATGAATATTACACTGCCTTATATAATTTACCAAACACTGATGTGAATGTATTGCCTCAGTTGAATGACTTTTTTGTAAGAGCAAACTTACCTATGTTTCAGGAAGCAGATCTAGAGATTTTGAATCGGAAAATCACCTTAGAGGAGGTCACAAGCACCCTGAAAACGTTTCCGAATGGTAAACCACCGGGGCCCGACGGTTACCCATACCAGTATTACAAACTCTATCAACATATTTTATCCCCTTATTTGGTTCAACTCTTTAATAGTTATTTGCAGGGTACACCCATTCCACACGCCGACCTTATGTCATATCTCTCCTTAATACCAAAAGAGGGCAAGGACTTAACAAGTTGTTCCAGTTATAGACCGATTGCTCTCTTAAACTTAGGGTTGCTACCCGGCCGGTATTTTACCGGCCTAGCCGGTAAAATACCTGCCAAGGTTGTGGCCGGTATTACAAATTTACCGGCAATGTAGCTGCCGGTAAATTTGTAATACGATCAAAAGGAGCCCTCGGCCTGCCCCCAATCCCTTGCAACTTACTTAGTTTAGACGCCGAGAAGGCCTTTGATCGCCTGGACTGGTCATATATGTTCGCTCTTTTGCGATATTTAAAGTTACAGGGTCCTTACCTGACAGACTTAGGACTGTTATATGCTAAACCTACTGCATACCTCAAATTACCTGGAAAACTATCTCAACCTATAGTGATCTCCAATGGCACACGACAGGGATGCCCTTTGTCCCCCCTGCTCTATGCTTTAAGCATAGAACCCTTGGCAGCCAGTATTAGAGCTAACCCAGATATTAATGGACTGCGGATAGGTACCGAACATCTTAAAGTAGCGCTGTATGCAGATGATTTTATTTTGACCCTTACCACACCACAAAGCTCCCTTAGAGCTCTTCATGAGCTTTTAGACAAATGCAGTGCAATTTCTCACTATAAAATTAATATGACAAAAACTGAAGCTTTGCCTATACATATGTCTAATTTTATGAGCTTGAACCTACAATCTACCTACACTTATAAATGGAAGACGGACTATATCACATACCTGGGTACTAAAATTACTCCTAGGTTTGAGGACCTCTTTAAACAGAATTTTGTCCCACTTGCTAAAGTGATTAAAGGGAACCTGCAGAAATTGACAAATATGGCTATCTCATGGTTTGGCAAAATAGCCTCAATTAAAATGAATGTACTCCCTAAATTCCTATATCTTTTTGAAACTTTGCCAATAGAGATCCCAATTTCTTTTTTCCGAGATTTGCAAACTGCTTTTCATAAATTTATATGGGGTGGTAAATCCCACAGGATTAATAAACATACCTTGGGAACGTCAACGCACCAAGGAGGGCTAGGTTTACCTATACTGCAGAAATATTATGAAGCAGCCCAATTACGGCAAGTGTTAGCGTGGACGTACTGGTCCTCTGAACTTATTTGGGTGAAAGTGGAGAATGCTTTGTTTCAACCATATCATCCCAATGCTTGGTTCTGGACGCCTTTGAAAATTCCGAAATTGGAGATACCAATGCTTAAGGCAACACGGCTGACAATAGCAATTTGGAATAGAACAAAGCTGAAATCTAAACTATGCTCTCCTTATTCTCCATTATTAGCACTTTCAGGAAATCCCCTATTTCCCCCAGCCATTTCTGCTCCTTTTAACAGCTTTGGGTAGGTCACTTCTCTGTTTAAAGTAAAGGATGTTTTGGACACTTCCCTGAGGAATATGCTTAACTATGATGATGTTAAATTAAAACTTCCACGTGCACAGTTACATTGGTTTATGTATTTCCAGATTAGGCATTATGTGACACCATTCACTCAATCTATCTATCTGCCTACTGCTTTTGAACAGTTATCTTACAAAGGCCTTCCTCAAAAGAAACTAATATCAAAAATATATGCTATGGTTAATGACCCCTTTGGTATACGAGACTACAAACATTCTTATATGGTGAAATGGGAAAAGGCACTGAATGTAGAAATTACCCAGGAAGATTGGGAATCTATTTGGAATAATGCTAAACGTAGTGTAACTTGTACCAAGCAGAAAGAGAATATCTATAAAATATTGATGCATTGGTATTTAACCCCAGTGAGGTTGCACAAAACATTTCCTGAGGTCTCTCACTTATGCTGGAGATGTGGCGAAGCCCCAGGAGATGTTCCTCACATATTTTGGAACTGTGTACAGATTCAACCGTTTTGGGATGAAATGTTGGACCTTGTAAGACGGTTCACACATGAGAACATACATAAAAGATGTTTTTACATTCTTACTGGGCAAACCAGTTTTAGGGCTTACTAAAGCTCAACAAAAACTGCTCAATCATGTACTTTACGATAGCTAGAATATCCATTGCGGCTAAATGGAAAACGTCAAACCTTCCTTCACTAAGAGAAATCTATCAGAAAGCAAATAGTAATAACGATTTTGAACATAGGATTGCATATATTAAGAACACTATACCCAGTTTTCTGAAAGTGTGGACAGCCTGGGAAGTAACTTCAACTAACTTCAACTGACTCAGTTCAACTATAATGTAGTTAAGGGTACCCGCATCGATATTAATGATGCCACCGTTTGACGGTTAATAATCTGTATAGCTATGACTACTATTTTATTTTACTTTACTTTGTTTTATTTTATTTTGTTATTACTGTTCATGGTCACTGTGTTGACCTTGCTGTTTGGCTTAAGCAATAGTGTATAATGTTTCCACCTGTACCGGTACAGTTTTATTATTACAGAGAAAAAGGAAATCATTTTTACAGATTATTACATGATTAAACTGCAGTCAATGGGAGGTGGCCTTCCTGTAATTTGGAGTTTATAATGGGGTTTCAGATAAGGTATATGGTTCTATGCAAATACAGTTATCCGTGTCCATTTTACTTTTTTAGTTTTAGTAGTATGTAATAATGCCATTCCAAAATATCATTTTATAAGCATAGCTATATGTATTTTGAAAAGGAAAATTGTCTTGAGGGACAATATCAATTGGAATAGACCCTTTGTAAATCCTGGCAAAAGAACAGTGCAATTTTAGCAACAGGAACATTTAAGCAGAAAGTGGTAGTATCTTTAACAGAGAAATTGGCATGTGCTGTGTTGACCTGCCATACAGTGAAGTCAAAGCTATGTAATCTAACACTCCAAAATGACACCGTTACAGTAGACAGCTGTTACATAAAAGCAACTCGATGTCACTATGATACTAATATTCTGCAAAGAGAGAGATGATTTGTGGAATGAAGATTCTTTGAAACTAAACAGTTTCAAGGCAACTTGACACATCATTTGAGGGTAAGCTGGAAATAAATAAACTTTCAAATTGAAATGTATGTTTACAGTGTTATAGAATATGATATACCAATAATATCCTTACCTTGAAACCCTCTTAGTGAAAGGTGTTATGATCTGGCAAACATGTCATCACATCACTAAGGTAATCACTTTAAAGCATATAGTTATTTTCCGAAACTTATATTTTTTACATACTTACTTTGTAATCTTATATGTACAAGATGTAGGCACAAATCTGCAACAGTGTGGTAAGCCAGTGTAAATAGTGAACAGTAGTATTTGGTGTGTCAATAGCAGTTTAAATAATAGAAGCCATAAAGGCCAATTTACAAACATGGGTCATAGTAAAAAGTGACTTTTCAGGCACAAATGGCAAGGTTTTTTCCCTACAATACATTTTCCCTGTGTAATTTGGCTACACACTTTTACAGCCATTGCATAAATTATGTGCAAGATGATTTAAGTTATGGTGCAATGGCATAATTTCCAAAACAGAGTTAATAGTGGCATCAGTGTACAATTTGCTTGGCTCAATGCATGCATGGAACTCTTGAATTACTGCTATGTTCAGGCTATAGTTAATTCTAGGGTTAAGTTGTGTCAATGGGTGCTGTGGGGCAGTGTTCAACACCCTAGGCTTGTCCTGTGCTATAGCACTCCCCAGATGGACTCAGGGGCAGAAAGGGTCTATGAGCACAAGTACATTTTATGACTGGTGTTAATGCATAATTTTGTATCCATTTAAGCACAATACTATAATGATTGGTTGATTAAGCCTGTCATTTGTGGGCATTATATTTTTCCAAGCATGTTATTTTAAGGACTAGAGTAGACCAAAAATATAGAACTAACAAACTGTGGGCAGATTTAAGCAATTTAGTTGCAATTCACTACCATTGAGAATAACAAACAGAACATCACCTTCTGGGGTTTTGTAGGCAGTTGGCTCTGTACTTTCAGACTGCCCCAGTACCAAAAATATAACACTTTGCAAAAAAAATGAGTGCCCAAGATACAGAAGCAAATTTACTGAAAATCAAAATTTGGAGTATTTTCTTGAAAAATAAAAATTCACCACAACATTGCAGTTAGCTAAAAGGTACAAAAAGTACAATGTGTACAACAAAGTTTGGGGAATTCTCTTTGCATTGGTGTAAAATTACATCTTTTTGGCAGGTTAAATGTCTCCAGTAAATAATCACAAATTGTGCAAGTATTTTCTGAAGTTGGGCTTTATTTACTAAAAAGACAAAAATGTTGCCAACAGTAAAAGCTGCCAAGGTTGTATACAAATCAATGATAATTACTTTATTTTTTTAAAGTTTACTAGTGAAAAAAATGAACAGAAAGTTTTAAACTATTGTTTTGTTTTTAGCTTCATTGGAAATGAATGGAAAAATTTGATTTTGTGAAAAAAAAAACATGCATGAAAATAATTTGTCACATTTTTTCTTAAATAAGCTAGAGTTCAAGAAAGAAAGTTTGAGTTTTGTCATGGTTTTGGCTTTGGTGTTTTTTTCTCAACCTTGAAAATTAGTAAACAGTGTAATTTCCCCCAATCTCCTCTCGAACTAAAAAACATGTTAAGTGATTAGGCAGAGGGCATTTCAGATCCCAGTTGGATTTCGCTAATCAGCATTAGGTCCTAGAGATGGTATCTCTTTATCATCATACATTTCTCTTTTATCATTCTGGAATTTAGAATTCTGTAATTCTCTCTGATTTAGAATAATTATGGCGTTAATTAAGGTGCCACAATTAAAATATCACACAACCAGTTCCAGCATAATTGCTACTTTATCTTGCCTATATACTCTACATTTCAGGTTGCAGGTTTAAATGTTGTCCTTTTCCCAGAAGGTAGATAGCAAGTTCTAGCCTTTTTCCCAAATAACCCGATGCTTTTGTGCTCCACCTAAAAGTTAGTTTGGGGGTTCTGTTCTACTGCTTTATAAGAATCAACAGAAATAACAGCAACCACTGAATCTATGTTTTGATTATGCAGTTATGCACATTGGCCTGGCCCCTCTGTGTATTGTTAGTACGCCACTTTCTTGGTTACATAACTCTCATTTGTGTCAAAGGGGTGTAGCCAGAGGGAGAAGGACTTGCTTTTAGACGTACCACTTTAAGAAATATATAAAGGATCAAATAACACTGGCATCATGGATCTTTTCTTTAATAGATGACAAAGAGCTGTAGTCCCCAAGAGCAAGTAGAGAGACATAGGATCTATTGTCTGGAATGCTTGGTACCAGGGGTTTCCAGATAAGATATCTTTCCACAATTTGAATCATCACACCTTAAATCTGCTAAAAATCATGTAAACACAAACTAAATCCAATAGGATTGTTTTGCCATCAATATGGATCCATGCAATTTAGGATCAAGTTCAAGTACTGTTTTATTATAAAGGAGATAAAGGAAAACATTTTTAAAAATTAGAATTATTTGCGTAAAATAGAATGCAGTGAAGTTAAATCAACAGTATTCTATTGCAAGATATTTCATTTCATATGTTTTTAATATTTTGTTGTTGTAGTAACACAATATCCTGCTAAGCATATGAGTCTATTTCCTTTCTTCCTCAAGTTCTGTTTGTTTGTTTTTTTGCCAAATCAAAATGTTTCCCATATTAATAACAACGACAAAAAAAAGACTGATGTGAGCTGACTGTATATTATTCTGACAACCACTTTGACAATCATGCTGGTTACTGCTTTTACAAATCCCTATATTAATACACATTGCTTTCTGTATTATGCAGCCACAGCACATTCTTTTAGCTCAAGAAAAGAAAGAAAGGGGCACAGAGCGCTCTGGTAGGCTAAAAGCCTCCTTTGGTATTCTTTATTTCATATTGTATGTGCCTACATATTGACTTGGAGGCAGTCGGCTTCTTTGAAATTGTTAAGAAGAAAAGTTAATAAGCACCTGCAGAGTTTTCTAGATAATTGCTGAAATAGCTAAAATTTATTAAAATGCTTATATAACAATGTTTAATCAGTAATAAGCCTACATTTCATATATATATATATATATATATATATATATAGACAAATACAGTTGGCCAGCTTAAATATATTGCAATATATGGACAAACAATCCCTGTTTTGTTTAAAGGGTAAGGCATTTTTCAGTAGCAGTATGCACAAAATGTCTCTGTCTTAAATATATTGATAATGGGTTGAGTGCAGAGGAATCTTGTATTTGTCTATATGTATTTTGTGGTCACACCCTCATTGCACCCCCGCCTAATGATTTTAAAAACTAGTGGTGAGCACAACTTTCCCTTGTTTGTTATATATATATATATATATATATATATATATATATATATTGTGAGAGAAATGCTGGATTAGAGGTGGAAGGTGTTTATATTTCTCCCAGATTTCTCTCTTATATATACTAAGCTCCAGGGAAAGTATGTCAGCAGTGAAAGAGTGTTCTTTCACTGCATTTGGCTTTTGGAAAAGCTGGTAAAAAGGGCCCTGGAGTGAATGGAAGTGAGCGGGTGGGACTTCCATTCACCAGGCTATCCAGGTTTTGGTGAAGCCTGGCTAATTAGTGGCCTCGTTAGACTTCAGGGGAAACCCCTTTAAACAGTGTGTCTCAGAGTTACTCTCTCTCTCTCTTCCTGGGGAACTGCCTGCATGCAGTAAGGGGAGAGCCGGACACAGTGAGTAACCAAACAACTGTTTTTTGTAGAGTTGGATGCTAGATCCTCTCTATTGTATAGAGAGGGAGCGACTGTATGTTATTTAGAGCCGGACAGGCTAGGATTTCTTTTTATGTTTTGTTTTCCAATATGCTCCTGTGTGCCGGTTATGTGTGAATAAAGCTGATTGCGGTCAGCCTAAAACTCAATGCTGAGTGTGAACTGTGGTTTTCTGAGACCAATCCGATCCCTGCAATCTACCTAAACCCCCCGAGACGGCACCGTTTGGACGAGTGACGTTACATATGGTGGAGGAGGCTTTGGCAATTAAAAAAAAAAAAAAAAGATTTTTTTTTTTTTGGTTTGGTTTTTTTTTTTTTGAAGATTTAAAGGGCCAGAAACCCAGTTCCAGCTGTGCATTATAAAGTGTTTTGCTGCAAGGCATTATGGACGACGTTCTCAAGGCCCTGATACAGGCTACGGCTGCTCAGCAAGAGGCCACCAGAGTCCAGCAGCAACAGCTGATCGCAAACCGAGAGGAGCAGCGTCAAGACCGGGAGCTCCTTAAAGAGGTAGTGCAGCAGCTAGCTGCAAGGAGTGCTGCAGCACCCCCTACAGAAACTGCTAAACCAACTGCTATACGGGCTAGCTACTATCTGCAAAAG
The DNA here is from genome assembly GCF_017654675.1 of Xenopus laevis. Classification (NCBI taxonomy): domain Eukaryota; kingdom Metazoa; phylum Chordata; class Amphibia; order Anura; family Pipidae; genus Xenopus; species Xenopus laevis. The sequence continues at coordinate 41,308,559 of NC_054382.1, forward strand.
CTGACAACAAGTGATGATGTTGAAGCTTACCTTTCCACATTTGAGAGGACAGCAGAGCGAGAGGACTGGCCTAAAGAGCAGTGGGCAGGCCTGGTGGCACCTTTTCTCTCTGGGGAACCACAAAAAGCCTATTTTGATCTGGATCATGTTGCCGCTAAAGATTATGACAAACTAAAAGCTGAGATTTTGGCCCGGCTGGGGGTCACCCTCTCGGTCCGTGCCCAGCGTGTTCATCAGTGGATGTTTATGGCAGAAAAGCCTCCACGCTCCCAGATGCATGACCTAATTCATCTAACTAAAAAGTGGTTGCAGCCGGAGACCCTAACAGGGCCACAGATCGTGGAGCGGATAGTGATGGACCGGTACCTTAGGTCTCTGCCTTCACCTTTGCGCAAATGGGTAAGCCATGCAGACCCAACAACTGCAGACCAGCTTGTGGAAATGGTAGAGAGGTACCTTTCTGCCGAAGAGCTACTCAGTTTTCAACAAGTGGAGCACACCCTAGCTCCCAAAGGGAAACTTCCTGGCATATCCAGCAAACTCCCTGCATGGAAAAAGGGACCTACGACCGATAAGAGCATGCTCCAACGTGGAGAATCTACAGGCACTAGACCCAGAGACTACCAAAATGTGCCAGGAGGGACCCCTCCTCGCAGAGGACCCAATAAAGACTTGGTGCGGTGTTACCGGTGCCATATGCTGGGACACTTTGCTGCCGACTGCAGCCTAACTGATGAACCTATGCAGTGTGATACTGCCTTAACAAAGAGACGTACGTCAATGTATGCTCAGGTTGTATGTACTGCCCTTCCAAAGACAGGGAAGGATAAGTACCTGTGTGATGTTGTTGTGGAAGGAAAGCTAGTAAATGCATTATTAGATTCTGGTAGCCAGGTTACCCTGATGAAATCTTTGTTGATTGAAACGCCTCAGTATGGGCCTGAGACGGTAGGGGTCACATGTATTCATGGGGATACTCGCGAGTATGCTATGGCTGAAGTGGAAATCAAAACTGCCTACGGGACATTAAGGTACCCCGTAGGGTTGGTTCCCACTTTACCACATGACATAATTTTGGGGAGGAACTTCCCCCATTTCTGGAAATTGTGGGAAACTGACAAGGTTATGGACCAATCCTACTCAAAGGGAAGCCGCCCTGATTCCGGTAATAAAGTGTCTGAGGGTGTACCGGAGGGTGAGGTTACGACAGATTTTCCCTTTTCTGTATTAGCAGGGGAATCTGATGAGGTAGACCCATTGGAGGAAGACAATGACATGCCTGACTTGGAGATTAGGAGGGATAATTTTGCTTCAGAGCAGTTAAAGGATCCCACACTGTCTAGAGCAAGGGCCAATGTAAAAATGATAGATGGGAAATCTATAGATTCTGACTCTAGACCCTCTTGTCCCTACTTAGCCCTCCAAAATGACCTACTATATCAGGTAGTAGAAAAGGGAAATGACCGGGTAGAGCAGCTGGTTGTCCCAAAACCATACCGGCGTATGGTACTTGACCTCGCACATAAACATGTGATGGGCGGACATTTAGGTGTAGAGAAGACCAAAGAGCGAATTTTGCAACGGTTTTTCTGGCCAGGAATACATGGTGAAGTCGAGCAATACTGTAGTTCCTGTCCAGACTGTCAGTATTCGGCTCCTAAGCCGCATTTTCGGAGCCCTTTGGTCCCTCTCCCTGTGATAGAGACACCATTTGAGAGGATAGCCATGGATTTGGTGGGCCCAATAGTAAAGTCTGCACGGGGACACCAACATATATTAGTAATAATGGATTATGCTACCCGATACCCCGAGGCCATTCCTCTACGTAATACCTCCTCTAAATCCATTGCTAGAGAGTTGGTACATGTCTTTAGCAGGGTAGGAATCCCAAAGGAAATACTCACTGACCAAGGCACCCCGTTTATGTCCCGGGTCATGAAGGATCTGTGCAAGCTGTTTAAAGTAGTCCAACTTCGCACTTCAGTATACCACCCCCAGACTGATGGATTAGTGGAAAGGTTCAATAAAACGCTCAAAAATATGCTTAAGAAGGTGGTAGACAAGGATGGGAAAAATTGGGATTACCTATTACCCTATTTGATGTTTGCCATAAGGGAGGTCCCTCAATCCTCTACGGGATACTCACCGTTTGAGTTGCTATATGGTAGGCACCCTAGGGGCTTGTTGGACATAGCAAAGGAGACTTGGGAGGGACAACCCACCCCCTTTAAAAGTGTCATTGAGCATGTATGCCAAATGCAGGACAGGATCACCGCGGTGATGCCCATAGTAAGAGAGCACATGGAGCAGGCGCAAGAAGCTCAACAGAGGGTGTATAATAGGGGTGCCAGAGTACGCAATTTTTCCCCTGGTGATCGTGTACTTGTGTTAATACCCACGGTAGAAAGCAAATTTTTGGCAAAGTGGCAAGGACCCTTTGAGATCCTTGAAAAGATTGGTGAAGTAAATTATAAGGTTCGCCAACCAGGTAAAAGAAAACCCGAGCAAATTTACCATGTCAATCTTATAAAACCCTGGAAAGAAAGAATGTCATTGTTCACCAAACCTACTTCATCTCTAAGGGCAGAACCCTTAGTGCCAGAGGTTAACGTATCAGACTCTTTGTCAGACACTCAGAGGAAAGAAGTACAGACCTTTGTAACCCAGAATAGGGATGTTTTTTCTGAGAAACCTGGACGAACCACTTTGGTAAAGCATGACATCATAACTGAACCTGGGGTAAAGGTTAACGTAAAACCTTATAGGGTGCCTGAAGCTAGACGAGAAGCCATATCTCAGGAAGTTAAAAAGATGTTAGAGTTGGGAGTCATTGAGGAGTCGCATAGCGAGTGGTCCAGTCCCATTGTTTTAATACCTAAACCGGATGGGAGCTGGCGCTTCTGTAACGACTTTCGAAAATTAAATACGGTCTCCAAATTTGATGCCTACCCTATGCCTCGTGTGGACGAGTTAATTGAGAGATTAGGGACGGCTAGATACCTGACAACCTTAGATTTGACCAAGGGCTATTGGCAGATTCCCCTGATGGATCAAGCCAAAGAGAAAACTGCTTTTAGTACTCCTGAAGGTCTGTTCCAGTATGTAGTGTTGCCGTTTGGGTTACATGGAGCCCCGGCAACCTTCCAACGTACCATGGACCAAATCTTAAGGCCCCATAGGCACTACGCAGCAGCGTACCTTGATGACGTCGTTATCCATAGCTCGGATTGGCAATCCCATCTACCTAGGGTACAGGCCGTGCTTGATTCCATACGAATGGCCGGTTTGACGGCTAACCCAAAAAAATGTAGCATAGGCCTGGAAGAAGCCAAGTATTTGGGGTATAACATTGGTAGAGGGCTAGTTAAGCCTCAGCTTAACAAGGTGCAGGCCATTCAAGAATGGCCTAGACCAGTCACAAAAAAACAGGTTCGAGCTTTTTTGGGGATCACTGGTTACTATAGACGGTTCATAGCTAACTTTGCTACTATAGCTGTCCCTCTGACTGACCTTACAAAAGGGACCAAGTCCATAATGATCAAGTGGAACTCTGAGGCAGAGCAGGCCTTTCAGACCCTGAAAAAAGCCTTATGTAGCCAACCAGTACTGATAACCCCAGACTTCACACAGACATTTATTGTACAGACTGATGCATCCGATGTGGGGGTCGGAGCAGTACTATCCCAAATCAGAGAAGGTGCAGAGCATCCTATAGTTTTCCTGAGTAAAAAGCTGAACATCCATGAGAGAAACTATGCTACAGTAGAGAAGGAATGCTTAGCAGTGAAGTGGGCTCTGGAGGAGCTTAGATACTATCTGTTAGGCCGCCAGTTTACATTAATTACTGACCACGCCCCCCTTAAATGGATGTGTGAAAATCGTGAAAAGAATAGAAGGGTGACAAGATGGTTCCTGGCCCTTCAGAACTACAAGTTCACAGTGGAGCATAGACCGGGGTCCCAGCTGGGAAATGCAGATGCCTTATCCCGGGTACACTGTCTTGAGGCTAATTGTGTTCCGACCCCTACGTCGAAACAGAGGGGGAGGGTGTGTGAGAGAAATGCTGGATTAGAGGTGGAAGGTGTTTATATTTCTCCCAGATTTCTCTCTTATATATACTAAGCTCCAGGGAAAGTATGTCAGCAGTGAAAGAGTGTTCTTTCACTGCATTTGGCTTTTGGAAAAGCTGGTAAAAAGGGCCCTGGAGTGAATGGAAGTGAGCGGGTGGGACTTCCATTCACCAGGCTATCCAGGTTTTGGTGAAGCCTGGCTAATTAGTGGCCTCGTTAGACTTCAGGGGAAACCCCTTTAAACAGTGTGTCTCAGAGTTACTCTCTCTCTCTCTTCCTGGGGAACTGCCTGCATGCAGTAAGGGGAGAGCCGGACACAGTGAGTAACCAAACAAACAACTGTTTTTTGTAGAGTTGGATGCTAGATCCTCTCTATTGTATAGAGAGGGAGCGACTGTATGTTATTTAGAGCCGGACAGGCTAGGATTTCTTTTTATGTTTTGTTTTCCAATATGCTCCTGTGTGCCGGTTATGTGTGAATAAAGCTGATTGCGGTCAGCCTAAAACTCAATGCTGAGTGTGAACTGTGGTTTTCTGAGACCAATCCGATCCCTGCAATCTACCTAAACCCCCCGAGACGGCACCGTTTGGACGAGTGACGTTACATAATATATATATATATATATATATATATATATATATATATATATATATATAGTGCTGGATTTTCAAAAGAATGCATCAGCCTAGTTTCACAAAAAGAAAAAAGAAACTTCCATAAGGTCATGCCGAGATAACTGGTTTGCTAACCAATAATCAGATATGGTGGCTCTCTGCAGTGGGTCTGACACAAAGCAGCATTCTGGGTTTGAATCATTATTATTAGTAGTAGTACTCTTTATATAGTTCTGACATATTCCAGATATGGCAGTTTCCCAGAGATTGTACTTTATTCACATTTGTCTGATTATAGTATTTAATAACGATTAATTTAATTGCCTATAACATGTAAAATAGTTATCTGTTAGGAATGTCTGGAAAAAATATTATATATATTTTTATATAACATTGAATAAAGACCTCTGCACTCACTTCTAAAAGAATCTGCCCCAATGCCAGCAAATCACATACATATATATTTCATGTGTATTTCACCAGCATTAAGCTGGCGAAATCTAAACTCCAGGGAAAACTGTATTGCTGCAGCTAGTAAAACAGACTAAAGTGTGAACCGGCTCTGTAAAAGATGGATTATTGGTCCCTGGAGTGGATGGAAGAGAGCAGGGTGGGCTTCCATCCCTTGCTCTACATAAGGTTTTGCAGCTGGCTAAACTAGGTAGCTAGCTAAGTAATTAGTTAATTAAGGATAGTTAAAAGGAGGTGTGGAGCAACACCTCAGGGGGCCACAGAAGGAGTGCTGGTGAGCACCAGGGAACCAGAGGGTGATTCCCCTGAGTCCAAAGGTCTGGGAGAGGACCAGAGAAACCGCTACCAGGAGACAAGTTTCTCAAGTGTGCCCAGAGAGGATTGTGGTCTGCTGAAAGCCAGTGAGGGCTAAAACTCAAACGTGAGTAAAGCGAACACCAGTGAGGGTGTAAAGCGGGACTGGTTATGTTATGTGCTTCCCCCATGTGAAGCCAGTGGGCTGAAGATTTGTTTTGTTGTTTTGAAAATAAAAGCCAGCAAAGCAGCAATTTTACACTCTACAAGGTGGTCAGTCTCCATTTATGTGTTGAAATCTGTGCCGGGGCCTTGGGTTTTGCTACCGGAAGCTCAATATATATGGGGTCGGTGCACCCAGAGCACAAAATGGATGCCTCGTGCTGGAACAAAGAAAACAATCATATACAGCTATCAAAAAAGGTCTGCACACACAGGGCTTGGATGAAAAAGAAAAATGTAGTTTATTCAACGTTTCGGCCCAGTCACTTGAGCCGTCCTCAGGAAGTGAAGGTGCACCAACAAACATACAGGTATTTATACACAATAAGAGTTGCACAAAGGCGCCAAATGCACACATAAACTACCTGTTTTATGTGTGCATTTGGCGCCTTTGTGCAACTCTTATTGTGTAAAAATACCTGTATGTTTGTTGGTGCACCTTCACTTCCTGAGGACGGCTCAAGTGACTGGGCCGAAACGTTAAATAAACTACATTTTTCTTTTTCATCCAAGCCCTGTGTGTGCGGACCTTTTTTGATAGCTGTATATATATATATATATATATATATATATATATATATATATATATATATACAGTATATATATATATATATTGATTCTGACAAATTCCTATAAGTAAAAAATAACGTCAGTCTAGTAAAGTAGGGCTGAAATTCAGCAGTGTTACTAAAACCTGTCCTATTTGTTATGCAGGATGGAGTACAAATCTGTGCAGTACTCCACCTGTGGAAGAATTGTCCCACTACCAGCCTAACAGAACTCATTGGAATATCTTAACATTGCAGCCCCTCTCCACTATTAATACTAATGTATTTCTATCAATTCTAAGAACATGCCAGTGTCACTTTAATAATCTCCCACTGCAATGATGCCGAATTTTGTGTCTCTAAATGTATTCTTTCAATGGCTGGTCTTTTGTCACCCCTCCTACATCCAGTATTAGTCTTTTAGACTTTGAAGCCTCTTTTGGGGCTGCCCCTCCTAACCTTTCAGCAGTTTGCATACTCACTGACCATCTGCTGAAAAGAAGAAGAAAGATAACCAACAAGGCATGGGTTTGAGAACAGCTGTACAGGATTTCCAACCAGTTCTGTACCTAAACTGTTGATCTGTCAGTTACATAAAGTACAACTTTAATTTCTTTAATAAGTCTGAGTGTGTCAAAAATGTGTGATATTGAACAATAATTATTAACGTTTGCTTTTATAATGTCATTGAATTAATTTTAAATGCACACTGTAATGAAGGAAAAATTTGCATTTAGTCGCCTTATCTATTGAATTATAATATAATTAGCAGCCTCTTAGTGTGAATTTATAATGCCTTGCAAATTTATTCAAACCCTTGACCACTTCTCTCATTTTACTGAATGTAATTCACTGAAACTAATTTTTGTTTATTTAATAAGAAGGTTTTACGTTAAATTATCTGAAAAATAAAGATATTCTGGAGTATGATGTTTGGACATGCGTTGTATCCCTTTAATACCCCTAAATATTCTGCAGAGATATCTTTATAGTAATGTTAGGGGTATGTTCAGTATGTGCCAGTTGTGTACACTGTTTTGGAGTGAGTTTGGCTCAGTTTTCCAGACATTTACTCCAGGTTGTCTATGTTGGCTAAATAAAGCTTTTACATGTTATTTAAATAGTGCTACAGATACTCTGGGGCAAATTCACTAAAGAGTGAAACTACTTTGCTAGGCGCAAATTCGCTACCACTATGCTAATTCAATAAAATGCAAAGTTGCGTCTCTATAGCTGAACGCTGGCACAAGCATTTCATAACGAAATGCAAATATGTCGTTAAGACGTCTTTATTAGAGATGTTGGTGAAAATGCTTGAAGTGGGCACTTATTATTACAAATGTCCAAAGAAGCAAAATAAAGACATAATAAATGCTCTAATGCCCTACACATGAGCCTGCCCTAAAACGAATGTTCCATGACCCTCAAATTTTTGGGAAATAAATGTTAACAAAAAATCTTTAATAGTTTTAAAGGCAATCCCGCTTTAAAAATTTTTATTATGATTTTTTGCATCCAGGATATGATGTCATTGACATAAGATTGAGGAGGATGTAGCATCATTTTATCAGTTCGCCAGCTCTAAGGTCTACACTAGCAATGGTCTCTTTTGCTAGAAAATTGTCCTCTACGCCTGTTAGTAAATTGCCTTATTTTCAATAGCGATGGCCACCTCGCCTCTTTAGTAAATCTGCCCCTCTGTTTAATCGAGATGTGGAATGTGAATGCGCATTTTTTAGTAGCAGTATGCACAAAATGTCTTAAATATATTGATAATGGGTTGAGTGCAGAGGACTCTTGTATTTGTCTATATGTATTTTGTGGTCACACCCTCATTGCACCCCCTCCTAATGGTTTTAAAAATTTGCGGTAAGCACAATTTTCCCTTGTTTGTTAATGGGCAACCACAGAACATAAGACTTTTTGTTCATCAACTCCAATGTTATCTATTCCTTTTCATTGTCCAGCTGTGAAACATCTTTTTCCAAGCATCAATTTTTTCATTTCTTTTTTTGTTAACAAACTGAAACCGATTCTCTTGCAGTATTTTGCACCATCCATTTTATCTTTTCTTTCAAGTCCAGTGTCTGCTGATTAAAAGCAGCCACTCAGCATGATGTTGCAGCCACCATACGTCAACATATATATGGTGATTTATTGATATGTTGATTTCATCTGACCGCAAAACAATTTCCTACATCGTAGTTGTATCAATCTTATGCCCTTTGGAAAAGTTCAGACATGCTTTCATGGCTTTGTCTTTTTTTTGAGTAATGATAAAGCAGGCCAAGACATAATGAAGAATCTTAGAATCAAAGCTGGTACATTCCTAAATCAAATGAGTTAAAGCTCTATTGCTGTGAAAATTGGCTTTACAAATTATAAAAACACGAGGGCACATTTAACCAAACAGCATATTCTATCTTAGAAAACATAAAATGATGTCACACTACAAAAAACCTATTTTGATTTGCATTGCTTTTATTAATGAAAACATAATATCATAAATATTAAAGGGGAAGTAAAGTCTAAAATAGAATAAAGCTAGAAATGCCGTATTTTGTATACTATAACATAAACATGAATTTACTGCACCTCAAGCCTAATCAAACAAATGATTTATGTTTTCAAAGTTGGCCACAGGGGGTCAACATATTGTAACTATGTTATGCATCTCTGCAAGACCAAGACTGTGCACATGTTCAGTGGGGTCTGGGCTGCTTAGGGATCGTCATACATTATCAAAACAGCACAAGTCAAAAAATACCTGCCAGAAGCCGATCGTCATAAATTATCAAAATGGCTCCCCTGCTGTTGATAAGTATGATTGTTTCTCTGCAGAGCAGTTAGGGACCGTCTGACAATTCCTATCTACAGCAGTAAATGAAGGGAGATGCATACCGTCAGGTTTCTTATAAAACTGTACACATTTTTAAATTAAAGTATATCGGAGATAGGTTTCTTTTTCATTAAAGAAAGAAAAAATGGGATTTTATTTTTATGCCTTTACATGCCCTTTAAGGGGGTTATTTATCAAAATCGGAAATCTTTTTAAATGCACGCTTGCTTTTCCCTTCTTATTTATTAATATATTTTCACGAAAATTTCTTGTGCAGGAAAAAGACAGAATTATGATAATTTTTCAGATTTGACACCCAAAAATCATGAAATCTTCAGATTATTGTACAAAACCCATTGCAGATCAGGATATATTCAAAATGTCAATGGGACATGTGCCATTGACTTGTACATGACCTTGGCAGGTCTGAGTTTGAGAACTTTTTATTAATCACTGGAGGGCACTCTAATGTACCAATCAGCAAATAGTATAGTTAGGTTAAGGTGCAATAAGCCCAAATTATGGCAACACAATATGTACAATTTTCTAGAAAAAAAAAGTATATTTGTAAAAACAGAAAAGAAATTAATTTAACAATTTATATAATAAATAACAATGCCATCAGCAAAGTATAAAGTTTGTAAATACATGTATTCAAATGCAGATAATAAGCAAAGGGAAGCAGATACACTTGCCACGAAATGAGGATTACTCCAACGTTTCAGCTATATGCCTTTTCAAGGGGAATTCTAGCAAATTGGAGTACTTTTTTTATTCAGACTTTTAACACATTTGGAGTTTAATAAATCATGAAGGTTCTGGGAGCCAACGCACAAAGCAGACGGCACACATTAGAGACATGCTGATGTGATTTTTAATGATAAGCTTCTAAATTTCAATTTTTTAACTCACGGATACTGGCTCCCCTGGTGCTCCATTTTTTGCACAAAAACCAGAGAGCCCATAGCAAGGCTTGTTTTAGAAACAAACATGGAACCTGTACCCTTGAAGTGCATCTTTTTCACATTTTAATGAAGAATAAAATGTTTGCAATTTAAACTCTTGTAGTACCACTGGGATGGCTTTAGCTACGTATGCCAAAGAGCAAAGAAATTCTTGCAATCATTGAATGTATAGTATGAGATAGTTCATTATAACATTCCAGATTTCTTGTCAATGCCACACTTTTCATTTGGAAGGACTTTGCATTCCCTTGCCTACATAACAGTCAGTACCACACTATTCACTGGGAACACTTGAGTACTTTTCATTTCCTTTTCTCAGTAACTGGTACATCAAGACCTGTTGATTCTCCCTTTTGAATCTCTTAGACTTTTTAACCATTTTTAAACTTTTCTGTATACATATTTTTTAAAACTTTGTTTCACAAGTAGTAACATTTGCTAAAAAATCCACAAAACACAATGGGGCAAATTTACTAAGCGGCGAAAATTCGCCAGCAACGGCTTCGCAGGCAGCGCAACACTTTGCAAGGCGAAAATTCGCTCAGACAACACAAATTCACTAACATGCAAAGTTGCGTCCAGGGTGCCGAAAGCTGGTGAAGTTGCACCAGTGTTAATTCGGCAAGCAGAGCGAAGTTGCGCTAGCGTTGGCTAATTTGCATATGCGGGAAGTTAAAGTTGAATGGACGAATACGTTGCAGCAAATACATTACATTACGCAAGCCCAGGGAAGCTTAATAAAAGAAAATAGAGTTGTTATAATGCCCTACACATGAGCCCAGTGTATAGTTTATGTGCTATATGTTAGGAAATGTATCGGGAAGCCGGTTACCCCAAAAAAATTGTACGCTCTGTTGCAGCCTATTACCCTGAAAAAAGGAAAAGACGCAAGCGTTTTTTGGGACTTATAAAATTTTTGAACTACTCTATTGCACGCCTGGTCTGAGGTGGCGAAGGCAAGTCTGTCGCAAGAGGTAACGTTCAGTAAAATCCGCATCATAGTGAATTTGCGCAGTTACGTCCCTTCACCAGAGCGCAACTTCGTCTGTTGATTGAGTGCAAATGAGCGCCAGTGTCAGTCTCCTTCGCTAGCGAAGTTATGCCTGCACCCGTAAATCAGCAAATTACCAAAATGACATCACGCTGGCGAATGTACGCCAGTGCTCGTCACTTCGCCCCTACTTTGCCCCATTGACTTCAGTTGGTGTTTTTTCCGTACAAAATGCATTGAAGTAAAAGGGTGTTTTTTCACAGTGATTTATTTGTTTTTTGTGCAGATTGCATTGGAGTGAATGGACTTTTTTTTTTTTGCTGAAGATATCAATCTTTATTCTGTAATTTTTTAAAATCAGTGTATAACTTTTATTACAGCACATGCTGCCATTAGTATGTGAGATTTTAATGACTGCTGAGTGAATAAATGTGCCTCGCATTGTGTGCCACACCACCCCTGAAGAAACAAAACAGTGTAGATTTTAATATCATGAATTTTAATACATTTTTCCTGAAAAGTTGGCAACCCATAACTACAGTGCCTAAAAACTCGAACTACACATTCACTAATGCACCGTTCCACAACAATGAAGAGTAGATTAAAGTGACTCTCATTTGAGAGTTAAATTCTGTTAAATTGTTTCAAGAGAAAAAAAGAAATAAAGAATTTGTGGCAAAACATACTGGAATTGCATGTACAAGCTTAAAGCATTGAATATATATTGGAATGTTGCTTAAAATGAAATTTTCCATGGGCATTCTTTTCAGTGAACATCAGTTCTTTAAAATTACTATGGGTTATTTGCCAAAGGTTAGCTATTCTTTTTGCTCTTAAGTTGCCTATAATTATCTCTTGACTATCCATGTGTGTATCCTGTGAGGCAATTATCCTATAATTTCACTGGATTATGGACTGGATATCCTGCATCTGTTTGTACTGTAGTTAGTTAGGTCCATAAATATTTGGACAGACAAATCATTTTGGTTCTGTACATTACCACAATGAATTTTAAATGAAACACCTCAGATGCAGTTGAACTGCAGACTTTCAGCTTTAATTCAGTGGGTTGAACAAAAAGATTGCATACAAATGTGAGGAACTAAAGCCTTTTTTTAACACAATCCCTTCATTTCAGGGGCTCAGTAATTGGACAAATTAAAAAACTGAAAATAAAATGTTAATTTCTAATACTTGGTTGAAAACTCTTTGCTGGCAATGACAGCCTGAAGTCTTGAACTCATGGACATCACCAGATTCTGGGTTTCCTCCTTTTTAATGCTCTGCCAGGCCTTAACTGCAGTGGCTTTCAGTTGCTGTTTGTTTGTGGGCCTTTCTGTCCGAAGTTTAGTCTTCAACAAGTGAAATGCAGCTCAATTGGGTTCAGATCAGGTGACTGACTTGGCCATTCAAGAACATTCCACTTCTTTGCTTTAATAAACTCCTGGGTTGCTTCACATCACACTAGTGTCCCAGTACCACTGGCAGCCATGTACATCCAAGCCATCACACTGCCTCCGCCATGTTTTATTGAGATACGGTATGTTTTGGATCATGAGCTGTTCCATGCCTTCTCCATACCTTTTTCTTGTCATCATTCTGGTAGAGGTTGAGCTTGTTTTCATCTGTCCAAATAACTTCCATATGAATGAGAAGAACCTTCCAGAACTGTGCTGGCTTTTAGATTTTTTTTTTAGCAAAGTTCAATCTAGCCTTTCTATTCTTTATGCTTATAGACTTGGATATTGATAAGCCTACCTCCTGAAAAGGGTTATTCAATTATTTGGCTGTTGTGAAGGGGTTTCTCTTCACCATGGAAATGATTCTGAGATCATCCACCACTGTTGTCTTCCGTGGACGTCCAGGTCTTTTTACATTGCTGAGTTCACCAGTGCTTTCTTTCTTTCTCAGGATGTACCAAACTGTAGATTTTGCCACTCCTAATATCGTAGCAATTTCTCAGATGTTTTTTTTTTGCAGCTTAAGAATGGCTTGTTTCACCTGCATGGAGAGCTCATTTGACCGCATGTTGTGTGTCTACATACAAGCACCCCCCCCCCTCAAATCAACTCCAGGGCTTTTATCTGCTTCATTGATAGACATAACAAAGGAAATGCCCACACCTGCCCATGAAATAGCCTTTGAGTCAATTTTCCAATTACTTTTGAACCCCTGGTCTAATTACTTTAGAGCCCCTGAAATGAAGTGATTGTGTAAAAAAAGGCTTTAGTTCCTCACATTTTTATCTTTTTGTTCAACCCACTGAATTAAAGCTGAAAGTCTGCAGTTCAACTGCATCTGAGTTGTTTCATTTAAAATTCATTGTGGTAATGTAAAGAACCAAATTTAGAAAAAAAGTTGTCTGTCCAAATATTTATGGACCTAACTGTACATATTAATTATGTTAGATTATATAACGTACCAGGTGTATATTTTGTCATATTATTGTAACAGTACTAGATAGTGGTTATTACAGGTCATGTGACTTTTGTCCATGCAAAATTGCAACAGTTTTAGCACCATTACTTTAAAATATCTGCCATTTTGTCGTTAAAATGGATCATAATTAGAAGAGGCAGCTAAAAGAAATGGGCAGAAACAATCGTTAAATTGCTGAGCATGAATTACCCTTTCTAAAATGTTATGTCATTAGAGTATTTTATTCCCTCTTGAGATTAAATATCTGATTTGCTGAAATCCTTCTTTTCTTAGTGGAAAGTTAATCATGTCATTTCACTAAACATTTCTTTTATAAACAGCCTCCCTTAACAAGGCAAACACAGCTGCCTGAGTTCACACATTGAAAATATAATTTCAGAATAATCTGTGGGGATCACTTCAAAATGCTTAAAATAATTTAACGAGCACAAAGCTCACAGCCAGCCCGCAGCTTAAAAATGAGAAGAACCTTCAAAGAAAAATTTCAGCTCTGGTTCAAAATGTTATGGTGTGGATTTTTTACTCTTATACTTTCTCTTATTCCATGCACCTTCTCTCTCCACAACCTGCAATGTTTAACTGCTCTTGTCAATGAGGCCCATAAACAATAACAGTTCCTTTCCAGTGGAAAAAACACACATTTCTGATTACTTTATATTAAAAAGTATCCAGACCTGTAAGGGGTCAGTCTAAGGGGCAGATTTATCAAGGGTTGAATTTCGAGTTCATGGGAGTTTGTAAAAACTCTCAAACTCCAATGAACTCGAAATTCGAAAAAAACCCAACCAATCGAAATTAAAAAAAAAAATAGAATTTTTCAAACTCGGGTGAATGGGATCAACCCGCAAACTCAAATCAAATTCTAATTGAATTCTAATTGAATTAGATTTGAGGTTTTTTTTACGATTTTCAGGATGTCTCCAAACAACTCCAAATTGATTCCAGGATGTCCCACATAGGCTAAAACAGCAATTTGGCAGGATTAAGGTGGCTAATGGTCAAATTCTTAATAATTTCAAAATTCTAATTTTTTAAATCAAATTTTACCTATAAAATTCTTAATAATTTCAAAATTCTATTTTTTTTAATCAAATTTTAACTATTCCCTAGTCAAATTACATTAAAATAAACTTGAAAATTGGAATTTTAAAATTTGAAATTCAAATTTGAAATTCTAATTTTCACTTTGACTTCACTTGATAAATCTGCCCCCAATGTTACATATGAATTATATAGTCAAACAAATGACAACTTACTCTAGGGAGCCGTGCAAGTCTGAAGAGAGAAGGTGGCAGCCATACAGCTTAAAGGGATTCTGTCATGATTTTATGGTGTCCTTTTTATTTCGAAATTACACTGCATATAATTCACTCTACCATATGAAATTTCATTCTGAATCATAGGTGTATTTTTTTTAGTTGTAAATTTGGTGTGTAGGCAGCCATCTAATTTTCCTTACCTTGTGCTTTCAGAAAGAGCCAGTGCTGCACTATGGAACTGCTTTCTGACAGGCTATTGTTTCTCCTATTCAATGTAACTGAAGGTGTCACAGCGGGACCTGGATTTTTACTGTTGAGTGCTGTTCTTAGATATACCAAGGAGCTGCTATCTTGTGTCAGGGAGCTGCTATCTGGTTACCTTCCTATTGTTCTGTTATTAGGCTGCTGGGGGTTTATCAGAGCACAAGTCACATAACTGGGGGCTCCAGGGAAACTGACAATATGTCTAATTCCATGTCAGATTTCAAAATGAAATATAAAGTTTGCTCCTTTGAAAAACAGATTTCAGTGCAGAACTCTGCTGGAGCAGCACTATTAGCTGATGCATTTTGAAAGAAACATGTTTTCCCATGACAGTATCCCTTTAAGGAAAACTATCACAGGCTGGTTCCATTTATAAAGAAGAGTGGTGCTGAGTTTTGGCTAAGCAAATAAAGTAAGTTGCCTAACACCCCTCAGTGACTTTAGCTTTCCTTGGGGCAAATTTACTAAAGGGGGCAAATTTTCACCAGCCAATGGTTTCCCATAGGCTAAAACAGCACTTCGCCAGCTTTTAGGTGGCGAATGGTCGAAGTCAAAGTTTTAAAGAGACATGATAAATTTCGATCTTCAAATTTCAACGTTTTTTCAAATTCGTATCGAAGTTGGACTATTCCCTAGTCGAAGTACCCAAAAATTACTTTGAAATTCGAAGTTTTTTTACTTCGAAAATTCACTTTGACCTTTGATAAATTTGCCCCTTAATGTAGTTGTAGACACTGAAGAGTTGAGGAGAAGTATATATTGAACAATATTGCTTTAAGAATACAAATTTGATGTTGCTGGGTAACAGTTCCCAACATGATTTAACCCTTCATAATATGTTCATAAAGCAAGTTATGACCCATGTGGTCCCCCTCAAGTCAATGATTGGTTACTGCCTGGTAACCAATCAGTGGAAACCAAGAGAGCTGCAAAGCAGGAAGTAGTGTTCTAGCTATTATGTTAGCCATCCAGTCACTCCATTCTTTATAGATTACATTTTTGGCTAACTAACTATATTAGAAACATTTTTATTTTGCACAGCCTATCTATTTAGCCAGTTTTTATACTGAACAATTCCTTTAAGCCTATTCATTATGCATGTACAAATAGCAACACACGGAACAACAGACCGTAGTTTAGAATGCAAATATTTATGTAGTAGTTTAACAAGCACTTAAGCAAATTGCAAGTAGATTGCATCAACTGCAAACCCACTGTCCAACTTCGTGCATACTACATTAGAAGAAGCAATTCAATTTGTTTAGAAGTTGTTCAGAACTTCAAATCACTTCCCTGCAAGAGATGTCAGCCTTACAGGCCTATAGGTTCTGGGCTGAGACCATAATTACTGGAATTAAAATCAGCTTTCCGCCAGTCCAATAGCACAATACCAAATGATAAAAAGTCGGAGAAAACACTGGAAAAGCACCACAACACCCACTATAGGGCACTGGGCTGCAGAGTTCAATATATAGAGCTGAAAAGCAGGAAGTAGTGTTCTGGTTATTATGTTACACATCCAGTCACTCCAGCCTCTATACATTACATTTTTGACTAACTATATAAGAAACATTTTATTTTGCACAGCCTATCTATTTACCCAGTTTTTATTTTAACACTGAACAATTCCTTTAAACAAACCACATCTTTCAGTAAAGATTGCAGGAAAAATGAACATTGCTGTCCTTCCTTACCCCTTTCCCCCATTCTTAGGATTCCACTTGGTAAAACAAAACAAGTGTGATAATGTATTATCAAGATATCTGTCACAATTCAGAGTGAACTATGCACAATATTGAGGAGAATCCTCTTTTCATGTCTTTTTTATGTCCTTTTTTTATGTTTTATATACGTGTTTGAAAATAAGAAAACTAAATAAAGAGTATGCAAAAAAAAGTCATAGAAAATCGAAGATAGAGACCTGAATAAAACTGAATGTGGAGGCTTATTTATTTAGTGGTTTTAGGAGGGGAATGTAATATGTTTGCTAGCACAAAAAACATGCGCAAAGACGCTTGTGAACCTTAGCGACCATGTCTGAGTACTTTTTGACTCATTAAAGACCTCAAAAACTTTTCGACCAAATATTTTTTGCAAACGTTCGAAGTATGTGTAATAAAAATTTGCAATCGCAAAATCTTTTGCGACAATATTTAATGAAACTCAGAGCAGGTGTTAAACCTTAACCTTTGCTTAGCGAAAATGGTAAATGTAATATTCGCCAGTGACTGATTTTACATTGTGAGCAGTGCTAAACATTCACAAAGACACCATTTTATATATCGCTTGCGACTTTTAATTACATTTCCCCTTAGAGGTCATTGAATTTATTAAAAGATCCAAATAAACGAACTAAAGAAAAAAAAAACGCTGAATAATTCAATAAAAAAATATGATTACCATGAAAACCTCTAAAAATTTAAATTTTGTTTGGCAATTCTTAGCGAAAAAAATCATAATCTCTTAGGGGCACATTTACTTAGGTTCGAATTTCAAAGTGCTGAAACTGTGAAATTCGACCATCGAATTGAAAAAATTCGATAGTCTAAGTTTTTTTTTTTAATTAAATTTAGCATTTTTGGATCAAATTAAAATCATTTGATCGATTGTAGAAATCAAATGAACGATTCTCAAAAAAAACTATTCGACTTCAAATGTTGGCTATAGGTTATAGGAGATCTCCATAGTCTAACATATTAATTTGGCAGGTTTAAGGTGGCGAAGTGTCGAAGTCGATGTTTTTTAAAGTGACAGTACTTCGATTTTCGAATGGTCGAATATTGGAAGTATTTTCAATTTGAATTGAAGTCGAATTTGGCTTATTCGATGGTCGAAGTACCTAAAAATTGCTTTGAAATTCGACGTTTTTGAATTCGAAAATTCACTCGAATTCACTTCGATCCTTAGTAAATGTGCCCCTTACAGTCTGATTTGATTGAAAGAGGTTCAGTCAGCAGTTCCAATCAGATTAGTGCTGCTCCCATTGACTTCTATAGCACCTCGACAACTTTTACTTGGTGAAGTTTTGCCTGAGATGCATACAGTTAATAAATCTATTTTTTTTTAAACTTTTTTAGAAATACAAGAAAACCACACATTTTTTGAGATTTGCGGAAAAAAACAAAACTCAGTTGTTAGTAAATGGGCCCCTAAGGCTTTGGTTTGTTCAATACCTCTACACAGACAAAGCACAAAACTATGGTTAGCACATGCATTCCACTGTACAACCACAGTTAAGCACAGACAATTTTGTGGTTAGAATTTCTTCATAAACAATAGCTTTAGTCACCGGACCAAGAATATTTCTAGAATGACTTTACATGGTGGGTAACTTTTTTCCCTGTTAAGAGTGAAAAAGAAAAAATGACAAAGAAACAGATTTAGTAGTGTTTTTAAACAGTACAGAAGACTCATTCAGAATATATTTAAGTTAAATGTTATAAATGTAAATTCAACAGGAAAAGGGGGGAATTGGTTTGCCGTAGTAGTGTATATTGTCAGAGGGTCTCATACTTTACTTGTGCCTTTTTGTGTTAGAAAGGAGCAGTAATCTTCTTATTCTGCATACTATTTGTTATTCTATTGATTTTTATGGTTTATTGTGAAAACCAAATAAAATATTTCAAACACAGAAAGGAGCAGATATGCCAGAGGAATTTAACTATAACTTTTAGAAATGATCATTACAAAGCCATTTCACACACTGAAAATATATTAATTTAAATACACTTTACTTTCAATAACATTTTAGCGCTTGTCATTTACATGTTAAGTCTCTCAGAAAATGACTACTTCAGAATGTGCAAATTTAATGTGAAGTAATGTGAAATGTCTGGCGGTAATGCTGGCCTACCTTTTCTCATAAATACTTCACCATACTATCTCTATGTCAACAATGTAGTACATTGTAAAACAGGTAAGGAATCTCTCATCTGGAATCCCATTATCCAGAAAGCTCTGAATTACAGGAAGGCCTATCTCCCATAGAGACCATTTTAAGCAAACAACTATAAATTTTAAAAAGTGTTTATTTTTTCTCTGTAATAGTAAACCAGTAGCTTTTACTTTATGGTTTTGATTGCATGCTCTTTAGGGTAGGGCCCCTGTTCATCTGCACCAACCTGTACTCACATCTTCTCCCTCTGTGCACTTCTTCTGTGCCCACCTCTGGATCCAAGACAAGGGATTCTTCAGGAGAAGTGAAGGAGTGTACTTCCCCAGTCTGACCAGTCTCACCTGCACCCAACCCTAACCTGCAACAGTTGGGCAAATTTTAACCTGAACCCACCCAACTGGTGGTCAATCCATGGGTCACGATGGGTTTCAGGTAAACACGAAAAAAGGGGTCGCTTTGTATGTAATTCTATATGTTCATTTTATATACCCTACTGTATAGGGTATACTGGCCCTTTATAAATACATGTTAATAATAATAATAATAGCTGAGCAGCATGAATCCATATTGGTTGCATGACAATCCTATTAGTATATTTCAATTGTTTAAATCTTTCTTAATAGACTTAAAAGAGAAGGAAAGGCTTTGAACACTTGGGGTGCCAAATGTTAGGAAACCCCAGTGAGCACCACGGAGTGATCCTCTTCCGGCATCTTCTTTTTTCAAATTTCCTGAGGCAAATGCATGTGTCAACTTTTTAGTTAAAGTTCGGCTTTTCGTTGTACTGCGCATGCGCAGCAGCGTGATGGAAAGAGGAAGACGGAAGAGGATCGCTCCCTGGTGCTCACTGTAATCCCACTGCTCACTGTAAATAATCCCGGGCCGGTGCAGTTTTCTGCTGATAGGAGCACCGCCCCGGGTTTTTAGGTAAGTCAATACAACCACTTGGGGGTGTCTAACATTTGCCACCTCCAAGTGTACAAAGCCTTTCATTCTCCTTTAATAGACATGGTATGGAGATCAAAATTACAGGGAGATCTGATAAGACCCAAGTTCCAAGCATTCTGGATAATACACTTTATATTAAAAACAGATTTACATTATTAACATAGCCTGGTTTCTCAGAAATGGGTGCCGACAGTGCTCTATCCAATAGGGGCAGATGGGAGAAGGCAGCTAAAAGCACCCCCTCTTGCACCCTGTCCTTACCACCTCTTCTATGGATTTTTCCATCCACCACAAAAGGCAGAATGCACTTTGCATTGGGTATAAGTGCTTGTTACATAAGTGCTAAGGGGACGCTCTTGTGTTCTAGTACTTGCGACCTGTGGAAATCTAAATGACCACTACAATCTGCTCTGTTACTACTCATATATTTGCCCCAGGCTCCTATTCAGAAATGAATGATAATTCATAAATTTTACTTGCAGTGCCTCTTTACTGACTTGTTACCTTCTCTGACATTGGATGCCACATTCCCTCTGGAATTCAATACACATACCATGTTTGAATTATTTGCTAAATCTGTTATATTCCAGTTTGTGCCTTTAATTTACCCACTACTAAATATGATTATAAGTTAATTCTTACCTCTTTATACCTTGGGGCCTGGTAATTACATAGTGCTTTACAGTACCTCTCCTAGCTCATGTATTTTTCCCCATTTACTGTGCTTTCCAGAGGCAATAAATCACCTGACTGACAATACCTCTGTAATAGAAAAGAATTTATGAGTAATAGTCAATGACAAACTTCATAGCAGCTAGTATGGATAAAAAGGATATTTGATTTAAGGGGTGCAAACAGATTATACCTGCTGAATATAAATATACTGGATATATCACATCTTTAGTATCAACATTTTCCATATAATAGAGCAGATGAGAAAGTGTATTACTCCATCAGAAATTGAGGGGATTCTTTATTGTAATGAGTTACTGTTGTAGCCCTATTCTGCTACTGCAGAAAATCTAGCACTGACTTCCTACCTTTTTTGCTCTACAGAAGGCCTGTGTCTCCACTTCAAAGACCTGTGTCTTCCACTATGATTTGGCATGCCTCCACCCAGGGCCAGGACAACTGTAATACCCCTCTCTGGGGACTTCCCTGATCCACAATCACGCTGTTTATTTGTAAGGCCCTGCTCCTTAAATCTAACTTGCAGAAATATGGATCTCTTTACAAACTCTACAAAGTTGGTGCTGGTTGTAGTCACACAGATGATCAGTAACTGCTCCCAACAAATTGTCATGCACTCACAACTTTCAGGTTTAGCATTCACAACACCACATAGGTAGCTGCTTAGGTGCACAATCCATAGAGTAGGTGTCTTCATAGCATCCCTGTATTCTGTCTTTCCCTGAGTCTTGCCCTTAAGTCCCTAATGTGGCAGCCCTGTCACTACAGGGTACTAACCCTCCTGGTCTCCTTGGTGGAGCCTCTGACTGCTTTCTAACTAACACCTCAACATATCTTCCACTCCTTGAGTGATTATGGCAAAGCTACCCTAGCACTTACTTTTCCTATACTGGAACCAGGCCATATCAGCACCACTGCACTCCCTTCAGTAAGTGTGCACACAAAAGAGAAGTACATGGAACCTTCCCTTTTTTAAAAATAGAGCAGCATAGTAGAATGGTGACGTCTAATAGCCAGTTACCAAACTGCCAACATATTCCTTTCACACAGGAAAAGGAAACAGCTTCCATACTTTAACTGAGGACCAAGTCTAGATGACTAAGTTATCCCCAAAGGACAAAAGGACTGGCAAAATCTTTACCCTCCTACATTGTTGATGTTACATTATCGAACTCTGCCAAGAGAGCCAATTTATTAAAAAATGGGTTGGATGACTGTAGGGCTCATCTATACAGTAGAACATAATTGCCCATTTGCCGGGGGTCATTTATGAACACTGGGCAAATTTGCCCATGGGCAGTAACCCATGTTAACCAAATTGCTGCATCCATTGTTCTACTTGTAGCTGGCTTTAAAAAGCAAATCACTGATTGGTTGCTATAGATAATTGCTTATTGGCACATTTGCCCAGTGTTTATAAATGAGCCCCACTAGTACTACTGTGTTTCAGAACACAGAGACTTGCCTCTAACCCCCATGAAAACGGTGCTTTGTGTGTTAGTTAGGGGGCAGGAGAGGATCATCAACAAATGACTTAACGTAACAGTTCATTGTAAAAATAAAAACTGGGTAAATTGATAGGCTGTGCAAAATAAAAATGTTTCTAATATAGTAAGTTAGCCAAACATGTTATCTAAAAAGGCCGGAGTGAACTGATATCTAACAGAACATAACAGAACACTACTTCCTGCTTTTCAGTTCTCTAACAAAAGGGGGGGCACATGGGACATAACTGTTCAGTGAGTTTGCAATTGATCCTTAGCATTCAGCTCTGATTCAAAAGCAACAGTTATGGCCCATATGGCCCCTCTCAGGTAACTGATTGGTTAACCAATCAGTGGAAACCAAGAGAACTGCAAAGCAGGAAGTATTGTTCTAGTTACTAGGATAGACATCAAGTCAATCCATAGTTTATAGATTACAATTTTGGCTAAATAGCTATATGAAAACCTTTTTTTTTTTTGCACAGCCTATATATCTACCCAGTTTTATTTTTACACTTTTAATTCCTTTAAACCGTACTTGGATCAGTGCTGAGGCCTTGATTGTGGTTCCTATAACCCTTTACTACCAGGGTGATGTGCACAAATGATTTTCTAGAAACAAAAGGCTCAACCATAGGATGCCATTCCTTGCATGTTTTTGGGACAACATCCTTTAGTAATTGCAAGGCACCCCCTACCTGTCCCATAACTTGCGCATCATTCAGGCATCAGCAATCCAGTGCAAGGATCTGGGCGGAGCACTCACTGGCGCACTCTTGCACCCTTTAGCCCCCTGGTGTAAGGTAATTGACCCTGTCTATGGCACAGTCATTGCATTTTTAAAAATCTGTACTTTTTGATGCAGGAATCTTTCAGACCTAACTTACATTAATAATAGTGACATAAATATCTGTTTAAAGGAGACATATAGGATAAATGAACCCCCCGTATTTTTTCAAGACAATAATGTATAATATATGGTGCTGGTTTTATTTTTGGCTTGAGCTCCCCATAGATGTTCTCTGGTCCCTGTCTGTGTTTCAAATGATGGGTGGGTATGTTCTAACAGTCCCTGCCAGAAGAACTGCTGAAGGGTGGCAGCCAATCACAGCCCTGCAGTCACACAAGCAAAGACAGGCTTCAGTTCCCTATCAGATCATCCTAGCTTCTGACTTCCTATCCTAGAGTGCAGTGTGCTTAGTGCTGCCGGCTCCCCTGCACAGCCAGAGAATGCAGTGGCAGATGGGTTGGACTAGTAAGGTTTTTGCAGAAAACACTACTTTTTAAAGCACATTCCGTCTATATCCAAAAGAGTTTAATGCACTGGTACATTCTTATTTTTTACATAATATGCCTCCTTTAATGTAAATGATATTTTGTTATCATTCTCCTCTAATAACTTTATAGAGCAACATAATTTCCTTTCATATTTTTAAGTTTGATCAATACCTTGGGGCAAATTCACTAACCACCGAAAATTTGCCAGTGACTGCTTCACTCACAGAGCAACACTTCGCCAGGCATAGATTCGCCAGGACAGCGATAATTCACTAAAATCCGCAGTTGCGTCCAGGGTGCCAAACGTCAAGCGAAGCGAAGTTGCGCTAGTGTTGCCTAATTTGCGTACAGGCGGGAAGTTAAAGTTCAAAGGACGTATATGTTGCAGCAAGTACATTACACTACACAAGCCCGGGAAACCTTAATAAAATAAAGTTGTTATATTGCCCTACACATGAGCCCAGTGTATAGTTGATGTGCCATATGTTAGGAAATGTAGGGGGGAAGCCGCTTACCGCCCACAAAAAAATGTACGCTCTTTTTCAGCCTATCACCCTGAAAAAGGAAAAGATACTAGCGTTTTTTGGAACTTAGAAAAATGTTCAACTATTTTTTTAGGAAGTCCTATGTACTCTATTCTCCTGGTCTGAGGTAGCAAAGGCAAGTCTGGCGCAAGAGGTAACGTTCAGTAAAATCCGCATCTTAGTGAATTTGCGTAGTTACGTCCATTCACCAGAGCGCAAATTCGCCAGGCGTTAGGGAGCGAAGTACCGCTAGAGTTTATCACCTTCACTAGCAAAGTTACTCCCGCGTTAGTAACTTCGCCCTTTAGTAATTTTGCCCCCTAGTTCTTAGTTCATAAACATTGATACACAACTGCTACTACTGTAAAAATGGATGCCATCATAGTACAAATTCTCGCACTTCCATATTGTTTCACTTGAAGCCATTGAGTCCTTCTTACCTCCTGGACTGGTAGGGGGTTATTTACTAAAGTCCAAAAATGTAGCACTATTTTCTTAAAACCACTTCTCCTAAACTCCACATTTTTACCGTATTTATCAATAAATTTACTCAAAAAATCTGGTGCAGGAAAAGACAGTAAAATTGCAAAAAATCTGAATCGTGGGGATTTGATGACTATAATCGAATTATCGCCCGAATTAATTCAGATTATTGTAGGAAACACAGCGCAGATCATAATATCTTTTTTTAGTACTTTTTTATTCAGACTTTTAACAGCTTGGGGTTTAATAAATCACGAAAAATTTGAGTTTTTTTTTCTACGAACAAATTGTGTTTTTTAAAACAATAATCAGAGTTAAGTAAATAACCCACTTAATCTCATGTAAAACAATGGTAATAACCAAAATAGCCAAAGACAGTTCTGGCACCTGGGAATAAAACAGAGCAATACAATTTAATTACATTTAGTACAAGATTTGCTGAAAATACAAACTCAGAACCATCTCAAGTACACTATATTGAGGACATTAAATATGACAGAAAATAGCATTGTTAGTGTTCTCATTGCATAATGCCTACAAAACTTGGCAGCAATACCTGCTTTATTCAACTGCTTTTATTTTGATTGCACTCAGCATGGGGAATGATTAATATCTTTGTTTTCTTTTATATTGATCTTTCCTTTTTAACATAGAGCAAAAACAAAGACAGCCACAGATCAAAGAAAGCATAAATATATAATTTAAATGATCTGTATCCCTATATGCAGCTGACAATTTCTGTATATATAGTTTTCAGACAAAAGTTGCCTCTTCCCTGTGGAGTTTGAAGCATTCGTTATGATTTGGAGTCTGGGGAAGATAAGTTGACGGCCTAAGGTCATAATAAACTAACACAAAATTAAAACCATGTTTTAGACATTGCATTATCACTGCAATCCCATAAAACCAGATACAGTGGTTCAAGGAAACTATCATACCATAGAATAGAATATTTATATATCTAGTGAGAGAGAGAGAGAGAGAGAGAGAGAGAGAGAGAGAATTTAAGAAAATAACGTGTATCTAATATTACATACATTAATAAGAATAAGAAACCATAGTTCAGTTTGTATTACAGATGCAGCAGGGGATGGACAGAACATGGAACGCTGGAATTCCATTTGCTTGTACATTTGTGCACTGTAAATAGTGATGAGCAAAATGTTTTGCCATGTATGGATTTGCAGCAAAATTCTGCATTTTGCTATTCGTGAAAATTTTTGTTGTGAAAAAGCCACCGCACATAAAAATGCCCATAGACGTCAATATATTTTGCACTGAAAAGTGACAGCTAAAAATGCCCATTGTGCCAATGCATTGCTCTGAAAAAGTTGCCGCGAAAAAAGTCATCGAGAATAAAAATGACCGCTGAAAATCACTTATTAATTTCAATGCTTTTTGCAAATGTTTCTACAGTTTCGCAATTTTTTTGGCCAAAGCAAAACATATTCTTTAACAGAATCTTAAATTGGCTCATGTGATTAACTAGGAGTATCCCTTCATGTGTTGCTGTGCTGCCAGGATCCGTATATCTTTTGATTTGTTTCTGTGTTCTTTGAATACATAAGAGAAGACCTTCTATTTTCAAGATTTTATGTGTGACTGGCGGTGTGTGATTTCACCCAAAGTTACCCGTGCCTTTGCAAGTAAAATCTGTGAGTTTATTTATCGCGTTTCAAACCAGCACTGTAAATCTCAACCATAAAGTTGAACCTGTGCATAGAGTTTATCAGAGAACATACATCAACCGCACATCAGCATTGCACAGATAAAGTTACAGAGGTAGCTGCCTTTAACAGTATAATATATCTTGTGTGGCCCAACAAGTTGCTGGGGACAACTAATATTTTGACAAAAGAAGGACTGTATTGTACTGCAGTTGAGAGTACCTGTAACCCGCTAACAGTATAGATCCCAAGCTTCTGCTAAGTGGGAGATTTGTGGGGTTTGCAGTGGCGTAACTAGATCCCCACAAAATCCTACTGAGCCCCACAACAAATTATTTTTCAGGCCCCCAAAATGTCTAGAGATTGACCGGTTTAACCAATATTCATTGAAATTGTATATGAATTAGGGCCTCATGGGGCCCTTATACCTCCTGGCCCCCCCTCTGTAATTACGCCCTTGGGGGTTGGATAAGTTAAGTGCCTCCACCCAGGGCTAAAACCAGATATTGGTGGGCATACAACTCCCTGGGAACTGCAGTAGCAGTGATTACAGTGCCCAATGTAGCAGACAATAAACCGCCCAGTAGGTAGAAACTGTAATATCATATATTGCAATAAGAACAGTGAAATAACAATAACACGGTGAATGTTGGATAATAATGATCACCCCTTATATGAAAATGTCCACTGTCACTTTAAGAATGGTGCACACTATGGGATATATTTATCAAAGAGTGAAGTTAAAGATTGCCACAGTCTGCTAGAGTGAAATTCCGCCACTCTCTATTAATTTCTATGGGATTTTGAAAGGCGTATTTATCAAAGGATGAACTTTCACTTTCACCCATTGATAAATACTCTTTTAAAAATTCCACAGAAATGAACGGAGAGTGGTAGAATTTCACTCTAGAGGACTGTGGCGACCTCTAACTTCACTCTTTGATAAATATACCCCTATGGGTTTGCAGGGATATACCAAAGTTGTATGAGCAGGGTTATGAAATGAATGCACCCCAGGTGTGCAAAGTAAAGGTCTCACCAACTCCCAGTGCTAATGAAAGAGAAATAAATCCTATGAGGCACATCAGAGTCAGGGAAGCAGTCTGGCAGCTTTATTCCACACATAATGAGCATGAAATGCTGAAAGAAAGGTTTCCTGAAATCCTAAGGCGATCCACTGCAGGTATCAGGGTGGCTGATGGGAAATCCACAATCCACGTCCAGTGTACAGGCTGGCAACTCACTACAGGGCCGAAGTCCTATCTATCCTACAGGGATTACTTCCCTATCAGGCTGACACTCAGTAGCTCTGTGCAGAGTCCATGCTTTTCTTACATCTCTTCTTTGTGGAAAAAATCTGCCTCGCTGCCTGGTCACAAGGTCAGAAGCAAATCCTTCTTGCTGATTGGCCAGGCTGTGGCTGAAAAATGTCTTACTGCAGTACAAGCAGCAGCCATGTTTTTGGTTGGCCCAAATTTAAAGTAGCAGGGTTATGCATTTAGTGAAAGGGTAAGTAACACTTCCCTACATACCTTCAAGCCTGCTCTGTTTGTATAGTCCAAAACATTTTTTTTTGGTTACATTTTTATAGTTGCATTCCAGATGAGGAGTCTTTCTGTAATCTGGATTTCCATATCTTGTCTGCTAAATTAATCTTGTCAATTACAGATTTTTAAACCCAATAGGATTGTTTTGTCTCCAATTGGGATTCATTATATCTTGGACCAAGTACAAGGTACTGTTTTATTATTACAGAGAAAAAGGAAATCATTTGAAAAAAAATTAATTATTTGATTAAACTGGAGTCTGTGGGTGACAGCCTTCCTGTAATTCGGAGGTTTAGATAATGGGTTTTCGAATAATGGATCCCATTCCTTTACAAGCTATGAAAAAAGTATAGCAATAAAATTAAAGCCTCACAGTATGTTTTTTTTTTTCAACCACATAAAAGTTGCAGAAGTATGATAGAAAGGTGAATAAAATAAAATAAATCTGCGTAGAATAGGTCCATCTAAATTCTAAAATGTAATTTTAAGATATTGAAATACAAGTGGTATAATACAATGCAAATTGTTCCTGAGAAAAATACAGTATCTAAGATCAGATGGTAATTCAGATACCATTGCCTCATTAGTGCTCCATGTCAAATACAGTTCCCTATTAATTACATATGTATTATGAGAACATTAACTATGTGGGTCGACTGTAATTAGTCTTCAGTAAGCTTCAAGTCTCCAATACTGATCTATCCTCTATGACAACTTTTTCTAAGGGGACCCAAATTAAGTGAGGAAAATACTTTTGCAACCTCAGTTTACATTACTATTTTCTATTGTAGTGGAAGGTTTCACTATATTCAGCTGGTGAATGGTGATCCATCCTAAACAGCATGTGTTCACATTTTTGGATCTTGACCTGTAGGTTAAGAATCCTTGCTCTATACGTGTCTTGTTTGGACTACGGGTTCTATTAAATGCCCCATTTACACCTTCATGTAGAAATGACCCTTACAAAATCTTCAACTGTGACAGCAGTTCCCATTTTATAACCTGTTTCTTTATTATCTGCCATTTAACTTCATATGTTCAGAATAAAAATCCTTTCAAGGTTTAGAAATCTGTCAGCATAAGAAAGAGGAGTTGCTCATCAGGTGACCCAGTTCTAGTGCTGCATTGCAAGCTGATGAATCTATCCAAGTATATAAAAAGAAATGAATTCAACTACAATATGTTCTGGATTACCAAACCAACTCAGGAGCAGAAAGATTTTGGAATTTTATTTGCCATCTATTTTAAAGGTGTGCTGCTCTAACAACATACATCTCATGATTTCTTCTGTTTACAACACACTTTTATGTTTAAGGCTTAACTGCTTAGCTGCCAGATATCATACAACTTTAAATGTAAACTACACGCGTGCTGCTTTCCTTTCTTCCTGAACCCCCTTTGTACTGCCCTACACAATTCGGGCACTCCATTACATCAAGTAACCCAACAGTGGGGTATATTTATCAAAGAGTGAAGTTAGCCACTCTCCTTTCATTTCTATTGGATTATTTATGGACATATTTATCAAAGGGTAAACTTTCACCCATTGATAAATACTCTCGTATAAAACCCCTAGAAATGCATGGAGAGTGGCGGAATTTCACACTAGTGGACTGTGGAGATCTCTAACTTCACTCTTTGATAAATATACCCCAGTGTCTTCTTCCTGCCTGAACACAAACGCACACTAGCTACACATACACACATTACACACTTTTTCCAGTTATCACATTGCATTAATACTTTTTTTGGTGGTTGTATTTAATTACCCCAAACCACTGTGTACAATTTTTAATTTTGGGGTCTCTACATAAATCATGGAGGCCTATATTTATTATTATAGGTCTGTGAAACAACTAATCGCACAAACTCTAAGGGGCAGATTCACTAACAGGTGAATTTTTGCCAGCGTCCATCGCACCACTTTGCTAGGTGCTATTATGCTACAAATACGCTAATTCAATAAGTAGCGAAGTTTTGTCCCGGGCATCGAACGCTGATGATTTTTCTTTGGCTTTTTACTTTGGCTGCGCAAGCACTTCATAGCGAAGGTGCGCTACCATTTACTTGTGCCTAGCAAAACTTTGGTAGTGATCTTGCGCTTAGGTCAGTTTGCAAGAGGGCAGGAAATGTAAAGTTGTATGGAAGTCTTTATTATAAATGTTGCTGCAAATGATTTAAGTTACTGGTTTATATTACACATGTCCAGGGGACCTCAATAGAGACAAGAGAGTTAATATAATGCCCTACACATGAGCCCACTGTAAAATAAATGTTCCATATATAATAAAATGTGTAGAGAATACTGTTTACCCAAAAAAGTAAGTTAGGACTTTTGTGGTCAATCTCGCTTAAAAAAGGAAAAGTCGCCAGTGTGTTTTTTGAACTTTGATGCATTTTCAGCACACAGGATATGATGTAAATGACAGAAGATTGAGGAAGATCTAGCTGCTTTATAGCACTTCGTCTGGTATGAGGTTATGAAGGCAACTCTGGCGAAAGAGCTAACGCTCAGTAAAATCCGCATTTTAGTGAATATGCGGAGTAACACCCGTTCGCCAGAGCGAAAAGTCTACTGGTGGTAGAGTGTGAATGACCAATAGCGACGGTTCTGTTCGCTAGCGAATTGGAACCTGTGCCTGTTTTGGAACCTGTGCCTGTGTCTGTGAATTGGTGATGTCCCTGCGGGTGGCAACGATGACGAAAAATTTCTAGCATTAGCCACTTTGCTCTACAAATGTCATGAAATTTATTAAAATATCCAAATATTAAAAAACTGAGAATGAAAAAAACGCTGAACAATGCATTAAAAAAAATATGAAAACCTCTAAAAATTCGTTTTCTTGAAAAAAACAATTTCCGGAAAATTCCTAGCAAAAAAAAATCCGAAAACGTCTAAAAGCCGGAATTGATTAAAAATGATCCAATAAGATCAGAGCAGCTCCCACTGACTTCTACAGCCCCTTGACAACTTTTACTTGGCGAAATTTTGTATTAGAGGTTTTCTTGGTTTTTACACTTAAATCTCGAATTTATAGAGCTTTCAGGAAGTATAGAAAAGACAAGAATTTTTTGAGAAAAAATAGAAATTTGATTGTTAGTAAATGGGCCCCATAGTGTTGTAATTCTATGAATGCTCAATATAAAGCTTTTCAGAAGACCTCTGGCATATTTGTGATGTTTCATCTTTGTACCTATGGACATGAGGGAGAGAAGATGCTTTAATGTACAAGGCAAAATGTAGAATTGTTATTTTTTTTTAAAAAAAAAAAAAAACTTTAAGGGGCATATTTACTTATGGTCGAATATCAAGTAGGGATGGGTGAATTTTTTCGCCTTGTTTTGCCTAAAAAATTACGCCCATAGACTTGCATGACGTTGTGCGTAAAAAAAAGACGCGCGTCAAAATTGTTTTGACCCCCATAGACTTTAATGGGCGTCTGCTACATTTCGCCGGTGGCGAATTTTTGGCAAAACGAAACGGGTCAAATTCGCCAATGCCTAATATGGAGAGTTAATTAACCCTCGATATTCGACTGCCGAATGGAAATCCTTCAACTTCAAATATCGAAGTCAAATGATTTACCGCAATTCGTTTGATCGAACGATCGAACGATTAAATCCTTCGAATCGTTTGATTCTAAGGATTTTAATCCATCGGTCGAACGATTTTTCTTCGACCCAAAAAAGCTTAGAAAGCCTATGGGGACCTTCCCCATAGGCTAACATTGACTTCGGTAGGTTTTAGGTGGCGAACTAGGGGGTCAAAGTTTTTTTTTAAAGAGACTGTACTTCGACTATTGAATAGTCGAACGATTTTTAGTTTGAATCGTTTGATTCGAAGTCGTGGTCGAATGTCGAAGTAGCCCATTCGATGGTCGAAGTAGCCAAAAAAAACATTAGAAATTCGAAGTTTTTTTTCTTCTATTCCTTCACTCAAGCTAAGTAAATGGGCCCCTTTTATGTAATTTAGATAAGCAGTTTGGTAGTTTGTAGTAAAAAGAAAATTTACTTATTTTAAATGTACCATATTAAAAAGTGTTGTAATCCTATTGGGTGTTTTCATTATTTTATTAAAACAACTTCAGCCAAACTTCCATCCACAATTTGACCATATTTATCAATAAAATAATTCTAAAAACGTGGTCGGGGAAAAGACTATATAAAATCTTGATAAAATCATTAAAAAAAATCCCAATTTTTTTTTTCAGATTTGACTCACCAGCGCAGATCATGATATCTTCCAACTGTAAAAAGGGACATCTGCCACTGACCTCGACAGGTTTCAGATAAACATCTCTTTGGATGCCCCCCTAGCTTGTGAGTAGTAATGAGTGAATCTGTCCTGTTTCGCTTTGTGAAGAAAATTCACAAAACATTAAAATTGACGCTGCAACATTTAAATTCCCTGTTATACTGTAAGTGCTCTGTAAGGGGTGCAATTTGCCCCCTCCCTCTTAGCACTTGCAACAAGGGATTTGATAAATGAAACCTACGATGTAGTAAATAAGTTGACTTTTAGAAATTGTTAAGAAGCAAATTTTTTGCAGTTTGACGGTTTTTTAAATAAGACATGTTTATCTATTTTTTATTTATGATTTGGTATTGTGCTACAGTGGGTTTTTGATCTGTTGATTGCAGTAATCCCTTTAATAAATCCTAGTAAATCATTTGTAACATACTAGATGAGTATTTCTGTATTATGAAAATACATTTTAAGTAAGTCTTCTGAATGCTGATTAGTTCTATGCACCACCGAGGTCCTGACTCATGCAAGAAAACATTAGATAATAAAACTTCAAGCAACACTAAAAATTGAATGTATTAATATAATGGTTTGGTGGTTTTTCTTTTATTATCAACTAGGTTTCCTTACACCTTCAACTTGCCAGAACCAGAATATATCCAGAATCCCTGACATAAAGCCAAGTTGGCTGTGTTTTGCCAGAAAGTAAAATAGAATTACATGAGTACCAGGAAAATACAGCAAAACAAATTACTATAACAAAGGACTGTAAGTTTTTTAGAAAGGAAATCAGTTATTTCCAAAACTACTTTATATTACTACTTTATATTTCCAGGCACAGGTATAGGATCTGGGATCTCTCTGTAATTTGAATTACCATAATTTTTAAGTATGCTCAAAAATTATTATAACGTTAAGGGGGTTATTTACTAAAATCTGAAAATTTCTCATTATTTTAGTAAAACCATTTTGACCAAACGCCCATCCACATTTATACCTCATTTATCAATAAATAAACTCAAAAAATTCTGGTGCGGGAAATGATTCGATAAAATCATGAAAAAATCTGAATCGTAAAATTTTTCCGGATTTGACACCCGAAAACTCTTTTTTTCGGATTCTTGCTCGAAAACCACCATTTTTTTCTGATTCTCGTACGAAACCCTGTGCAGATCACGATATCTTTCAATTGTAAAAACTGCATCTGCCATTGACTTCTACATGACCTCGGCAGGTTTGAGATGGAGTACTATTTTATCCGACTTTTCTATGAAAAAAAATGGTGTTTTCCCCTTCAAAAGGCCAACCAGAATAATATGGATTTCAGTAAATAGCCCCCTATATAAACCCAATAAGATTATTTGGCTTCTTATATTTCAATGTTCCAAAATATTATTTCTATTTTAACTAGGATCAAGTACAAGATATTGTTGTATTATTACAGAAATGGTCTTCCCATAATTTAGAGTTTTCTGAATAATTGGTTTCAAGATAATCTATAAATTAACCACTTTTTACTTTGACAATGATATGCATTTAACCTTTTATCTGCATCATAGATGTACACTTTAGCAATTATATATATATATATATATATATACTGTACATACATATCTGTTCCTAATTTATAGACCTGGGCAGTAATTGTAACATGCATTCATAATTTATTTGTTGTGCCTTTATACTGACTGGTAAACACTGCAATAAATTGTGTGGCATTGTATACTATAATTAACCTGAGACAAAGAAGACATTGCAATGTATTCCCAATTAATAATATGCATAGTTTAGTAATCTGATGGAAGAAATTAGGACAAAAATAGTTCCATAGGCAATGTTTAACAAACCCGGTAGGAAAGTAGACGTTAACTAAAGGAGTAGTAAACGGTGTAAATATTTATTGTAAAGCCAAAATACTGAAAATATTATATGCTAATTTGGTGTATGTGTTCAAGATATCGAACTAATAATTAGGAATGAGTTAAAATTTTCAGCAAAGGCATATTTGCAGTGAAATCTGTGAGTTCACCACGTTTTTAGTGAATCTGGGTATCATTTATTTTTTGGCACTGGTATTGAGGACAGAAATGAAGACAGGAAAGAAGCAAAAATGTTGCCATCAATTAGTGAAATATTTGGGATTACACAAACTCACAGACAGAGCAAATCTTGAGATTCCCTCATCATTACTAATAATGTGAAACTGGATATCCATGACAATTTTTGCCCTGTTAAAGTAATTTTAAAAATAGATTTTCCAGACCTGTTAAAGGACAAGGAAAGGCAAAAAAAATACAATCCCATTTTTACTTTCTTTAATGAAAAAGAAACCTATCTCCAATATACTTTAATTAAAAAATGTGTACCGTTTTTATAAGAAACCTGACTGTATGCAGTGAAATTCTCCCTTCATTTACTGCTGTGGATAGGAATTGTCAGACAGTCCCTAACTGCTGAGCAGTGAAACAATCATACTTATGAACAGCAGGGGGAGCCCCCACCTTACTTACCAGCCATGCAGAATTCAAGCAGCTTTGTTTATGACGATCCCTAAGCAGCCCAGACCACACTGAGCATGTGCACAGTCTTAGTCTTGCAAAGATGTTTAACAAAGTTACAAGATGACAGCCCCCTGTGGCCAACTTTGAAAGCATAAATCATTTGTTTGATTAGGCTTTGTGGTGCAGTAAGTTCATGTTTATGTTTAGTATACAAAATACAGAATTTCTAGCCTTATTCTATTTTAGACTTTCCTTGTCCTTTAACTCTCCTGGATTTTTGTATGGGAATAAAATATAAATTTAAATTTCACTGATCCTATTGTTTAAATCTTGCCAGCCAATCCCATCAAAGATATGCAAATGAACGAGGAGAAGGAAGCATGTGCAGGCTCATTGACTTGAGACAAGATTCAGCTTTTTTAAGAAGGATTTGACTGAATCCAAGTGCCTTGCCAAACCAAATCTGAATCCAAAAGAAGAGCACATGATTTTTTATAACACAATCCAAATTTTTTGGACTATGTGCTACTCTTTTCCCTTCATTCGCCTAATTAGCATATGCACAGTTAGCGGAAGTGGGATTTGAAACTGTACTATTTCACTGCATATTTCAGCACAGACTAGAATTTCTTATCAGAAATGTGATGCAGTTTTCTACAAAAAAAAAGTCTTAATTTTAAATGTAGAAAGAAAGATTCAGCGAAAGCTTGAATTACACTATACATGCGCAAAACAATGAATCCATTAATTATTACACTGAGGGGCACATTTACTATTGGTTGAATATCGAGGGTTAATTAACCCTCGATATTCGACCGTCTAAGTAAAATCCTTTGACTATCGAAGTCGAAGGAATTACCGCATTTCCTTCGTTCAAACGATCTAAGTCAAATCAAACCATTCGAAGGATTTTAATCCATTGATCGAACGATTTTCCTTCGATCAAAAAAAGCTTCCCCATAGGCTAACATTAGTGCTCGGTAGGTTTTAAGTGGCGAAGTTGGTGAGCGAAGTTTTTTTTAAAGAGACAGTACTTCGATTTTTAGTTTGAATCGTTCGATTCAAAGTCGTAGTCGAAGGTCGAAGTAGCCAATTCGATGGTCGAAATAGCCAATTCGATGGTCGAAGTAGCCAAAAAAAATCTTCGAAATTCAAAGTTTTTTTTATTCTAATCCTTCACTCGAATTTAGGAAATGTGCCACTGTATGTTTATATGGTCACCCTCTAAATTAGATACTTCTCAGCTATCCAGTATATCGGACTACCTTGACCAGTAAATTGTACTTTCTTAGCTCTAATAAAGAAGCTACCACATATCTTACATATTAAAGTTATTGTTCAGTGTAAAAATAAAAACTGGGTAAATAGATAGGCTGTGCAAAATAAAAATGTTCCTAATATAGTTAGTTAGCCAAAAATGTAATGTATAAAGGTTGGAGTGATTGGATGTGTAACATAATAGCCAGAACACTACTTCCTGCTTTGCAGCTCTATTGGTTTCCACTGATTGGTCACCAGGCAGTAACCAATCAGGGACTTGGGGGGGAGTCACATGGAACATAACTGTTAACAGTGAGTTTGTAATTGATGCTTAACATGTAGCTCAGATTCAAAAGCAAACAGTTATGCCCCCTGAAGTCACTGATTGGTTACTGCCTGGTGCATATCACTGTTAAAGTACATTTGCTTCTTGCTACAGTGAACAGGGAAGCAATATATTTAAACAGCTGCCTACCAATAACTCTTTGACACAATCCTGATACGTTTTTGCTGATCATTTCTCAAATCTGAGCATAGTCTGTGGAGATATTGGAAGATGCCACAACCAAATTGAATGTTAATTATGAATGTTAATTTCTACAATATTAAATAAAGTACATATTATTTTTATGAAAGGTAACACTGCTTTATTGAAAACTTGCCTCCATAAAATATACAAAGCAAGTATGGCATATTTCATTTGCTTAAATTAAATTCCAATATTGTTTTTTGAGTAGTAACTTGGTTCCAAAGAACTGTGAAATTATTAGGGAATTCTTTATTTGCCAGTTGATAAGAAATGGAACATTTAAGTGACAAAAACCCTTGTCGAGTGTGTGGGGTTGTGGTAAACACATGAACTATATTAAGTATATATAAGACTTAATACGTGTCTTATCTCTTTTGTGTTTTTTTTTTACATTTTTAAATAAAGGTATAGCATTTATAATGTTTATTGTATGAGAAATAAACAACAGCAGTTCCAGGAGCGCTCTGCTTCAAAGTCAAAATGGGCGCACGCTGACATCATCTTGCTGCATGGAGATGGCCAACAGGAATATAACCTAGAGAAGATTTTGGACCTGAGATCCTCCAGGGGCTCATTGCAGTACCTCATTAAGTGTAAAGGCTTGGGTCCTGAGGAATGCTCCTGGGTAAAGCAGTTTGATGTCCACGCTCCACAGTTATTACAGAAATTACACAAACAATTTCCTCAGAAGCCTGGTCATGGTGGTCCAGTGCCTCCCCCTGGGAGAGGGGGTATTGTCAGACATGCTCCATTATGGAGTACTCTGCTTTGTAGTAAAAATGGTGGCACTCATGAGTGCGCACTGATGTTATCAGGATGCGGTGGTGAGTGACATCATCACACTGGCGTTTTGGAGGGAAAATTCAAAATAAAAGAATACCAAGGGCCTGGGTTTATTGCCCAAATATAGGTCCCTTTTTCCTAAAGAATTTCTGCTTTGACTCTGATATTGTTGCCATCTGCCTGTCCTAATCATTTTGCATGGATATCGACTATGATTGGAATTTTATGATAGCTGCCTCCTCCTTGGTCCCTACTTCCTACTTCCTGAGCCATTAGGCCTGACAATCAGCATA
This sequence comes from Xenopus laevis, assembly GCF_017654675.1. NCBI lineage: Eukaryota > Metazoa > Chordata > Amphibia > Anura > Pipidae > Xenopus > Xenopus laevis. The sequence continues at coordinate 41,345,664 of NC_054382.1, forward strand.
GGAATAAGAAATACACCAAATGGTTGGAGAACTAATATGCCATGATAAAATAAATGTTTCAAAGAAATAAGGTTGTTTTTGTAAGACTGCTAATTACAAGGAAATTCGCCAAAGGCAGGTTTAGTTATAAGTAAGGACTCCCATCCTTATATTTGAGAATATGCTTTTAACTCCCTACTTGACATTTTTTTAGAACTTCAGTAGTGCCATTATTAAAACTTCTTGGTTTATCAACACTATTTATGATGCAATGATTTCGGGTGTTTCAGATGGTTTAAGGTTTTGCTATATTTTTCCTTGATGTAATTTCTAGTGATTAATTGATTGATGTGCTGAATAGACCTTACGTATTAATTTCAGTTATACAAAGAAAAGGGGGGCCATGAATCGACCACAGTACTCAAATGAGGATCTTTTTTATTCTTTTCATGACAGCTGAATTAATTACTTAATTCCTTTGTGACATTGTTAATTTGGCACAATAGATGTCAAGAGCACAACATGAAATATCCTAATGCTGAAGTTAGCGCCGGCTTCCATATTGGAAATAATCATTTGCATCAGTGCCTGTCCCAGGGAAGCTTACTGTCAACGATAGTTGTGAGTTTTTTTTTACACAAACACGTATAATTTTATCAGAAACCAGTTAACCTGTCTGTATGTTTTTGAATTGTGGGAGTAAACTGGAGCACCCATGCAAAGACATGGAGAATAAATCTAGACGCAGTCTAGAATTGAACTTGGGGCCCCAGTACTGAGAGGCAGCAGTGCAGCCAATTAGTGATTTAACTTTTTTAAACATCTGATTGGTTGCCATGGGTTACTGCTCACCATGTTTAGATAGGATCATGTGTGTGTGTGTGTGTGTTTTGTTCAGAAAACTCACAACTATCGTAAAAGTGGCAAAAAAAAATGGGGGGACCATTTGATTAAAGCTGTTTTACTCACTACTGAAATTAGACAACCAACTTTGCAAATTTGAATTATCATATGCCTTATCATGACATTGCTGTAATAATATTATCAAGGGGAGTGCATGTACTGTAACTATCCCTCCAAGGGATGTACAATTAAACAGAAAAATGTGCTACTCATAAAACGACAGAGGTAATCTACTCCATACAATGACCCTGTGGCAAAGCATATGTCGGAAAACAAAGATTTGCATAAGGGAGCACAAAAGAAAGATTGAGAATTGTGACCTTTAAAAATAAAAAAAATACATAATAATTAAACATTTTAAACTGTGAGGCCATAATATTAAGTAGCTTAGATGGCATGTTTTAGAAGTTTATTTTATTATTCCACTAGATGGAATGAAGATTCGTTCTGCAAAAAGCAAGCTGCAACAAGTTAGAACCAACCAATACTGCCTACCTGGAGTTTGAGTTGCCCAGATGCCTCTAGGCACTTACACAGTGCTATGAAACCCTGGGTAGTCGATAGCTGATAATACACATAGGGGGAAATGTAATAAAATTTGCAAAGCGAGCAAATTTGCGAATAAAAATTTTTGTATGTCACAATGTGATATTCTTCATTAGGTTTTTATTGCATTGCAAATCTTAATTGCACATTGCGAACCTTTAAGACCTGCTTGCAGGTGGTGTAAACTTTTGGAACAACTTTTTCATTTAGAAGTTTTATTTTATTATATTCGGAAAGGCTACATTGTTCACGTTGCGAACATTTATTTGAATTGTGAAATATTTTTTCCTTTAGTGACCAATATAACATTCGCCCATTAGATGCTAAATTAATTAAAATGTATCTTTATAAAATACTTTATTAAATAAATAATGATTTTGTAAATACGTACATATAAATATACATATATAACATGATAAGTGTATTAATATGTGTATGTAATATGTATCAGTCCATAAAACATGTCTATTTTACAATGCTGTACTAATAAATAATTGTATTTATAGTGAGTGCTGTATTATTTCCTGATGATGTGCACATATATTTATAATTACTGTTCCATGCCCACAGGGACCATTTCAAGATAAATGAAGACCTTCATCTCAAGTAAGCTTTCTCTTTTTCTCTCTCTCTCTCTCTAGTTAATGCCCTTAGATATCATATTTCTTTTGATTTGAATCTTTGGAATTTCCTTAAGTTTTCCGCATCACTACATTCATCCCATTCCAAAGAAGATTTGTATTCAACTCTCTAAAACAAGCAAAACTATTTACCTGCCTACATGAATGAAAGAAGATTTTTTTCCCCATTTTTAAGAAAAATGTAACCCCCCCAGAAAACCTCATTAATTACAGAACCACTAACGTAGCGAGAATTATTACTCAGAAATTCAACACATATACAGTACTTTATGTATGATCTCTTGTACGGTCCATCACCTTATGGGATCCGTTATCCAGAAACCCGTTATCTAGGAAGCCATCTCCCATAGACTTAATTTTATCTAAATAATCCACATGTTTAAAAATAATTTCCTTTTTCTCTGTAATAATAAAACAGTACTTTGTACTTGATCCAAACTAAGATATAATTAATCCTGGAGTACCTACCTACTTAAGTCTTTAAACAGAGAACGGATTCTCTGTTTTACAACTCCCTTCCTGGATCCTATATCAGTACCTGGGTATAAATTAAAGGTTAGAGTGACCTTTTTACACCTAATCCTAGTTACTCTAACACACCCTGATTTCTGGTGATTTTCCAAGATTTGTGGGCAAATATCTGTTGTGTGCATGCACAACCATCCGCGGAGCAATTTGTGCATATACAGCACAGATTCTGTGGCTTCAGGAGAGGTTGTGCGCTCATAACGTCACTTCAGGAAAAATTTCTGTGGTGCCGCAAGCCCCCTAGTAGCCACATTTAGAAAGGTGACAGCTCTTCTATTGTGACCAGCCAGAAAAAGGACAGGTAGGAGTGGGACGGAGTTGGTGAAGGGACACGATTAGGCGATATAGGAACATCAACAGGACTGGAGCAAGAACTAGGGACAAGTCACTGTAGACAAGCTATCGGAGGTCAATGTTCAGGCAAGGTGGTGAGGGCAAGGAAGGGTTTAAATAGGGCTTGGCCAGCTCTGACTTTCTTACCAAAAATGTTGCTGGGATGTGATAGGAGGGCAAGGTGAAACCTGAGAATAACTGAGGATGAGAGAAAGAGAAAGATTTCACCAGATGCTCATTGTCTAATGGTTAAGGAACGCATCCAGAAACCTGGCTTGCTAGAATCCCAGCCAGTCCTAGCACTATTGCTATAAACCAGGCAGGCAAACTCCTACTCAATCATTAGTGTGTTTTATCACAATGAGGAGAAGAGGAGTATTTACTGAATCGGAAGTTTGATGAACTATTTTTCTGTAAATATAAAATGTGCTGGAATGTAAAACCTGCAAATGATTACAGTTATCTCATTATTTTTCTGAGGCCAAAATATTTTAAATTAACTTCCACAGAACCAAATCTTCCACATATTTCTAGTCAAGAGCAAATACCAACTGAAACTATTTTGTATTGTATTCATTCTACATCTAACAGAAAAGAACAGTCAAATGTGTAGACAATGATAATATGCAGAAAGTAAGGGAGGCAGTAAGATACTAAACCAGAAATCATTATGTCACAAATACTTCACAACTATTACAGGATTTTATTCTCCAAAAAGGAAATAGCTCTCTGAATATTTTGTAAGTCCCAGCAACTGGATAGCTGTTGAAATACCAAAATGGATAGGTACTGAACAAAAATTTTAAATATTTAAAAGAAATAGAAAAAAATGAAAAAAGCATATGAAAAGTTAATTAAAGGCTACTAAAAACACTGACATATTAAAGAGGTGGTTCACATTTAAGTCAACTTTTAGTATGTTATAGAATGGCTAATTCTGAGCAACTTTTAAATTGCCCTTCATTTTTTTCTTTTTTATAGTTTTTGAGTTGTTTGGCTTTATCTTCTGACTCTGTCCAGCTTTCATATGCTGGTCACTGACTCCAAATGCTCTGTAAGGCTACACATATATTGTTATTGCTGCTTTTCATTACTCATCTTCCTATTCAGGTCCTCTCCTATTCATATTCCAGTTTCTTATTCAAATCCATGTGTGGTTGCTTTGGTAATTTGAACTCTAACAACCAGGTTGCTGAAACTGCAGGAACAGGAATGCTGCCGAATAAAATGCTAAATAACTCAAAAAACCCTAATAACAAAAACTGAAAACCGATTGCAAATTGTCTGAGAATATCAATCTCTACAATGTAGAGTCTACATCATACTAAAGATTAATCTAAAGGTTAGCAACCCCTTGAAATCGTTGATGGCAGCTTAGTTAAAATCCAGTATAAAGTTGTGTATTATTTTGTCAGAGAAAAAGCAAATTTCTCAAAAATGAATTGTTTCCATGAAACTATATGGGAAATGGTATTTGTGCATAATCAAGCTTACTGGTAATGGGTTTTCATGATGCAATGGTGCCATACCTGTATAGATTTTGCCCCATATAAACCATTGCATAATGCATATATTAATCAAGATCAAATCAAATATTTCAATCAAATATTTTGTTTGCTACAGACTGTTTTTGCAGTAGAGCTTAGAAAAACTACCTTCTGTTATAATACGTACAGACTTACCTTCCATGTTTCATTTCTCCAGTATGGCAGTGTAACATCAATGACATAACTTGCCACAGGGGGATTTATTAATAGGCTATTTATTTACATACCTTCTAATATTTACAGTTATAGAACCTTTTATCCAGAATGCCCGTGTCTGGGGTTTTTCAGATAACAGATCTTTCTGTAATTTAGATCCTCATACCTTAAGTCTAAGATAAAATCATGTAAATTATTTATTTATTTCATTTAATAAACCCAATAGGCTGGTTTTGCTTCCAATAAGGATTCATCATAATATCTTAGTTGGGATCAAGTACAAGGTACTGTTTTATTATTACAGAGAAAAGGAAATCATTTTTTAAAATTTAGATTATTTGGATAAAATGGAGTCTATGGGAGACAAACTTTCTGTAATTCGGAGCTTTCTGGATAATGGGTTTCCAGATAACGGATTCTATATATATATATATATATATGCAAAACTGAGACAATATAGGACACACCCTGATATAATTAATCAATGTAATTCATAAACACTCTCTCTGCAATCTCAAGGTTAATGGTAAGCCTGGCACTGTTTGGGGTTGTTCTATTCAGGACTTTCCACTTTTTCTAGAATAAACCCACACAAAGAAAATACCCCAGGACTGCAGTTTTATATCAAGCTGATCTGAGCAAGCTCATTGTCTAAAGTATGTGGGCAGCACTAAACCTAAATGCAAATAGGTCAGAAGGGCAGTGTAGGTGGATATTAAAAGGTGCATACTATAAGGATAACCATAATTTTGGGGTTTAAGTGGTTCTTTAAATTAGAGACTATTTGGTTGGGGGAGTAAATATTTATGATATAGTATAGTGTAGGATTTCCCAACATTAGAGCATTATTCTCCCAAAAGCATGATGCCAACTTTAACCATAAGCACATATGCAGATTGCCTTGTGCATGTGTCTCATTGTGTCTCACCCTTTCCTCAACTCAGTACCTAGAGATAAATGTTGCCTTGGTGGGTAAATATCTGGGTCATCCCTCCTTCTTTCAACATCCTGTAAAAGGTAGTCTGGGATGAATCTAGATATGCCATGGATTACCCTCACCATCTCAGTGCTGATGTATTTGGGAAAATACTCTAAGGTCCCTAGTATATTATTCTGCATCAAGTATAATAACAATATATTTTGCCATTCAGTTATCCATTAACAACTCATGATAACCCCATAAAGTGTAAAACTGAAACAAATGTTTTCATAAACATAACATAAATGTTTTACTTACATGTATGCGGACAACAGATCTGTTGTTATGCATTAAAAATCAATTGATTTTCCATATATTGCCTACTCTGTGTAATTGGCGTCCTAGCCATTGATAATATTAAAGGGAATTGCCATTAGCATATGGTTGACATTATTTGACAGGCTTGGTGTTGCTTTGGACTATAGAAGGCTTAACCCCTGCCATCATACTAGATTTAAAACCACAACAAACTACATGTTCTGCTTAAACTACCATATATATGAGTCTTAGTAAACTATTATTTAAAGAGAATTTCCTTTCTGCTGTTCAGTCACAGTGTGTTCATCTAAACATATGCCAATAGCAACATAGTGTACTTCAGACCAGCCAAGCATATTTTAAGCTCAAGATCAATGCAATCTGTGCTTGGTGGCTGCAGGAACTCTTCTGAAATAACTTACTGTTGCTTGCTGTAGACACACACTGACATGCTGCTAATGCTTTAGAGAAAAAGAATGGCATATAGTTATATCACCTACTTAAAAATGCTTAAAGTCTGGACTTTCATTAAAGATGGAATAAGGGTCACTATGACATCAGATTTCATTTGAATTTGTATTTTGAACATATGGTTCTGTGTAGTGTACATTTTGCATATAAATCTTGCTACTATCTTGCTATCAACACATTCTAATGATAGGGAAACAGAAGATAGAACCATGTTATTGAACAGAATGATGTCCCATGTAAGGGTCCGCATATAAATCTACATGTATTTTGCTGATAAAACTACAGCACAATTGGGAAAATGTGAATGCACTTCTCTATTATAATACAGCTGATTAGTATACAACCAAATAAAAGAAACAACTACCTGTTTGTGGTTACACACTGCAGCATGCTTTCTCTCTATGGGGCAGATTTACTAAAGGGCGGAATGACTAACGTTACTGCTCGCAGGGACTTCACTGATTTACTAATGGGCGCAAGCGCCAATTCGCTAGGGAATGCGTTAGACACTAGCAGTGATTTGCACGCTATCGCCAGGCAACTTTTTGTTTTGGCGAATGGACGTTACTCCACAAATTCACTAAACTGCAGATATTACTGAACGTTACCTCTTTTGCCAGACTTGCCTTCGCCAGCTCAGACCAGGCTAAGTGCAATGGAGTGCATAAAACTTCTTCAATCTACAATTACATCATATTCTGAGTGGAAAAGGCATCTAAGTTCAAAAATCGCTGGCGTCTTTTCCTTTTTTCAGGGTGATAGGCTGCAAAAGTCCTAAAACATTTTTTTTTTTAATTTTTTTTGGGTAACTAGTTTCCCCCATACATTTTATAACATATGGAAAATTATTTTACAGTGGGGTCATGTGTAGGGCATTATAACAACTCTATTGTCTTTATAAAGGTTCCCTGGACATGTCTACTTATCAGTGTATAAATGTAATGTATTTGATGCAACATGTAACATAAAGATGTCCATTCATCTTTAAATTTCCAGCCGTACGCAAATTAGCCTGAGCGCAAGACCTCTAACGAATTTGCACTAGGCAGAATTGAACGCTAGCACATCTTCGCTTTGCCGAAGTAACGTTAGCGAAACCTGGCCAGCGTCTGTCGGCCTGGACGAAACTTTGCATCTTAGTAAATTAGTGTTGTCCCAGTGAATTTTCGCCTGGTGAAGTGTTGCGATGGGTGCGAAGCCGTCGCTGATGAATTTTTCACCGCTTAGTAAATGTATCCCCTATGTTGGATGTCCATATGCAGGATTGGGTTCATTTAAATGTCAAAACAAATCATATATAAAATATAACATAAGGAAATTACATTGTACAGTTATGGGATCTGTTATCTATTATAGAATGCTTAGATCCTTTTTTTTTTCTACATAAGGGGTAATTCGGCTTTTCATGCCATAAGTCTCATAAAATTTTTTTAAACAAACTATTTGTCAGCCCTTATTTAACTTCCAAATTCTTCTGCAATTGCCATCCTCCACAAAGTGTCTGGTGTAGTGCAAATGCATTGCACCACAGTGTGAGATAGGACTGGGTGGTCTGCTCCGGGGAACCTGGAAGGTAGAGCTAGTCATACACTGATTAAAATCAGAATGCTTGGTACAAGTATGCTAGCTAGACAATCCCAACTAATATCTATGTAGTATGGACACTGTTTGATTTGTCAACTGGTCAAGCTGCATGAGCCCATGAGCTAAACTTTCATATACTGTATGCTATTGACACATATATGTGATTAAAACATGTATGTGAAAATCATATGGCGTCTTTAACATGGCTCAGGTAAAGGGAAGTGGTATAGCAGCCCCATATCCCTAAGACTAAACAGTAAAGTAAATAACTTTCCACTTAGAAGAAAAAAAACTTTAGATGTGTTAATGATTTAATATAAGAAATTGCTCACTGAGTAGCACTGCTACACACCACATGGTCAGGTGTGCAGGTCAATCGGTGTTTAATTGCAAATTTGTGTCCAGTCCTCGGATGTGTAAAGTAGGTTCCCTGTGACATTCCACTACAGGAAGGCAACCAGTACATTTGTAACATCCCTTCTTTAGTGGCTTTTCTAGCCAAGTGTGTCCTCTCTTTGGCTTGGGCGGTAAGTCTTTGACAACAAGCAGATCACTTAAATTCTGTCCCCTTCTGTAGGCTAGCAATGGCCTCTTCTTGTTCATGAATGGAAGATGGGGGTCCGAATTAATAATCTCCCACCTGTTGATCAATGATTTCTTTATTGGTATGCTAGTAGTACTCCAATCTGTGGTAAAGTTCAACAAGTCTGGTTGTGGTCTCTCTTTGATCCCCATCAATAATAGTTTTTTTGGCTCTCAATAATTGTCCATCAATAAGTTTAGTCAGGTAACCCCTGTTCCCAAACTGTTCTCCCAGGTCCAATAGTTGTAATTCTGCTGTCTTTTGGTCTGAGTTGTTCCTGATGACCCTCAGGAATTACAAGAATAGGACCACTCGGGACATGTGTGTGTGTGTGGGGGGGTGGAAGGAACTAGAATCTATTAGACTATTTCTGTCTGTATATTTTTAATAGAGAGTGGTGCCCACTCCCTCTATTAAATTGTCACCTCTAGGTAATTGACACTCTGTTTGTCATATGTCTTCGTTAATTTGATGGATGAGTCTAGAGAGTTCAATGCCTCCCCAAAAGTTATGAGTTCATTCTCTGTCCCACCCCAAAACAACAACAGGTCGTCAATATAGAGTCTATAGAAAAGAATGTGACTTCCTCCTAAAGGCAACAGCCAGTGCTTCTCATATTGTTCCATAAAGATATTAGCAAAGGAGGGAGCAACATTCAATCCCATTGCTGTCCCAGCAGTCTTTAAATAAAAAACATCCTGAAACATAGTAATTATGTGACAGAATGAGGTCCAACAAAGCAATCAAAAATTCAACCATCTGTAGTGCCCTCCTGCATGCTGAGACTCCCATATTGTGGGGAATGATTGCATAAAGACTAGACACATCCATAGTTACTAAAATCACATCCCTCAACATGATAAGTAGATGATTGGTGTCGAGTACATATGAGTCCATTCTTTGGACCACTGGTTGTAAGTAATGGTCTAGGTATTTGGCCATAGGTTGCAAAAGGGATCCCATAGTAGAAATGATGGGATGTCCTGGTAGAGCTGTCATAGATTTGTGGATTTTTGGTAAGGTGTATATAAATGGTATTCTTGGGAAATCTGTTGTCAAATATTGCCTGGTGGGCTCATCAATCCACCCCCCTGTGACTCCAGTCATTATAAAATTGTCAAGTTCTTTTTTAAACTTAGTCGAAGGGTCAGACCTCAATTTGGTATAAGTGGTGTTGTCAGACAATTGCTTCAACACTTCCTGTACATAGTAAGATTTGTCCAGTAGCACAATTGCACCCTCCTTGTCCGCTTGCCTAATTATTATGTCTTTGTCCGCTCTTAGGGGTATTTTTATCAAAGAGTGAAGTTAATAGTGAAGTTCCGCCACTAGAGTGAATTTCCGCCACTCTCCATTCATTTCTATGGGATTTTAATAGGCGTATTTATCAAAGGGTGAACTTTCACTTTCACGCCTTTCAAAATCCCATAGAAATGAATGGAGAGTGGCAAAAATTCACTCTAGTGGCGGAACTTCACTCTTTGATAAATTTACCACTTAGGGTTTTAATAGTCTGTCTTTCCAGTCTAGATAAAAAAAGCTGGTAGATTTATTTCAACGTTTCGGATTACAAACTCAAGCCGTCATCAGGATGACGGCTTGAGTTTGTAAGCCGAAACGTTGAAGTAAATCTACCATCTTTTTTTCACTTATCAAGACCTATGTGTGCGGAAGTTTTTTTGTTTTATAGATATGAATTTTTGTCCAGCACCTAGGCATTAACATGGCTATCTGAGTGCACCTATCTAGTTATATGTCTATATATATATATATATATATATATATATATATATATATATATATATATATATATATATATACAGTATATATATTTAGCACATTGGGAGGAATATAAATGACATATTATGCGACCTATGCGACCTGCGCCTTTTTCATTTCTGAAATTCTATTATTATTATTAGTGTTATCATTTCATACATGGTGATAAAGAAAAGCCCCCAGAATGATCTGCAGATTATCTTAGCTCCAGAAATTCTTTCAGGTCACAGAAGCATGTTGAAATATCAGGCATGTAAAAAGTGCTCAGGTTTTCAGCTAGCCAGCAGAGGGAATGTGTACTTTGCTTGCAGCATAGCTGAGACAGGCTATTTCTTCTTAGAGGAAATACTGCAGCCTTCTGGACTGCGTCTGCCTCTCGAGGGAGAGGCTCCACTGTTGTTCCACCCACAGGCTGGAAGGAGGGGGTTTGAATGAAAGACAAGACAAGCCTCAAACACCATGTCACTCCGTGAGGGAGAGAGCAGCAACTAGGCTGGAAGATTTTTTTTCTTTCTTTCTTCCTTTCTTTCTTTTTTCTTTTTTAAATTAATTAATTTTTTTGAAGGGGGCAGGGGGAGGAGAGAGCGAGAGAGAGAGCGAGAGAGAACACTGAGGGAGACTGAGAGTAAGAAAGAAAGAAAGCAAAGCCGGTCTGCAGGATATCTGAGTTCCAATATCACAGCTCTCCTCATTCCCAGGACAGGACTTTTTATGCCTCACAGAATCTGGATTGTGATTTTATTACAAGCGAGCTGATTTTTTTTATATTTCTTTTTTTGGTATCTTGCGAAGGAGATTGTGCTGGGGGACAGTGGAAAATAAATATTTCTCTACATGGTATTGCTTCTTTTAAAGCCTAGATGTTTCCCATTTTGCTTTGGAATTAACGACTGGTTAAAAAAGGCAAAGAAGTACAAAAAATCTCATCAGACCTTATTGCTGTCTGGAATTGTAATTTCAGAAGAAGAAAAAGAAGAAGGGCCAGGGGCACTACACCCTGTCAACGAGTTTCCTGCATCAGAGATAAGGATTCCAGCTACATGGGCAAACGCTTGGAACAGCAACCAATGTACCCTCAGTACACTTACTACTACCCCCATTATCTCCAAACCAAGGTATGAGACAGCAGCAGGGCACAATTGCATCTGACAGTGCCCATATTATATGATTAGGCATTTCATGAATGATGGATAGGTGATTGCTGTGAATGACAGCTTCCCTTTTCTGCTTTTCATTCAACTGAGTATCATGCAGGGCAGAGCTTAAAGGCAAAATGAGGGCATGAGAAGGAGGAAGGTCAAAAACAAAGTGGGTTTAGATCCCTTGCCCAAACCGTCTCATTTTATTCACAGCATTTTTTGTAGCCATTGTTATCAGATAGTTGGATTCTGTTCAGTGTTAGGTTTAGTGTTCTGCTATTTAGCAGTTCTCCTGAGATGGGATGCAGGATGGTATGAGCTTTGCTCTGGGATGTAAATAAAGTCTCTGTGTCTCCTTAGTAAGAGCTGCACAATCTGAGCGCTAGGAAAAATTTCCCGGGCAGGGCAATCCTCCCATGATGATGAACTTTATGTGAAAAAGTTCCAAAACCAATGCAGAAAAAAACACATTTCATTTGTTACTGTTGTGAGGTTCACATGCAAAGCTTAGGGAGTATGTGAATGTGAAATATAGTCCTTTATTATGCTTTAGAAAAGTAAATATCTACTAGCCTATAAAGTTACTCTGCTCCCACAACCCCACCCCTACACACTCACACACACACAGGTCATATTAGGGCAGATTCCTATAAAGAATTTTCAAATTCATAAAAATAGTCAAGAGCTGTATTTTTCCCAAAATACTAAACATATCCTGGTTAATCTGTCAACTTTGGTAACAGTCTTTTGAATTCCCTTATTTGACAGTGTCAAGGTCAAGGCTACAATTAAAATAAGTTAAAAAACATATAGTTACTGTGCAGTATCACATGTTTAATGTAATCTCCCAACAATGAATATAAATGCACATGTACCTATGTAAAACTACACCTGGATTAAGGAGACACCAATCAATTGCATGCATGTGCATGTGTATAACTCAGGGTAAATGTGATTTGCTTTGTTTCCGTTAATGGCATTGTACTGATTAAGCCCATGTCAGAATAATAAAGATCAATACTGATCTTTTAACTATTGTTTTCAAATTTAAAAACATACATGATACAAAGCATAATGTCATGTTTTAATGGTGGTCCCTGATTTCTTCATGTAAAAATGAACATATATTTTGTTTCTGAGTATGTTTTGTAATAGCGTGTCAGAATTCCATACATGATACAAAGCATAAAGTCATGTTTTATTAATGACAATCCCTGATTTCTTCATGTAAAAATGAAAAGATGAGTATATGTTTTGTTTCTGAGTATGTTTTGTAATAGCGTGTCAGAATTGCATGAGCTTCTAAAGACAAGTAATGTGGATCTTGTTACTTTAAAGCATGCCTTCAGCTCCTGAGGCATTTGGAATCACTCTCTGCTATCCTGTATGGTCTGCCTCTAACTGATATGGGAAAGCACCAAAAGGAATACATTTAAAATGTTACCTGATATAGTAACCTCTCTTGGAAACAATTTTATATTGCTAGATTATGATGATCATGATACCTACACCCAGGCATAAAAGCTAGTTGATAATTAGGATATTGCTTCTACTATCCATGGCATCAACTGTATGCTCTCAGCATTGAAAGTAAATAAATAGACATGAATGTGCTCATTCTCTACTCCAAAGCCTAAAATTTAAAGCCAGAAAACTGGAATCTGAACTTTTTCAGAAAAAAAACCATAATGTTTTTGTAGAAACCTTACCCTTATGCATACAATATTAGCAATTCACTAAACGCATGCCCCACCAGTGAAATGAAAAGCATTAGGCGGCTGCTTCCTTCTCACCATGAGGCTAGATCTTGAAAAGGATAGATTGTAGTCGACTAGTCTGAATTATTAATGATTGCCATTAAGGTCTATGCAATATTATATTCCATCCTTGTTTCCATGGTGACCTTATGTCCTACTGTAACTCTAAAAAATCCCTTACGGTTATATGCTCAGATGATATCAGAATTTCTACAGAGGGTGGCCAGGCCTAGAGAAAACTGTAGCAAGATTCAAGACCTAATTGCACTTTAACAATAGGTCCTGAAAAGAACGCATAATATATTCAACCCTTATCACATTAACTACAGGAAGGAAGCGGATGCTCAAAATTGCATGATTTGAGAAAAATGCTTTAGGAGATATTTGCGATAATCGCAAGCATTTTCTGTCTTCCTATGAATAATTCCACTTTCGTGGAAATCCCTCCTGCAGTGAGGACCTCCGAAAGCCCCTCATCTCTGTAACAACTTTAGGACTTTTCACCCTCATTTGTGTTCTACTTTTTTTAAAAAAACTGCTGAAATCTGTCTAAATTAAATAAGTGCAGATAAGTATAACAGATATGTACCACTCACCAGTTCAGCGTATAATATACAACACAATTCAAATGGTAATAATTTCAACTTGTAAGAACAACAATGATTCTATTTTGCTATTAAAGATTCCTGGAAGAAATCACAAAGATATCTGAGAGCAGAATTGAGTAAAGTGATTGTATTGAATTAAACTGTGGGGCTGGTAACTGTGCATACAATTGGAACATATTTTGTAGTTTGCATTGATTTCATTGTGTAATTTGCTTTTCTGAATCTTGATATTGGCAGCAAAAGGCAATGAAGGCGCTAAAAAGTCTTTTTCTTATTAACCCTATGCTTGCAAAGATATATTTTCCAGACCCAAAGTATTTATTAATGTATTTACAAATTCAAAAAGGCTAATTAAACTTAGCAATGAATTTAGAGATTCTGACATCTATAAATCTTTAATAAACCTTTAATGTTTGTAGTCGCAGGTATATTCACCCCCCCACACACACACACATACACTTGTGCTGACAGAGTGCACATTTTCCAGTCCTATCCCTGCTTTTTTGGTTTACTGCATTTTCCACATTCGGCCATCTGGACATACAGAAGTCCTGATGGAATGAATTCCAATATTCAAGAAGGCTGACATAGCTTTTTTCTCTAGTGGTGTACACACTGTGTTTGGTGTCTGGTGTGAAGCAATTGTCAGGTGTAAGGAGTCATTTATCAGCCACCAACTGAATTCAGGCCACCATGCAAAGCCATCTGTAGATTGGCATGTGCCAACATGTAACACAAAATCATAGTCTGGCAGCAATTATGTCTTGGAATATATTTGTTTTCATCTTCATAAAGTTGTCCTTTATTTATTCCATCCTTGTATGTTATAAGCTCAGCCATTAACTGCTGATTAAACAAAGAATTGCAGTTTATTTACTACTAAAGAAAACATTGAAAGCATGCAGGAAATCATGCAAACATTTTATAGCATGCTGTTTAATTTCCTTTATGGAAGTAGATTGTGTGTGTGGGAGAAGGATTTTCTATTCCTCTTTGTTGTGTTCATTATTCCTTTTTCTTAAAAAATGAATTATGCTTAAATATCTGTACAATACCTATATTTAACAAAATATACAGAAATAGTGGGTCATGGTTATACAAAATATGCAATATTTTGTAAACATGAATATAAATGTGTGCATCAAATACATGTAGAGATCTATTATCTGTACACCTTTTACAGGTATGGAACCCGAGAAACCTGTTGTCCAGAATGCTCTGAATTACTGAAAGGGCATCTTCCATAGACTCTATTCTATCCAAATAATCCAAATGTTTTAAAATGATGTCCTTTTTCCATGTAATAATAAAACAGTACCTTGTACTTGATCCAACCTCATATACGGTAGAATTAATCCTTATTGGAAGCCTATTGGGCTTATCTAATGTTTGCATGATTTTCTAGTAGGTGTAGGCTATGAAGATCCAAGTTATGGAAATATCCATAAATATCCCAAGCATTCTGGATAACAGGTCCCATACCTGTATACAGAAAGTTACTTTTTGACTGATTTACATTCTCACTGTAATAATAAGATGGTATTTTATTATTTCTATTCTTGAAGCTAGTATAAAGGGCAGATTTATTAAGGATAGAATAGTAAATTAGAATTTTCGAGTGTAAATTTGAAAAGTGAGATTTATTACGGAAACAGTCCTAATTTGAATATCCGCTACCTAAAACCTGCCTAATTCATGTAAAAGCCAATGGCAGAGGTCTGTTTAGCCATTTGGAGATGTTAAAAGTCTTCCTGACATTTGAGTTTTTTCAGGAGGAAAACTCTTGTATGAATCAAATACGAATCAGACATTCACATTTTTCCTTTAATAATCTCCCAGTCGAATTGTGAGTTTATTCAAATAAAAAAAAATTCACATGAATTCGACCTTTGATAAATGGGTCTCTAAGGGGCAGATTTACTAAGTGTCAAAGTGAATTTGAGGGAATTTTCGAAGTAAAAAAATTCGAAATTCAAAGTAATTTTTTGGATACTTTGTCAAATTCGATCGAATTCGAATGATTCGAACAATTCGAATGATTCGAACAATTCGAAGTAAAAATCGTTCGACTACTCGACCATTCGATAATCGAAGTACTGTCTCTTTAAAAAAAACTTTGTCTTTATACTTCACCACATTAAAGCTACCGAAGTGCAATGTTAGCCTATGTGGACCTTCCAGAGCACTTTTCTAATTTTTTTTGATCGAATAAAAATCATTCGATCAATCGCTTAAAATCGGTTGAATCGTTCCATTCAAAGGATTTTATCATTAGTTCGAACGATTTTTATTTGATCGTTCAATCTAACCTATTGCGCTAAAATCCTTCAAATTCGATATTCGATTTTTTGAGGATTTTACTTCGAGGGTCGAATTCGAAGGTTTTTTAACCCTCAAAATACAACCCTTGATAAATCTGCCCCTACAACTTCGAATTTACTTCGAATTCGTTTTGAAGTAAAAATCGTTCGAATATTCGACCATTTGATAATCAAAGTACTGTCTCTTTAAAAAAACTTCGACATCAATACTTCGCCTAATTAAACCTGCCGAAGTGCTATGTTAGCCTATGGGGACCTTCTACAACATTTTTCTAAGTCTTTACATATTGAATAAAAATCCTTTGATCGATCACTAAAATCGTTTGAATCGTTCGATTCGAACGATTTAATTGATTGATCGAACGATTACAGGATTGCCAAATTTGTTGAAAAAACTTCGAATTCGATATTCGAATTCAACGTTTTTTAATTCGATGGTCGAATTTCGAAGTTTTTTGTACTTCGAAATTTGACCCTTGATAAATCTGCCCCTAAATGTAGGTTGAAGGTACAACAGTTAACTATGAATGTCCTACTGTTTTTGAAGACTTAAGACATTATGGACCAGATTCAGTTGAGATGAGAATGACTTATCTCCTCATTTAATTCCAGATTGTCCCATAGAGCCACATGCAATTTAATGAGAAAAACATATTTCACTGTTTATCACATAAAAATTCTAATATAAGAGTCTCTGGGGAAAAAAACTGGAACTGAATTAGGAGAAAATGTTTTTCTCTTCAAATTGATTCACATCAATTTCAGTTTCATATAGGAAACAGCAGCAGCACCCCACTGGTTACCAGAGGTGGCAAAAATACCGCTCCTGGTAACTTTAAGGACAAATTTCCAAACCACAATTGTGTCTCTTCTAATGCTGAGAGTGCAATTTTGCTCTCTGTGCTAGTATTTTGGACCCCGCTGGAAAAGGTGAGCACAGTGGGGGAGGGGTAGCATATAGCTGCCTCAGGTTGGCAGAGGGGCCACAGTCACCCCTTATGTTAAACCATTAAATTAACTATGCTCCATAGTTAAGAATGTCTTTTTAGCCGTGTCCCAAGCTTTCTAGATAATAGAGCCTATACTTATATATCATCGACCATGTGCTCTTCATGGGAAAACTATTCATGCTATTTGTGCATTCCTCAGTTCCGTCTGCTTTTGACATATTAGATCTCAAAATCCTATCTGGAAAGATATGCAGTGGTTTGTGTGCAGCTTTTATTATACTTCTTAATGTAGGGAGAGGAAACCTTATAAATGGCAATAATGCCTTTATTCATAAAAGCTTGTGCATAATAAATGATGCCTTCAGGGATTCCATTTGTGAATGACTTACACTGGAAAAAGAACATTTTGTTTTTTTCCAAATAAGTATCATGCTGGATTATTGCTTTAAAAGATTAAAGTAATTTATGTGACAAAACAATATGGCCAGTTGGGTTAATTGTTTTGATTAACTTTATGTTTTTTGGCATTGCTTGGTCGTTTGCACTATTATGACATGACTGTAGAAGAAAAAAAATATAATCTGGTGTTAAATAGTATGCCATTGTTACCTATTAATTTTATCATCTGTTGAAACCCAGGAATTATATATACATATATTTGTGTGTCAAACACTGATTGTGATGAACATCATACTGACAGATTTATAGGAGAAGCATAAATATCCTATTCAGCATAATAAATCATACAGTGAATTTATCAGGCAAGCTAGAATTTAGATATACATGTATTTAAAGCGATACTGACACGTTCCTAAAAAATCATAGGAACGTTTCCATATCAAAGAGGTGCTGTACACTAAATATTTACCTCCGAAAGCCACCCCAAAGCCACCCCCAGCCATGCAAACCTTTGTGAAGCCGACCCTCCGGTTGTTCTGCGGTTGTATCAGCCATGATGGGCTTAGGACGGCGTGATCCTTCTATAGGCTAATTAAAAATGAAAACAGGACTTCAGCCTATGGAAGGATCATGCCACCCCAATCCCAACATGACTGAAACAACCTCAGAAGAGCCATTATCAGTGTCGGAGGGTCGGCTTCACAAAGGTTTGTGGGGCTGGGGCAGTTTTGGGTGGGCTTTTGGAGGTAAATATTTAGTGTGTAGCACCTCTTTGATACAGACACGTTCCTTTTTTTTAGGAATGTATCAGTATCACTTTAAGTGAGATAAGAGTAAGTAAAGGAAATGTACAGGTTCAATTCAGGTCATGTTAGCAATGGCCTGGACACAGTTGGCTTTGCACAGATATGATTTCACACAACACTTTTCTTCTTTATGAGTACGTTTGGCAAGAACAGCTCATTCAGTCACGAACATGCCAGTTCTGAAGCTTCCAGGAAGTCAAACTCGTTTTTTTTTTCTCGCTAAAGTTCAGAATTCCTCCTTAAGTGTTGTTTTCAAATGCCTTTAACGGAGAAAATTTATACAAGTCAAAATGGTTGATATTTCTCCAGAACTTGATTCCAAAGCTTTGCAAAACTTTTGGTTTGGTAAGAGTGTCTAAAGCACAGCTGTATGCAATTAAGTTGTGTAATATTAAAAGCATGTGTATGAAAGATCTAATGTGATAGAGCTGTTCCCTAGCAAATGGCTGCTTACGAGAGAGAAAAAAAGATGCTCTGAGCTGAGCAGGGCCGGACTGGGAGTAAAAAGCAGCCCGGGCAAAAAAATCAAAGCAGCCCACATGTAAACATGCAATGGTCTTGTACTCATCCACTCATATATTGGGGTAAAACTGCAAAAAATTATGTGCATAAAGAGCTGCCTTTCTCATACACTTAAGTGTAATTAATGTAAAGTATGTTAAAGATTCTACAGCCTTGAGCCTTTATATGGTCACGGAAACCCCTCAGTGACTTCTAATATCCTTATCATTTACAGTAGGGGGTACATTATCCCTTATAATACATGAGTGATACTCAGAGTTCCCTGTATAACTCA
Source organism: Xenopus laevis (assembly GCF_017654675.1). Classification (NCBI taxonomy): domain Eukaryota; kingdom Metazoa; phylum Chordata; class Amphibia; order Anura; family Pipidae; genus Xenopus; species Xenopus laevis. The sequence continues at coordinate 41,364,727 of NC_054382.1, forward strand.
GCCTGCAGCCTTGTGTCTTTATATGGTCACAGAACAACCCCTCAGTGACTTCTAATATCCTTATCATTTACAGTAGGGGGTACAATTTATCCCTTATAATACATCAGCGATACTCAGAGTTCCCTATATAACGCAGCCTGCAGCAGAGACGGAACTAGGTTCCTCTTCCGTGCGGCACTGCAGCCGCTGCAGTGGGCGCGTGGGGCGATTGACTGCCGGGGGGGCCCTGCGGGGGTGCGGGCCCTGGCCCAATTGCACCCCCTGCTCCCCCGGTAATTACGCCACTGGCCTGCAGCCTTGTGCCTTTATATGGTTACAGAACCCCTCAGTGACTTCTAATATCCTTATCATTTACAGTAGGGGGTACATTATCCCTTATAATACATGAGTGATACTCATAGTTCCCTGTATAACTCAGCCTGTAGCCCTGTGTTTTTATATAGTACACTGTAGTAGTTAAGTACAAATTCTCAGCATCCAAAAGGGCACTCAGAATAATAAAAACAGCAGTACTTACATATTAATGTATGTGCTAAAATGGATCAGTGCAGTTGCTTAAAAAAAATCAGTCAACAGTTTGAAAATTAAAGTGAAGGTCTAAGTGGCTGTTATGGGGAACTGCTCTGGAGCAATTTAGCATTAGTTAGTAAATCAGCCCCTGTTTATTTATTAAAGGCAAGATGCCAAAGACAATTCCAACAATAAGGTACAGTATGTCCATAGAGAATAATTCATGAGTAATCATATAGAATAATTTATTAAAAAATCAACTGGTCATTATTCATTATTTGTGGTTTTTCAGTTATATGTTTTTTTTTGTTCAGCAGTTGGTTGCTAGGGTCTCATTTAGCCTAGAAACCAGGCAGTGGCTTGAAAGTGGCTATAGGATTTTTAAAGGCATATTTATCAAAGGGTGAACTTAAGAATCCCATAGAAATGAGTCGAGAGAGGCGGAATTTCACACTAGTGGACTGTGGTGATCTCTAACTTCACTCTTTGATAAATATACCCCTATGAATAGCAATACATGAGTTACTTAATAACAATTCATTTGTAGCCTTTCAGAGCAATAGTAAGTGACCACCATTTGAATGCAGAAATAGGTAGCAAATAATTAAAAATAAAACATGAAGACCAATTGCAAAGTTGCTATAAATAGGACATTCTATAACACACTCCACCAAAACTGCGCAGCCTCCATGTCACGCTTATGACTACAACATTAGGCTAATATCATGTTTATCACAGCTTCTTCCTGATAAAAAAACCGAGCTCCCAACCTCCCCATCTAAATTACAGTCAAACCATAATTTTACATATCTGCTTTACATTTTCTTTTTTTGCTTTTTTCTGTTCCACTGGAAAATGAAAAATCAAGCTTTGTCTGTATGGCAAAAGCTGTGGCCACAACACAAGTGCCACAGCTTACAATGAACAGTATAATACAATGCACCCCCTACCCACCAAATAATTTGAAATACTGGTCACTTGAGAGACTTTGCTGCTGTTTTTTCAGACTGCTGGTCCACTCTCCAATCCACAGGCCCACTTTCAGCACCAGCTCTGCTTTGCCCCAGAAATAAATACCTCTCACCAGCTTCCCAGAAGAATAATTCAGCTCTCCAGTTTGTTTGTAAAGAAAGCAGCCTGTGGTGACGTCACACAGGTGTCCTGTCCACTAATTCAAAGTTTCTGCAGTCCTCCTCCCTCTCTCTGCTCTGTTACATTACACTGCTATATGGAGGTGGGAGGAGGCTGCAAACTTGAGCGTCTTGCTGCCATTCCAGAGAGTGGGGGAGGAACACGGAGATAGAGCAGAGGGCTGATTACACGAAGCAGACGCTGCTCACGGATTAGAAAACTAATTAGGTGGCCGCGCTGGACAGGTCAGGTACTGACGCTGGCGGCTTTGATTAATAGCATAGTGAAGCAGTGCGCCGCCGCATCTTGTCAGACAGTGAGCGGCCCACTGAAACACACAGCAGAGCAGCCCCTCGGGCAAATGCCCGAGTAGACAAATTATCAGTCCGGGCCTGGAGCTGAGGTTGTTCCCTTTATTTTGTTACTGTATATGTGTGGGATCTTGTAGAGACATTTTCTGAGCTTGTATTCTGGAAAATATCCAAAATGTTTCTTTATGGATGCAAAGGATCTGTAACACTAGGTTTCTCTCATTACAAATAGTTTGTTTATTTGTGTAATTTGTATTTCTTTGTATGGGTAAAATGTTACATTTCAGGGGACACTCGTTGACACTTGTGTGATTACAAATTTTTTGCTCTCCCTATAATAAATAAGTTCTATATGAATTCCCATTCAGTTTGCTTAAAGGAGAAGGAAAGGCCTATTAAATTGGGGGTGCCAAAAGTTAGGCACCCCCATGTGATTATATATGCATACCGCACACCCCGGGTCAATGTTCCTATCAGGAGAAAATTGCACCGGTCTGGGGGTTCTTCCAGCGAGCACCATGGAGTGATCGGCTTTCTTCTTCTTTCTTCATATTTCCTGGGGCAGATGCATGCACAGCAGAACTAAATAGCTGACTTTTTCGTTAAATTTCGGCTTTACGCTCTACTGCGCACGTGATTTGACACCTGGACCCAAAAACAGTAATTTATTGAAATTGTATTCGTAGTCAATGGCTTGTTGATGCAGGACATAGCATTCCTTTCCTTGGTTTGTTAAAAAAATAAATAAGACATCCTAACTCTATGATGATATCTGCTGTCTTACTCTAGAATAAATCTCCAATCTATTATTAATTCTGTGTAAGTAATATATTATCTAGAGCTATTGTTTTATTTGAGGTTTGTTTTCCTGTATTTATGTATTCTGCAACTGGATTTAGAACTAAATAGGGAGAGGAATGCACAAAAAACATGAAAAGGTTGAATTGTTGGTTCTGTAAAACTGAAAAATTGTTAATATAAAAAAGTTGTGTTCATTACTAAGTAGAGATGAAAGTCAAACAGTCTGATTGAGATTCCACACAGCAGTAAGCCAAGAGCACAGAGCCAAAGTACAATAGCAGGCTCTAGGTTTCTAGTACAAAATCCTGTGATTGGTTAGCAGGCAGAGGTATAAGGAACTATGAATTATAATCTCATAAACCAAAAACATAATAATATTGCAATAGATACATTTTCTATTTTGCTTAAAACTTATAATGTGATAAAACTATTTTTAAAAGACATTTTATAGTACAAGTATTTAAACATAAAAAGTTGAATTCTTATTATTGTTCTTGAACATCTTTTTTGATATTATGGTAATATAAGTTACTTTACAAAGTGATGATTAAAAAAATACAGTTCTGTAGAAAGTAAACTTGAAACATTTGCCTGTTTTGAATAGTTGATTTGAAGCTTTTTGATGTGATCTCACACTGAATATTGAAGGAAATACATTCAGAATCCTGTTTGTGCAGGAAGTTTGACTATTATTCCCCAAACCACACATTTGTTTCTAAGCATTCTCAGAAATGAGTAGATCTTTATGTAACTTTAATGGAAAATACTTTGTACTCAAGAGTATCTCTCTTAGGTTGTAGCACTAATATTATGATCAGTAATAGGGTATAAGAAAGTAATTACTACTGTCATTAAAGGGGAAATGTCATTGAAATAAAAATTGCCCAGCTGTAGTGAATGTCCAATAAATCTCTTTAATTTATTGTAGTTCCCTGCAATATCACCCATGCTGTAATAATTGGTATGCATGGAAAAGAAAAACAACTAGCGTGGTAACTGTAAAAGAAATTTAGGCTCGATTGAAGGAATTTTGGAAACATTTTATGTTCTATTTCCCTGTAGATTATCTTAATTTTCCTCATTATTATATATTTATGTACATACATCCCTAAAACAAATTCAGGGTTTTTGTAAGTTATGCAGTGAAGTCTCCCTGCCTTTATGCATAGACTAGCCCAAAAGCAAATAAATAAAAGCATGAATGGATAAAAATGGTCCAATAGGATCAATGCAGCTCCCATTGACAACTTTTATCTGGCGAATATTTGAGTTTTTTTGTTGTTTTTACACCTAATAAATCTCATATTTTTTCAAGTTTTATAGAAATATAGAAAAATTAATATTTAGAAATGTCATTAAATGGACCTCTTAGAGTTTTTTTTGTATCTTTTTTGTATGGCAAAAGGTTTTGGCCTAAAGATTTACATGATCCCCTGTTTGTTTCCAAGTGCTAAAACTAATGTATTGTAGAGAGCTTACTTGGTATCTGCAACACAAACGGTGACTGTAGAACCCTATTAGAACTTGTATGGCAGCGTCCTTGGCTACATAGTATAATTGCTGGAAGAATTATAGATTTACTACTAAATTAACTGCAATGATTGCAAACTAATCATTTTTATTTAACGCTGACATACAGTATTTTAGAGGTATATATCATCCTCATTCCATTTGGATTAAACATATTTTGAGCATTCTAGCTTCTAGAAGTTTGCAATTTTCACTACATCTGGTATCCTTAAAATAGTCACTTATTTCTATAAATAAATAAGAAATATTAAAGCAAACAAAAACATATTTCCAGTGCAGAAAAAGAAAAGGGTATTTTAGATTATATTGTATACCCTCTACTTTTTTGGTGTTTCTGACAATGTGATGTTAATTGTAGACCAGGGATCGACAAAACAAGCTGTTTGGGAAAAGATGAGCAATATACAGTCAAAGTTATATGTTTACTTTTTCTGTTTAGTATATTGTTGTTATGCACATCTTGAGTGTTATCTTGGTAAACTACTTATCGCATTAGTACTGCTCTCTACCTGGCAATCCAATCATCAGCACCCCTTGACCCTCCATTATGGCATGACATTGTGTTACTCATAATGTAAAGGGGTTAAACTCCCCTACAAAAAGATCAATATCTTTTCAACATTTTTGTAAAATAAGGGCTGACATTTTTCCCCTCCAGGAGATGCATTTTTCAAAAAATTCCACCCCAAAATATTTACATCACGCTTACCACCTTACGTATACTGCTAGCACTGTTAAGAAACACAGAGGTGTGGCCATATGTATACATTAGAAACTGAATTTTCAAACCACTAAAGTTAAAATGGACCCAGATGGCAAATTTTTGATATTAGTGGGTCAACTCCAAGATAACCATATTACTCTTGCAGTTATATATGGACCAAACGAGGCACAGCGTGCATACTATACAGAGTTTTTTGCGCTCCTAGAGGGGGGGGGAGGGTAGAGGCCCAATTATATTGGCAGGGGACTTTAATGAAGTGATCAACAATCAAGATGGGCAGCACACCAGAATAAAGTTAAAAATGCCTTTATTCACAATCGCAGGGCAGCATTTGCAACGTTTCGAGCCTAGCACGGCTCTTTTTCACTTTAATGAAGTGATCAATCCCAAGGGGGACAAACAAAGCAGCAACCCCCCTGGTAAGGCCTAAGAAGGGCCCCCATTACTTTGCAAACTTCTTAGGGCAATATTCCCTAGTAGATGCATGGAGAGAACTACACACTTTCAAATGAGATTTTACCTTTTATTCACCCCCCCACAACTCCCACTCAAGAATCAATATGTTTTTAATCAACAAACAAATTTCCCCAAATATTGTACGATCTGAGATATGCTCCTGCTCTTGGTCTGATCACTCCATAGTCACCCTTACACCCCAGACATTAGTAATACCACATTGTTGGCCTCCCATAAAGCTTATATTTGAGGGATATTGAAAAAATACAGAATCTTATGTCTTTGTTGCAACATATTGAGGACCAATACAAAACAAATTCAAATAATAATAACCTTAAAAGGGAAATTTCAGAAGTTGAGATAAGTAATGGACGAAACAAAAATGTAAGTAAGATGCAATGGACGAAACAAAAATATTTTCGCAAAGCAAATAAGGCCGACACAATGATGGCAAGACGCCTCTCTAACAAACTGAGTCAGTCCCCCTTTACTCAACTAAAGCTGAAGGATGGTTTAATGACAGCAAATCCTAAGCGAATTGTAGAAGAATTTGCCTCCTACTATAAGTCATTATATAGCAAACATCCTGACCCAAATAGGCTGGAAAACTTTTTGCATTCCTTAAAATTGCCAACCCTAACAGCGGAACAAATAACTTTAATGTCTGATCCCATATCTCCAAGGAAGTCAAGGAGGCAATAAAACAAATTAAGTCTAAAAAATCCCCTGGTCCGGATGGCTTCTCAGGAACATATTTTAAAACATTTGCCCCAAAATTGATCCCATGGCTTACATTACTATTTAATGATATCATGCAAGGTAAATGTAAATACGGCCAAGAGGGCCTATTAGCACAGATAGCAGTTATCCCTAAGCCAGACCGAGACCCTACTTGTTGTAAGAATATAGATATAAAACTTTTAGCTAAAATAATGGCCACTAGACTGAACACTTTTATTGAAAGCCTTATCCATAATGATCAATCTGGATTCATCCCCAACAGGCAGGTCACGGACAACATTTGAAGAATTGTAAACTTAATCCACGTAGCCAAAGGTAATACCACTCTTCCCATGCTCCTCTCCCTTGACCTAGAAAAGGCATTTGATACCATCTCCTGGCCTTACTTACAAGAAGTTTTGAAAGTGTATAAATTCCCCCAAGCCTTTTCCCAAATAATTACGGTTCTCTATGATTCACCTAAAGCAAAAGTGGAACCGCTGGCACAAGCCCTTCGCAACAATGACAAAATACTGGGCATTAAGAATACAAATCTGCCTTATACACGGATGACATTGTTCTAACCTTATCAAAACCTTTGACCTCATTGCCATATCTTTATAAGTTGTTATCAACATATGCTAACCTTTCAGGTTTGGAGGCGAATCCTTCTAAATTGGAAGCCCTCGATATTAATTTCCCAAACAATTTAGAGATAAATTTCGGATCCCATTGGCAATTCAAAACAATAAAATATTTAGGTACAAATATATCCACGGAATACACGATGGTAGCACGGGTCAATTATAATAAAATCGGCCAGAGGGTACATGCTATGATAAAATCTTGGGAAAAGCTTAACCTCTCATTTCTTGGCAGAGTAACTGCTCTAAAAATGGCTGCCCTCCCCTTGCTATTGTATTTATTTCGCACTCTACCTAGATTGAACTTTACCACGGCCTGTCGTATCCGTCAGAAGGGTGGCCTAGGTATTCCTAATTTAAAAGGCTATTACTTAGAGGCACAATTAGCCCGCCTAGTTTCTTGGCACCAGGAAGAGGAAGCTCCACTCTGGGCCCAAATTAAACAAGACTCTATGCCAGAAGTCAATATGAGAAATCTACTCTGGTCCACAAATCCTACAGTAAAATCATATAGCAACCCAATTATAGCCCATTTTATTGTTTTGGGTTGCCAATGGGTTCCGAAATGTATCTCTAATAGTTTCTTATAATGGTTTGGGAGATTAATATTGAGGGCTTCCGATTTAGTAGGATTCACCCATTCTTTCTCGTAATTTTCTAATTGTTTTTCCCACATATTGGAGGCCACACGGGTACTCCAATATGTAGATAACGTTGTTTGCTTCACATTTTATTAAATCTTTTATTTCTAATTGTTCCCCAGACACCTTGCTACTAAAACTTTTTCTTTTGTGCCAAATCGACATGCCTTGTAGAGGCTGCATGGAAAGCAGCCTTGATATTTCTCATCCTTTCTGTCAGCTGTCTCTGGACAAGAGATTGATTACCTTAACCCATAAGGATTCCGGAGGCTAGTTGCTACCTTTTCTCAACCCTAAGTTACGTGCCCACCCACTTACTCTTGGGGAGTGTTTGATATTGCACGGATTTAAGCGAATGGTGATCAGGCTGGGTTAATATATCACAAGTGTATATTTATGGTGTTCAATCACTCTAACACGGGATTTTAAATTGGATGTTTAAAGGTTTCACACAAATAGGTGTAAGCTATCAATATTTTTAAGGTTTAATAAGCACTGAAGGTGTGTTAATTGAGTGTGAAAATACTACACTATATAAACTTTCTGTCATTTCCCCTCCCTTTGAGGGATACAGAAATTCAATTTTTGTGAAGATATTTGTAAAGGCAGAGGAGAGCCTTAAACGTTGCTGCACTTTGGGGAGACCTCAATCCTGGGACTAGACTTTATATTCTGAATAACAGGTCCCATACCTGTATAAATATTTAGAAGGGTACCAGGTTGGCATTAGACTACTATTTTTCTTTACCTATTGCTTTACCCATTACCTTTATCTAAAGGTCTTAATTCTGTTAATGTGTGAGTAAATTGGGATTAGGGAACTGATATTGAAGATGTCAGTTATTAAACCTGATATTAAAAATGTTTATTATTATTATTATTATTATTTCAATTATTGTTTCCAATAATGACTTTAAATGATTCCTACTACAGTTAGCTCTGGAAAATAACGGACTAAAGGGGTTATGTAATTAAAGGCACTAAGTTTGCCCAGGGGCAGTAACCTATAGCAACCAATCAGCAGGTAGAATTTCCTGGTCACATGTTTTAAAGCAAACATCTTATTGGTTGCTACTGGTTACTGCTCCTGGGCAAACTTAGTGCCTTTTATTACATGTGGGGGTAAATGTGTTATAAGATGTTAAAAAGATGTTAAAATAGCCAGAAAGAAATATATGTAATATTTTAAGGGGCATAAACCTTCAATACAAGCATTTACCTCAATTATTCTATCAATACTCTAATAATCTATGTATAATTAGTCATATATTAGTCTTTATGAACACAACTGCAAGGGGTGCACTAAAATGGATGCAATATTGACACAATTCATTAAGATACTTATGTCCAAGCACATCAATTATGGGGGAAACAAAGTATTATGCATTTAAAAAAAAAACATGACAACTTGTATTCTTTGTAAATGACCACCTTTATATGAAAAACAAAATGTTGATTTGGACTGTGAACTCCTGGATCACTGTGCACAGTCAAACTCAGAAACTGCACTTTATCCATAGTCCTGAGTTTTGATGCAGTGTAAACTTTTTTGCAATAGAAGTGCTTGATGCTGATTCTCTAAATTCACTAAATTACTTCCTATTGTTAACCACGATGGGCCCTTATCAGCTTCTAAACATATCTATTTGCTCTAGGAACGTGAGTAAATAGATGTAATAGCTCTAAAACCAAGGTTGCTTGTGGATACCACTGTTGTATTTTATTGCTGGGATACGAATGAGGGAATGTAATATGTTTATGTTTGAGTCCTTTTTGACCAATGACAAAGCTCAACAACTTCCTTGAAAACTTTGTGACCAAATGGCTTTTGCAGACATTCTCAGTGTATATAATACATTTTTGCAATCGCAAAGCTTATTTTGCAACAAAATATTTAACAAACCTCCAGAGCAGGTGTTAATGCTAGCTTTTGCTTAGCAATGCAATATTCGCCATCTTAAGATTTTACATTGAGATCAACGCTAAACATTCGCCAAAACACCTTTTTTTCCCCTGAAGTTCTATTCAGACCATGGAACTAGTTGCAAGTTTCTGGTTTCTTCCCACTTAGGGACATGATAAAATTGACCTTGATCAAGCTGATAGAGACCTTAAATTGTAAGTTCCAAATGGCATATGGGCTATTGAGAATGATGAACAATCCCTGTAAATTGCTAGGCATGTTGGCACATTATAGAAATAATAATAATAACAATAGTAATAAAAATGTAATTGATGTTTATTATAACCTGAGGATGAAAATAATCTCAGACCTGCCGAGGTTGGATGTAAGACAATGGGAGTGGTCCCTATCCAATTTGAAACATTCTGTTGTCTGCGCTGAAATTAGAATTAGAATTTTCGAGTGACAAAATGACCACATTCAAATTTTAATCCCCCTATTCGAATGTAAATTTGAATGTGAGATTTATCACATCTCGGCCATGGAAATAGTCCTAATTCTAATTTTCGCCACCTAAGACCTGCCGAATTCATGTACATGTCAATGGCAGAGGTCTGTTGAGGCATTTGGAGATGATAATAGCCTTCCTGACATTCAAGTTGTTTTTTGCAGGAGAAAAACTTGATTCGGTTTGGAACCATTTGATCGAATATTAGACATTCACATTTTTTCTTATATAACCTCCCAGTTGAATTGTAGAAGATTATATTCGAATTAAAAAAAATCACATGAATTCAAAATTCGACCTTTGATAAATAGGCCTCTATATGTAATAAATAATGGCAGAAATGCATTCTGCATGACAAATGTCTACTACCTTTTAAATAGAATAGATCAGATAACTGAAGCTGTTGAACTATATAAAACCATTGCCTAATCCCTAGTGATACACCACATTCCTTCCTTCCTTGCATTGACAAGTTAGTACCGTTCAGAGGCCACAATCTGTGAGTGAAGGTGGGAGCTTTCTGTCTTAGCTGGGGCGAGTACAGAAGAGAGTAGAGAATCACATCAAACAAACCCAATATGGTACGTCAGATCCTTTGATCCTGCTTAACTGTCAGGATTACTTTGCTTTCTTTTTATATTCATTTGGTCTGCACTTACAGAGAACATCAGTTATAAATGAAAGTAAATTGGGGTTAAGCAAAGTAATTATATAAACACAAATGTGATATAGCACATTTAATTATTTCTTGTGACATATTCAAATGCATAATCATACACCTACCCTTGATGCTTTCATTGCTGGAGCCTTAAATATTAATACTGCATGTCATTTAAATTATTATTAAAGCTACTGAAAGGTACATGGGAAAAATATATACAGACTACAGTAATGGCAAACAATGATGCCAATCTGACCTTTAGAATATACACCTGTTTGAGGCATGGTTGGTTTCAGCAGTGACTGTGAAGGAGAAAGGTCTCATTAGATTCCAGCATTAGCTTTTTGTCACCTTAGGCAAGTCATACAGTATCTCAATGCTGTAGGCAATGAAAAAATGAATTTAATTTAAGTAAGGACACATTTACTGTTCAAAATGCTGTGTTTAGAATTCCTAACCACTTTCCAAAATTTACAAGAATCATTTTATGCTTATAAATTGATATGATTATGCCATTATATTCACATTCAGTATAAAATACAAGGAATATCCTCAAAAGAAACAAACAATACAAGCTTAAACTCTGTCCTTATTATTTAATATGCAGCTTTGAAATAGAGCCTTACAACCTGAAGCTATAAGTATTGATCTTCAAACGGGTACTCATACTTATAATAACAAGGGTGACTTAGAAAAAGAATCTCTCGCAGAACCAGAGGGCCATTTAGCCTCAGACTGAAAATACAGCTATAAAAAGATTAGGATTTTCACTGGATCTCTAACCCAGTAGGAAATAGCTTTGTTCTAGTTTGAATGAAGAAAGGAAGTGTCTAATTGTTGGCTATGAGTTACTGTGCTGGGTCAATTTGGTGAAGGTTTTTGCATAAGTTTGATAAATGAATGTAATTATTCCTTGTATTCTGCACTGATGCACTTCATTATACCTTATACTATATAAAATCTCTTCCTACTTATATTGGTAGATTAATTATGATGCACAATATCAGAATCTCAGAAACAAAAGTCAGATTCTCTGTGGAGCTGTTTTCTGAATGTACTGATCATTGTCTATGACTATAGTGATTGCCTTAAGTACTGTACTATGATTCTTTGCTTCTTTGCAATTATCATTGTTATAAATGCATTTAAATACAATATTTATTTGAATATAAAAATGTAGTTTTCAGTGGAGTTGTATGCAACAAATGGGACCAACCCTATTATTTCCTATAAAATAAAATTACTTAAAACAATCACATTTATACTAAAATAGATATCCGGAGCCTCTAGCGTTCTGTTTGTTCAGCCTGAAAAAGTAGTATTAATCCAATTCTAGCTCCAGCCTCTGATGCACATACTCTTTTCTGACATGGGACAATAATATATTATCTGATCAAAAAACTGTTTTCTATTCATTTAAGAGCAATGGAAGAAATGTTGAACATGATATTTCTAAGTGGTTTAGTGTTCTTTTTCAAATTCGTAAGGCTACGGCCAGACGGGGCTGAAATCAGTCTGCAGAACCACTAACAGAATTCTCCTCTTATCCTTTTCAGTGTTTGCATCCGAAAGCCTTGTGTCCGCTTCGGTACAAACACACTTGCGGAATTTTTATTTTGAGCTGAAATCCGCCCGGTGTGTTCGCACTGGAGCCAACACAAGGCTTTTGGATGCAAAGAGAGGATACTGCTAGTGGTTGGGGGCTAAATTGGCCTGTGGATTTCAGCATCTGGTCCTAGCCTTAGATTTATACTTACTTGTGCCACTTTCTGCCACTTTTTTTGTTTTTATACTTGTAAAAAGGATTATAATTTGTAAATCATTTGCATTTACTACAAATGGTACAGATTCAGAAGTTAAGGCACCTTAGGGTGAGGAAAGTAGAACAAGGTGTTCTGATCCCAGGTAGCTACATGGGGGATATTGGTATTTTCACTAAATCATGGGTGAACAAAGGAACAGAAGACTCTGCCAGACATTGGACCAGATTCAATTCAGTGAGAAAAATGGTATCTCATGGTGTATCATGTGAAAACTCAGTGACAAGATTCAATTCCAAATGAAAAAAACTTTTATCCAAATTCAATTCTAGTTCAATAGAGTTTTCACATTATTAACCATGAAATAAGTCATTCTGAACTGAATTGCATCTCAAATTGAATCTTGTCCATAAGTTTTCACATGATAAACCTTTTTCTCATTGTATTGAATCTGGCCCATTGTTTAACGTCATGTCAAAAACTGCCCTGGCTTAAATATTTTTGTATTGTGTAATTAGGAACATAAACTCAGTAGCATTTGATCTGTAAAAAATCACCTATAAATTAAATTATCGGTTGATTTATACCCAGCAACTATTCAATCAGTCTTCTTTTTTTTATGTTTTACTGCTTTTGAATGATTTGCTTTTCCTGTGTTCCATCATTCAGTTTCAAATGCTATCTGGATGTTGGGGTCACAGACCCTAGCAATCAAAAAGATGATTTATTTTAAAGCTACATTTTTAGTGTTATCCTTTTATTGCTTGCATTTCTTTTGAGGCCCTTTCCTATAAATGTTCTGTTCCAACTTCATATCTCTTGAAAAGCAAGATCTTGCAACCAATTCACTGTTTACAGTTTAAACTGGTGAGATGAAGAATGCATTTAATTTAAAAACAGCAACAACAAAATGAAGACCAGCTGCAAACTGTTATAACACCATTGCTTACATCTTCCAAAAAGTGATTTGAAGCCAACCTGTCATTTAAAATTACCATATTCTTTTCCCAGTAATAAATATAGGTATAATTATTTTGAAAACAAAACAGTGTGTGTATATAACTATATCTATATATCTATATATCTATATCTATATATATATATCTATATATATATATATATATATATATATATATATATATATATATATATATATATATATATATATATATATATGAAGAGATTATCGGCACTCACCATTCACATGATCACTTGCTGGGTGCTAACCAAAAGTAATTGCAGCAGTCCACGAAAGCACTTACAGCGGTCGCCATCAAGCGTATATCAAAAAGTCATTTATTAGTGCATGGTATATCGGTTGATATATGATATACCATGCATACGCTTGATGGCGACCGCTGTGAGTGCTTTCGTGGACTGCTATATATATATATATATATATATATATATATATATATATATATATATATATAAATATATATATATATATATATAATCATTAAAATGAATAGTTAACTGAGAGTTACGGGGACTACTAATGACCTAGAATAATTTTCTTTTGAAGAGAGAGTCTGTCGCCAATAAAAATCTCAGCCTATCTTTGAAGTCTTGTAGCATTATGTACGATTCCTGATCTGATCCATATCTAATTGGCTGGGGAAAATGCAATGCAATTTGCCTTGGCTTGTATAGATAGTGTTTAGAAGAGGAGAGCTCTTAGTATGCAAATAGCAGCATGTACATCCTCATTTTCCACAGTAGAATTAGGAGGACTGAGTCAATGGTTCATTTCTTCAGCCACCCTGTCTTTTTAATAACACAGCATTGCAATAAACGCTAGTCTCTGTGTGACAGCAATGCACAGTCAGGATCTCTCCCTGAATTACTGAAAATTGCTGAATGAAGAACCTAAACAAGGAACTGGTTGGCTGCTCACACTGCCTTGCAATTACACAAAAGCTTCTTTAACAAACTGATTTATCATCATTACATTTATTGCAATCAGATATCTTTCCTACTTGCAGTTTTTGATTCACATTTTAATACTGTAGCTAAGAGAGTAGAGCGTTTACTGTGAAAGTGTAATATCCTTATCCAAATGTCTATCAACAGAAGGGCAAATCAACATAAAACACACTCCTTTTAAAGAAAAAGATCTGATTAATCATGTTTCACCCTTTAATTATAAGGATATTTTGCTGTAAATCAGTTTTGATAGTGACATTTGTTCAGCTGGAAAGTGAAGAGGCATACCGTTGATGAAATGGTAATGGCAAAGTAATAAATGGAACATAAAACTTTTCATTAAAAAATCTCCCATTTGCACATCATTTCTGGGTTACCAGATGAATTATCTTTTAGGGGCCTATGTGCTGAATAACTTCTTATGTCATTCATTTGAAACCTGATGACAATCTGTAACAGAAGCAATAGGCCAAGGGTCAAAATTGGATACAAGGACTTCATGATAGAGAAATTCAAGATCTCAGGAACTAGGAATGCAAGAACAGCATAAAAATCCAGGACAGGTTACAGGAAGTGACAGGTTTTAATAACCCATTAATTGATAAATTAACCATAAAAAGGAAAAATAAATGTACTATAGGGGTGCTGCACCAATGAGCGAGTTGAGAAGTTAACAGGAAAAAAAAGCTCCTTTGGTAACTTTTTGAGCTGAATTTCCTGTTATCAAATAGGAAAAATGTGGCTCTTCTAGTGCAATTGCACACTCTGCACTAGCGTGGACCCCCCCAGACCACCTACGGTGCTGGAAAGGGGAGGGGGCAGCAGCACAAAAGCCCTTTCAAGGTGGCAGAGGGGTAAGAATTGCCCCTGCATACCAAAAAATGTCACTCGGATACATAAATTCATGTTTTCAAGTCCAGTTGCCCTACACAAGTTATACTCTCCTAATTACACAGATCACATTTGTATCGCCTTCACTTAGAAGACACGGCTTATTTGCAGTAAAGGATTTATTTCTATCCATTTTTGCCACAAGTGAAAATGTTAAAGTGAGAAAAGCATGATTTTAACTGATTATACATCTTAGTTCAGTCCTTCTTTGGAGGGGGGGCCTAAAATAGTAATGGACAATAAAAAATACTAATTAGGTGAATGGTTTGGAACCCTAGAAGACTCCCAACTTGACCATTGATACATTTGCCCCTAGATAATGACTATTTGAGTCACTTGTAACTTATATGGTAAATCTAACACACATTTACTGTAACTGTTACCAGATTTCCAACTTGGGCTCTCTCTCTTCCACAGTCTGCCTTTTTTGAGCTCCATCAACTTTTTGAATTTGACATCCTAAAATGTAATTCCAATCTGGCAAATACATGAAATATGAGGCACATCCTAAAATGCCAGAAACAAATGTGGTTTATCATCACTATCAAGACACAATTGACATCCCTGCATTAAAATTGTTATATTTAATATCCTTTTCCAAGATTGACGCATCTGATTCCATGCATCAAGACTGACATGTACTGTATGACATCTCTGCATCAAGATCAGAGGTATTATGTTGTCATATGTCAAGTGTCAACTGGAGGGTGCAAAACCTGGTGCACCAATCAGACAGACCCAGACAAAAACACCTTAACTGCAATGTAATTTTGCCACCCATTGACTCCAATGCATTTCAGCAAATTTTGTGCTTTTTACAAATTTTACTGCTGTTTCATGAACTTTTCAGCACAGTGTAATGGCCCAGATTCTCTGATCACATAAACAATTCCTGATGAATATAGTTACTCAATACATAAAATGGAGATTAAAGAAAAGGTTATAGCATAATTCCTTTATGTATTTTAAAAACAATCACATAACAGCAATTACCTATTTACAAACATTTTTGTATCAAGAGCACATTGCATTTGAAAGTAAAAGTCCGGACCCATCAGAAAGTTATGCTGTTCAGAGATCCAGTTGTTTTCAGGGAATATCCACTCTACACACTGATCAGGCGGCACTCCGGATAGGATAAGAGGTTGTTTATTGCAACCGGTGGGCAATCTGCATACCTAACGCATTTCGGGAAAAGGTCCCTTAATCATAGGCTGTTTTCAGGGAATATCAATCGGTACCATACTGTGGAATGATTCAAGGGCAAAAAAAGGTGGATATCTTCAAACCTATAGTCTTAAAAATGGAGGTAATCAAGGGTAATCTAACTAACCTGACCAACAAAATATGGAAAATATCTGCTTTATTTTTTTCTTTATTTTTTTCCATCTCAAAACAATGTAATGTTAAATCTGAGTTTCTATGATTTGGAAAAGTGTAGAATTTGTACTTCAGTTAAATGAACTGGTCAAGGTAAGGAATACTGTATTCTAGGTGCCACTGTTAATTTTGCACAGTTTGTGTGATATGCGAGTGCATGCATTTTGAAAGTAGCATAAATCTCATTAGGTTAATTTTTCATTTGCAAGTCTTTAGAGTCTTCTCAGAATGCAGTTAGTTGTAGGTCAGAAAAGCTTAAAGGGATACTGTCATGGGGAAAAAATTTTTTTTCAAAATGAATCAGTTAATAGTGCTGCTCAAGCAGAATTCTGCACTGAAATCCATTTCTCAAAAGAGCAAACAGATTTTTTTATATTCAATTTTGAAATCTGACATGGGGCTAGACATATTGGCAATTTCCCAGCTGCCCCAAGTCATGTGACTTGTGCTCTGATAAACTTCAATCACTCTTTACTGCTGTACTGCAAGTTGGAGTGATATCAATCCCTCCCTTTCCCCCCCCCCAGCAGCCTAACAGAACAATGGGAAGGTAACCAGATAGCAGCTCCCTAACACAAGATAACAGCTGCCTGGTAGATCTTAGAACAACACTCAATAGTAAAAACCCATGTCCAGCTGAGACACATTCAGTTACATTGAAAAGGAAAAACAGCAGCCTGACAGAAAGCATTTCTCTCCTAAAGTGCAGGCACAAGTCACATGACCAGGGGCAGCTGGGAAATTGACAAAATGTCTAGCCCCATGTCAGATTTCAAAATTGAATATAAAAAAATCTGTTTGCTTTTTTGAGAAATGGATTTCAGTGCAGAAGTCTGCTGGAGCAGCACTATTAACTGATGCGTTTTGAAAAAAACATGTTTTCCGATGACAGGATCCCTTTAACGCTTGTGACTCTGACTGAAATATAAAGCAGATAGTATATAAAGAAACCTAAAAACACATCGAAAATGAGCTGAGAAAGAAATGCATCTTCCATGCCACAGATGTGACAACCTTTTTAAACTAAGTGATTCCATAAAAGGCATGTTGGAGTTACATTATACCCAGAGGCTTATCAGTGGTGAAGCTCCCATCCATTTACTGAAGCAACAAAATGTGCATTGAAAGGAGTTTTTCTTGTCTATTTAGTTGTAAGTGCTTCTAGTAATGGGGGGAATAGTTGAATCTAAATAGGCTAAATGATAATAGAAATATTAGGTTTAATGTTTATTTTTTCTGCTTATGGAAAGCACAGTTCCCATAGGAATGTAGGTAAGATGAGAAAAAAACTTTCCATATACGTGTTTTTGCAAGAGCAAATAACACAAAGAGCAATGCATACAATGCATCACAGTTTTGTCTGCTAATAGGGACATATTTATATTTATGTGTGAAAAAGCAGCACATCATTTACACTGCCGCAACAGCTATTAAAAACATTTTTACTTTTTATACTTTTTTTTTTACTTTGGCCCTCGGTTCCATGGTTCCATTCATTTCTTCAAACTTCACTACTTCTAAATGGAATAAAATAATTGTGTACACATACCTGTACTTTCATTACAGGGGTTTTAAAATTGTTGAACAGGAGGTTTAATATGCAGAAATGATTTATCTGGTTAACAGAGTTATTCTTTCTTCATCACACTTTATACATATATTATTCATTGTACTGTATGCCTATTACCATTGCAAATAGTCACCTAAGTCACAAACATGTACTGTAAAATAGGATTTTTAATGTTCTGAATGTGCTTTTAGCATGAATGTGGAACACCCTTTTCTATGAAATAGGAAGAGAAAGAAAGCAAGATAGCGGTAATGAGAGATCAACAACAGGGGACCTGGAGAATTGACCAATATGGTGTTCAGGCTCCCAGACTGATTGGCCAATATCTTCCACCCATTGTCACATTGGTTCTTTACATTCATTATATATTTACCACTGTCTTGGTCATATATAATGCATGGTTTTAGTTTAGTTTTAGTTAAAGCATTTTGTGAGCTATCAGTTATTTTGACTTTGACATTACTCATGATAGAGGTATAGTGTATATACTAGCAGCGTTATTATCCTAATTAAAGAATTATCTTTCTAACCATAAACACTCTTCTCTGATTTCACATCTTTAAAGCATACTGTAGCTGTTCTACCTGCATCACCCTCCATCTTTCTTTCCTTCTCAATATTAGCCTTCCTAACAACTTCCACTATGTCATGAGTTCCTGCTCCACAAAGTCTTTTGTTCATGCCAACGGTAACAGATTTGTTCCTTATACCCACCCCTGACATTAATTCATTATTATTTATTATTAAACAGTTTATTATTATTATTAATAATAATAATAATGTTTTATAATAGTATCAATATCTTCCCCATCTCTGTAGAATGTATTGGGAAGAACAAAAAACAAAATGGAGATGGAAACAAAACAGATGACAACCATAACAACTATTAACAACTGTAACAACTATTACAAATGATAGGACAAGGGGCTAATTTATCTTGTGTCTGTAAATATTATCAAACAGTAACTGCATTTCATCTTCTGAGTCTAAACACAAGACAAATCACCCCAAAATACCCTTCCATAATTAAGGATCTGAATTGTCAGAAGCATATTAGTAAAAGTATATAATCATGCTGAAAGGTTTACTTGCTGCATATTCAAATCCTTACCCACTGGAGGATATTTTCAGGCTTTTTGTTTCTTGTGTTTTGGCAGCAAAATGCAAGTTCAGCCTGTCTAGCAGCTTCAAAAAGTTACCTGTGTAAGTGGGAATATTTGGTGGTGATGGGTGTCTCTCTTTTGTGAAAAAACACAGAAAAAAATTGACAAATATTGCAACATTTTCTGGCATTTATGGATAATCATTAAATTATACATATAATTTAGTGAATAATGTATGCCCTGTTGTAAAATATAAGGATAATATAATAGAATGAGGAATACCATAACCATATAACGTCACAAGGCAGGAGGCCACGTGCTTAATATCCTCATATTTTACCACAGGGTATGGGATCCGTTATCCGGAATACCATTATCCAGAAATTTCCGAATTACATAATGGCCATCTCCCATAGACTCCATTTTATCCAAATAATATACATTTTTAAAAATGACTTTATTTTTCTCTGTAATAATAAAACAGAACCTTGTACTTAATCCAAATTAATATATAATAAAACCTTACTGGAAGAGAAACCATTCTATTGGGTTTATTTAATGTTTATATGATTTTCTAGTAGGCTTGGGTGAAGATCCAAATTATGGAAATATCCATTATCCAGAAGTCCCTAGCATTCTGAATAGGAGGTCACATACCTGTACTATAATTATTATAATAGACAAGTTGCAGCGAGTCATATGATACAAATGACATCACTAAGCACTGATTATAACTGATAACATCTCTAAGCATCATTTATAAAGGTATAATTTACAAGATATTAATAACTACTGTGTACTATGTAAATATATATATACATTGAATGAAAACATTGCCTGTATATCAAAACCATAATAATAAAAGTATCATATCTTATATAAGATATAAGATAACAAAGCTGCAAAAGTAACCTGGTAACTCATGAGGCATTTAAAGTTTACTGTAGCCACTGAACTGTGTCGAAGGTTTCTGGAAGTTCTCAGCTGTGTTCTGCATAACCATTTCCTACCGCAATATGATTAATAACTCTCAGCTGGAAGTGGTCAAGGATTGACATTTCAAAATGTTAAACCATGTTTGCAAATAAACAAAAACATTTTCGCAAAATACATTTTGTACAGTTTTCTTGTTTTTATTAGAACAAAACATCCTGGAACACATTTTTAGTAGCAGATACTTTATATTGGCACCCTCTAGAGTGACAAAAAGAGTCTAATAACCAGACTGCGTTCCAACTCATTCCACTATGTTCCACAGTATAGAAATAAATAGAGATGTCGCGAACTGTTCGCCGGCGAACTTGTTCGCGCGAACATCGGGTGTTCGCGCTCGCCGGAAGTTCGCGAACGTCGCGCGACGTTCGCCATTTTGGGTTCGCCATTGTTGGCGCTTTTTTTTGCCCTCTCACCCCAGACCAGCAGGTACATGGCAGCCAATCAGGAAGCTCTCCCCTGGACCACTCCCCTTCCCTATAAAAACCGAAGCCCTGCAGCGTTTTTTCACTCTGCCTGTGTGTGCTGAAGAGATAGTGTAGGGAGAGAGCTGCTGCCTGTTAGTGATTTCAGGGACAGTTGAAAGTTTGCTGGCTAGTAATCGTTTTGATACTGCTCTGTTATTGGAGGGACAGAAGTCTGCAGGGGTTTGAGGGACATTTAAGCTTAGGTAGCTTTGCTGGCTAGTAATCTACCTTCTACTGCAGTGCTCTGTATGTAGCTGCAGTGGGCAGCTGTCCTGCTTCTGATCTCATCTGCTGACTGCTGCAATAACAGTAGTCCTTGTAAGGACTGCTTTTATTTATTTTTTGTTGTTTTACTACTACTACTACTACTACTACTATAAGAGCCCAGTGCTATTAGTCTAGCAGTGTTGGGGAGTGGGACTGGTGTGCTAATCTGCTGCTCCTAGTAGTTCAGCAGCACCAACTTTAATTTTTTTTTTTTAATATTCATTTTTTTTTATTTTACTTTTTTTTATTTTACTACCGCTGTAGTAGTGTATAAGTTGACCTTTTAGGCATTATTTGCCCTGTAGGCATTATTTGCACACTGTTTTCTTCAACCCGCCATCGAGCTGTGTGACCTTGTTCACATTCTGTCTAAATATCCATAATATTACCGTCTCCAGAAAAAACACCGGAGTCACTTTTTTCAAGCAGCCATAATATATTTTACGTAATCCGTATCCACCGCTGTAGTAGTGTATACGTTGGCCTTGTAGGCATTATTTGCACACTGTTTTCTTCAACCCGCCATCGAGCTGTGTGACCTTGTTCCCATTCTGTCTAAATATCCATAATATTACCGTCTCCAGAAAAAACACCGGAGTCACTTTTTTCAAGCAGCATTCATATATTTTACGTAATCCGTATCCACCGCTGTAGTAGTGTATACGTTGGCCTTGTAGGCATTATTTGCACACTGTTTTCTTCAACCCGCCATCGAGCTGTGTGACCTTGTTCCCATTCTGTCTAAATATCCATAATATTACCGTCTCCAGAAAAAACACCGGAGTCACTTTTTTCAAGCAGCCATAATATATTTTACGTAATGGCGAAAAATGACTATTTTCAGCATTTATATGGCATATTTTTTCTGGCAACTGTGCTTCAGTGGCTGCATCCAAAAAAACTGGGCAAACAATGCCTACAAGGTCAACGTATGGCAGTTGTTTAAAGAGAACAGTAGATTACTAGCCAGCAAAGCTACCTAAGCTAAAATGTCCCTCAAATCCCTGCAGACTTCTGTCCCTCCAATACAGAGCAGTATCAAGCAGATTACTAGCCAGCAAACTTACTATCATCTGTCCCTGAAATCACTAACAGCTCTCCCCCTACACTATCTCTTCCAAGCACACACAGGCAGATTTTTCAGATACATTTTTGCCCTTGATCCCCCTCTGGCATGCCACTGTCCAGGTCGTTGCACCCTTTAAACAACTTTAAAATCATTTTTCTGGCCAGAAATGTCTTTTCTAGATGTTAAAGTTCGCCTTCCCATTGAAGTCTATGGGGTTCGCGAACCGTTCGCGAACCGCTCGCGTTTTTGCGCAAGTTCGCGAATATGTTCGCGAACTTTTTTTCCGACGTTCGCTACATCCCTAGAAATAAATACAACATGTGTATCTGAAAAGAAAGCCCTTGAAAACTGGAAATCTTGAATAAAGACCCACTGAATAAAATTGTATAATACAGTTTTAATATGAACTACTAATGTTTAAAGTAAACGTATTTAAATATTGACTAATAATGTAAATAAATATAATACTCATGGCAAGGAGAAGGGGAGACTCTACCCAGCACAGGAACAAATACATTGGGCACACATGGGACATGTCCTTGACATAATATTTTATTACCGGTTATTTAGGCTTTGATATTAAAGGTATGGGAACCATTATCCGGAAACATGTTATCCAAAAAGATCTCCGATAGACTCCATTTAAGCAAATAATTCAGATTTGTAAAAAAATTATTCATTTTTATGAATATATATATAAAACTATACTATGCACTAACTTGTAACTATGATATGTTTAATCCTTATTAGATGCAAAACAGTTGTATTGGGATTACTTCAAGTTTAAATAATTTTTTAGAAGACAATGTATGGAGATCCAAATTAAGGATCTAGAAGGCCCCAGGTCCCAAACATTCTGGATAACAGGTCCCATACCTGTACTGACTATAAAGGTAAAGGGCTCATTTACTTTAAAAGTGAAGTTTTGTTTATGCACATTTTCCCGGTTATCAAAATGCACTTCCACTTAGTTGCTTTTGCAGCCACTGCCTTTCGGTTCTAAATCAATTGTTGCTGTGCCTCTTGTCGCAACAGAACAATGGAGCAACATCCACCTACAGACCTGGGTGTAGCTCCAGGGGTTCCCCAGTGTCCCGCATAAATGAGTCAAGCACACTTGTACCTGAAGAGTAGGGAATGCTTGTCACTTGCACATGGACACTGGAAATGATGCCAACCAGACTTCGAAAAAAAATGGTGCAATTATGTCTTATTTTAATCAAACGCACTTGCACTAATTCTGATACATTGGTTGCAATTGCTTCAGACGCAACTCCCCCTAGCGACCACAACAATTCCGGCATTTTGGGGGGGGAACCCCCACTGTATTATGGAAAAAAACATAACAATTGTGCTCAAAATTGCAATTTGCTCACTGTGGGTTTGAATAAGCCCTATATTATTTCTGATTACAGAGATATACTTCCTCCAGTATTAGCCCTCCTGCTCCATCTGCCTGAGCAGATTGCCAGAATTTGGCCAAATCCATGTGGCCAATGATCTAGATCCAAACCCTTAAAATTGTGTAACTTTAGACCACAGGACTATGGAAATTGCGTTTACCATTAGGATTTGGGTCAGGATTCACTAAATGCTGTTTGGAAAACATGGGGTGGGCAGGTTATAAGAGGTGATAGGCACCAAGGGGGTCCGGGAATGGAAGGATTTATAGGTTATTACAAATTTACTGGCTTTTTTTACAAGCCTTTTAGCGTTAACAATCATAAAGGAAACCCCATGTGAATTACAGAGCTCACACTAGGTTTCATGGAAAAAAAACATTCTTAGTTGAAGTATCTTTCCCCGATTTTGCCTTAAGTTTGGCGACTCAATCGGGTATTAATTGGCCTCTAAGTATGCAGGCTGTGGACATTCCCTTGCACATCATTTATTAGTGCATTTGAGCACCTCAGCAATCAAGGGAATCCAACCTGCCCTATGGAAAAAAAACCCTGTAATGTAACATATACTGTGTTTTTAAACATAGAACACTATGTATAAACATATAATTCTTAGCAAGTAAGGAACCACTATACTAAAATGAACAACACTTGCTGCTGTCAGTATTACTGTTATTAGTTCTGTAAATAGAAAATTACTCTGAATGATTTTGTACTTTTTCTTTTGTTAAGCAAGATTTCCTTTCAGAAACCTGAGACGTCGTTCTGGTTTAACAGCAGATCAGTGGTGTGAATAATGCAAACTCCACATACATTCTCTAAAATTGTGGTTTGTTTTCAAAAATACAGTGGACTCCCACTGATGCCAGTTATTCTTTCTGCAGTTTCTTTTCTTAAAATTGTTTGGGAGAAAGTAAATGAGCTGTGAAAAGGAACAAAAACTGCCGGCGTGGAGATGTATTTTAAACTCAGATTCTTCTAAAGAATTAACGAATATAAACCAGCACCCAGCTACAGCCTAATTAGTGTAAGGTGTTATTAGGCAAACCCTCTGAAACCTTTAAACCATGCATAAAGCTTTCTAACCATGCCTCTTAATTCTTTAAAATGGATGGTTAAAATCTTAATTACAGGTAGGATTGCCACCTATTGGCAATAACATTACAGTCTGGGGTGTTGGCAGGTCTATGAGGAGGAGGGTCAGAGATGTAAATGAGGTAATGAAGACTATTGGAAGGCAATATATAAGTTGAGTGGCGAGAGGGGGAGCTTGGTGAGGGGATTTGGGGGAGATCAGTAGAGAGCCACTAATTGAAATATAGTTATTACAAATTTACTGGTAATTCTGTAATACTGGCCCCAGCCTTGGCTGGTATTTTACCAGCTAGGCCAGTGGCAACCCAAATTATAGGTGCAAGAAAATTCACCAATTCTGTTTACTAGCACTATGGCACTCATTTTGCTGTTATCTAATGTATGGAGATTATAGTGTCATTTTGGCTTTATTGCATTATACTATAATTATGTCTGGTGAACTGTGGCAGAACATACTGCTGTTTAGCTGCTCTATGACAGAAACTATCACTGAAACCTCCAGTTGCAGGAATAAAGAGCATGGAGTCAGATTTACACAGATCAGGTGGGAATCTCCCTGGAGAATTAATTAGAATTTTTATTGGGATTCTGCCACCTAGCTGTTGCTGTACTACAAGATCCTGGCAAACTGTAATTCTTGATAATTTATAAAAGCATGCTGAGATTTGTAGTTTAACAACCATTGCGTAGAATCTGTGTAAACAACAGTGATTATATCCCCTTTAATATAGCCAAGAATGAAGTTAGATGAGTGGGGAGTCCTACACATGCATTAAACTTAGATTGTAAGCTCTTGTGAGCAGGGTCCTCTGTTTATTATGTAACCCTTATTTGTTAAATACATTTCTGATTAAAGTAAAGAGCTGCATAACTTGCTGACACTAATTAAAAGATGATTAACTTATGAAAAGAGTAAAAAGAGTTCAGTAACGTTAAGAGCATAACTATTATTAACCCTTTAAGTGCCAGCAGAATTTCACATTTTGGTTACGCGAAATGCCAGCCGTTTTTGAAACATTTTGTGCTCTCTCACTTTAGGGGCATTTTCTGAGGGGAAACCTATAGTTTACCTAGGAAAACTATACATTGTTTTTTTCGGTAGAAACTGAGCTTTCTAAATCTGCCTGAGTTTTCATGTATTTCCACCTGTGCAAAAAAACTTTATAGTGCTAAATACCAAAAAAAAATGAAAAATTACCATTTTTCATCGTATATCAATTTATACCAGAAAAATATTTCATTTTACGGATGAAAATCCAACTGATTTGGAAAGCCTTATGTCTCTCGAACGTGCCAATACCAGATATGTATAGTTTTAGGGAGATTTAGGACTTCTGTACCTCAAAAACTCCCGGCAGTATATTGCCGAATTTTGAAAGCACTAAGGCAGAAAACGGCATGCTTTAGATTCCAAGGCAAAAACTCCTGAAACCGTAGGTTTACCCCAGAAAACCATACATTTTTGAAAAGTACACATTCTGCCGATTACAAAATGGGTAACTATGTCTCTCTACTCCCAACTACCAAACATAAAAGCTTGTCTGAACATAGCAGTTTTTCAAAAAAAAATTCAAAATTCTGAAAAATCATTTCAAAGGTTTTATTTTGCTGCTCCGCATATCCCAAACTATATTAGGTACCAAGAAAAAGCACCTGAAATATGATTGCCAGGGGTCCACTGAACAGTTTGATACCCATTATGCATAGGTTTACCAAAGTATCTGGCATTTAGAGACAGCAATATGAAGTTAGCACATCCAAATTGTTCAGGACTTTACTTCAGCTACTGAGAAATCAACACATTGACTGCATTTTTTGTGGGGTAAAAACACAGAAATATATGTTTACCCCCCAAACCCATATATTTTTGGAAAGTACACATTCTACCGAATCTAAAATGGGTACCCATGCCTTTCTGCTCCAAACTACTGAGTCGCAAGGCTTTCCCAAAATTGTCGGTTTTGGTGAAATATGTGAAAATTGCCTCAAACCTTCAACTTCCCAGCACCATATCACCCATGTATCATTATGCACTAAGAAAAAGCACCCTAAATATGATTGCCATGGTTCCTCTGAACATTTTGGTGGCCATTGTTCATAGGTTTACCAAAGTATCTGGCATTTAGAGGCCCCAAAATGAAGTTAGCGCATACAAACAGTCCCGTGGGTAACTTCAGCTAATGAAAAATCAACACATTGACTGCATTTTTGTGGGGTAAAAACACAGAAATATATGTTTACCCCCAAAACCCATATATTTTTGGAAAGTACACATTCTACCGAATCTAAAATGGGTACCCATGCCTTTCTGCTCCAAACTACTGAGTCGCAAGGCTTTCCCACAATTGTCGGTTTTGGTGAAATATCTGAAAATTGCCTCAAAGCTTCAACTTCTCAGCACCATATCGCCCATGTATCGTTACGCACCAAGATAAAGCACCCTAAATATGATTGCCAGGGTTCCTCCAAACAGTTTGGTGGCCATTGTTCCTAGGTTTACCAAAGTATCTGGCATTTAGAGGCCCCAAAATGAAGTTAGCGCATACAAACAGTGCCGTGGGTAACTTCAGCTAATGAAAAATCAACACATTGACTGCATTTTTGTGGGGTAAAAACACAGAAATATATGTTTACCCCCAAAACCCATATATTTTTGGAAAGTACACATTCTACCGAATCTAAAATGGGTACCCATGCCTTTCTGCTCCAAACTACTGAGTCGCAAGGCTTTCCCACAATTGTCGGTTTTGGTGAAATATCTGAAAATTGCCTCAAAGCTTCAACTTCTTAGCACCATATCACCCATGTATCGTTACGCACCAAGAAAAAGCACCCTAAATATGATTGCCAGGGTTCCTCCAAACAGTTTGGTGGCCATTGTTCATAGGTTTACCAAAGTATCTGGTATTTAGAGGCCTCAAAATGAAGTTAGCGCAGACAAATAGTCCTGTAGGTAACTTCATCTAATGAGAAATCAACACATTGACTGCATTTTTGTGGGGTAAAAACACAGAAATATATGTTTACCCCCCAAACCCATATATTTTTGGAAAGTACACATTCTACTGAATCTAAAATGGGTACCCATGCCTTTCTGCCTCCAAACTACTGAGTCGCAAGGCTTTCCCACAATTGTCGGTTTTGGTGAAATATCTGAAAATTGCCTCAAAGCTTCAACTTCTCAGCACCATATCGCCCATGTATCGTTACGCACCAAGATAAAGCACCCTAAATATGATTGCCAGGGTTCCTCCAAACAGTTTGGTGGCCATTGTTCCTAGGTTTACCAAAGTATCTGGCATTTAGAGGCCCCAAAATGAAGTTAGCGCATACAAACAGTGCCGTGGGTAACTTCAGCTAATGAAAAATCAACACATTGACTGCATTTTTGTGGGGTAAAAACACAGAAATATATGTTTACCCCCAAAACCCATATATTTTTGGAAAGTACACATTCTACCGAATCTAAAATGGGTACCCATGCCTTTCTGCTCCAAACTACTGAGTCGCAAGGCTTTCCCACAATTGTCGGTTTTGGTGAAATATCTGAAAATTGCCTCAAAGCTTCAACTTCTTAGCACCATATCACCCATGTATCGTTACGCACCAAGAAAAAGCACCCTAAATATGATTGCCAGGGTTCCTCCAAACAGTTTGGTGGCCATTGTTCATAGGTTTACCAAAGTATCTGGTATTTAGAGGCCTCAAAATGAAGTTAGCGCAGACAAATAGTCCTGTAGGTAACTTCATCTAATGAGAAATCAACACATTGACTGCATTTTTGTGGGGTAAAAACACAGAAATATATGTTTACCCCCCAAACCCATATATTTTTGGAAAGTACACATTCTACTGAATCTAAAATGGGTACCCATGCCTTTCTGCTCCAAACTACTGAGTCGCAAGGCTTTCCCACAATTGTCGGTTTTGGTGAAATATCTGAAAATTGCCTCAAAGCTTCAACTTCCCAGCACTATATCACCCATGTATCATTACGTACTAAGAAAAAGCACCCTAAATATGATTGCCAGGGTTCCTCTGAACATTTTGGTGGCCATTGTTCATAAGTTTACCAAAGTATCTGGCATTTAGAGGCCCCAAAATGAAGTTAGCGCATACAAACAGTTCCGTGGGTAACTTCAGCTAATGAAAAATCAACACATTGACTGCATTTTTGTGGGGTAAAAACACAGAAATATATGTTTGCCCCCCAAAACCCATATAGTTTTGGAAAGTACACATTCTACCGAATCTAAAATGGGTACCCATGCCTTTCTGCTCCAAACTACTGAGTCGCAAGGCTTTCCCACAATTGTCGGTTTTGGTGAAATATCTGAAAATTGCCTCAAAGCTTCAACTTCTCAGCACCATATCACCCATGTATCGTTATGCACCAAGAAAAAGCACCCTAAATATGATTGCCAGGGTTCCTCCGAACAGTTTGGTGGCCATTGTTCATAGGTTTACCAAAGTATCTGGCATTTAGAGGCCTCAAAATGAAGTTAGTGCATACAAATAGTCCTGTGGGTAACTTAAGCTAATGAAAGATCAACACATTAACTGCATTTTTGTGGGGTAAAAACACAGAAATATATGTTTACCCCCCAAACCCATACATTTTTGGAAAGTACACATTCTACAGAATCTAAAATGGGTACCCATGCCTTATTGCTCCAAACTACTGAGTCGCAAGGCTTTCCCAAAGTTGTCGGTTTTGGTGAAATATCTGAAAATTGCCTCAATGCTTCAACTTTACAGCATCATATCGCCCATGTATCATTACGTATCACAAAAAAGCACCCAAATTGTGATTGCCAGGGCTCCTCCAAACAGTTTGGTGCCCACTGTGCATAGGTTTACCAAAGTATATGGCATTTAGAGGCCCCAAAATGAAGTTAGCACATACAAATTGTCCTGTGGGTAACTTCAGCTAATGAAAAATCAGCACATTGTCTGCATTTTTGTGGGGTAAAAACACAGAAATATATGTTTACCCCCCAAACCCATACATTTTTGGAAAGTAAACATTCTACAGAATCTAAAATGGGTACCCATGCCTTTCTGCTCCAAACTACTGAGTCGCAAGGCTTTCCCAAAGTTGTCGGTTTTGGTGAAATATCTGAAAATTGCCTCAATGCTTCAACTTTCCAGCATCATATCGCCCATGTATCATTACGTATCACAAAAAAGCACCCAAATTGTGATTGCCAGGGCTCCTCCAAACAGTTTGGTGCCCACTGTGCATAGGTTTACCAAAGTATATGGCATTTAGAGGCCCCAAAATGAAGTTAGCACATACAAATTGTCCTGTGGGTAACTTCAGCTAATGAAAAATCAGCACATTGTCTGCATTTTTGTGGGGTAAAAACACAGAAATATATGTTTACCCCCCAAACCCATACATTTTTGGAAAGTAAACATTCTACAGAATCTAAAATGGGTACCCATGCCTTTCTGCTCCAAACTACTGAGTCGCAAGGCTTTGCCAAATTTGGCGGTTTTGGTGAAATATCTGAAAATTGCCTCAAAGCTTCAACTTTCCAGCATCGTATTGTCCATGTATCATTACCAGCATAAAGCATCCTAAATATAAACATACGGGTCTACTAAATAGTTTGATGCCCAATGTGCATAGATATACCAAACTATGTGGCGCACAGAGACCCCCAAATGACAATATGTATAGACATTTTCACGGCTGACGCGCTGGCTGCTGCAACATAACCACCCGGTGTGTGTATTATGCCACATTAGACCACCTAACAGTACAGAGACCCCAGAAAACCATATATTTTCAGAAAGTACACATTCTGACGAATCCAATATGGGTAAATAAGTGTTTCTACTACAAACTGACAAACTGCAAAGCAATGCTGAACATAACGGTTTTTATCAAATTTCTGAAAATCGTCACAAAGCTTGAATTTTACCCCATTATATGCCCCACATTTCGTAACTTATCAGCATAAAACATCCTAAATATGAACGCCAGGGGTCTACTGAACACTTTGATGCCCAATATGCATAGATATACCAAATTATGTGGCGCACAGAGACCCCCAAATGACAATACTGTATATACATTTTCACGGCTGACGCGCTGGCTGCTGCAATATAAGCACCTGGTGTGTGTATTATGCGACATTAGACCCCCCTAACAGTACACAGACCCCAGAAAACCATATATTTTCAGAAAGTACACATTCTGACAAATCCAATATGGGTAAATAAGTGTTTCTACTACAAACTGCCAAACTGCAAAGCAATGCTGAACATAACGGTTTTTATCAAATTTCTGAAAATCGTCACAAAGCTTGAATTTTACCCCATTATATGCTCCACGTTTCGTAACGTATCAGCATAAAACATCCTAAATATGAACGCCAGGGGTCTACTGAACACTTTGATGCCCAATATGCATAGATATACCAAACTATGTGGCGCACAGAGACCCCCAAATGACAATAGTGTATATACATTTTCACGGCTGACGCGCTGGCTGCTGCAATATAAGCACCTGGTGTGTGTATTATGCGACATTAGACCCCCCTAACAGCACAGAGACCCCATAAAACCAGATATTTTCAGAAAGTACACATTCTGACGAATCCAATATGGGTAAATAAGTGTTTCTACTACAAACTGCCAAACTGCAAAGCAATGCTGAACATAACGGTTTTTATCAAATTTCTGAAAATCGTCACAAAGCTTGAATTTTACCCCATTATATGCTCCACGTTTCGTAACGTATCAGCATAAAACATCCTAAATATGAACGCCAGGGGTCTACTGAACACTTTGATGCCCAATATGCATAGATATACCAAACTATGTGGCGCATAGAGACCCCCAAATGACAATAGTGTATATACATTTTCACGGCTGACGCGCTGGCTGCTGCAATATAAGCACCTGGTGTGTGTATTATGCGACATTAGACCCCCCTAACAGTACAGAGACCCCAGAAAACCATATATTTTCAGAAAGTACACATTCTGACGAATCCAATATGGGTAAATAAGTGTTTCTACTACAAACTGCCAAACTGCAAAGCAATGCTGAACATAACGGTTTTTCTCAAATTTCTGAAAATCGTCACAAAGCTTGAATTTTACCCCATTATATGCTCCACGTTTCGTAACGTATCAGCATAAAACATCCTAAATATGAACGCCAGGGGTCTACTGAACACTTTGATGCCCAATGTGCATAGATATACCAAACTATGTGGCGCACAGAGACCCCCAAATGACAATAGTGTATATACATTTTCACGGCTGACGCGCTGGCTGCTGCAATATAAGCACCTGGTGTGTGTATTATGCGATATTAGAACCCCCTAACAGTACAGAGACCCCAGAAAACCATATATTTTCAGAAAGTACACATTCTGACGAATCCAATATGGGTAAATAAGTGTTTCTACTACAAACTGCCAAACTGCAAAGCAATGCTGAACATAACGGTTTTTATCAAATTTCTGAAAATCGTCACAAAGCTTGAATTTTACCCCATTATATGCTCCACATTTCGTAACGTATCAGCATAAAACATCCTAAATATGAACGCCAGAGGTCTACTGAACACTTTGATGCTCAATATGCATAGATATACCAAACTATGTGGCGCACAGAGACCACCAAATGACAATAGTGTATATACATTTTCACAGCTGACGCGCTGGCTGCTGCAATATAAGCGCCTGGTGTGTGTATTATGCGACATTAGACCCCCCTAACAGTACAGAGACCCCAGAAAACCATATATTTTCAGAAAGTACACATTCTGACGAATCCAATATGGGTAAATAAGTGTTTCTACTACAAACTGCCAAACTGCAAAGCAATGCTGAACATAACGGTTTTTATCAAATTTCTGAAAATCGTCACAAAGCTTGAATTTTACCCCATTATAGGCCCCACATTTCGTAACGTATCAGCATAAACATCCTAAATATGAACGCCAGGTGTCTACTGAACACTTTGATGCCCAATATGCATAGATATACCAAACTATGTGGCGCACAGAGACCCCCAAATGGATATATAGTAGATAAAATTTACAAGGCAAAACAAAATAAGGCAGTAAAGAGTGAAATGAAAAAAAATCCAATAAAACCACAAAAATCAATGTTTTTTTCCAGAATAGTGTTATCGGCCGTCAGAATCACAGTTTAAATATTTTAGCTGGGCCAAACAGGTTATACGGCTAGAAACAAGTGAACACAAGATATGCAGAGCTGAAAATGCAATAAAATGGCTAAAAATTCAATAAAATGGCTAAAAATGCACCAAAATACCCAAAATTGCAATATAATCACCGAAATAACATACAAAAGATATTGCACAGTATGGTTAGCGAATACGCTATTCGTAATGGCAATAAAACATTTTTTTCAGCCAAAAAAAGAGACGATGCGATAAGAAAAAAAAAAAAAAGCCACAATGCCATGTATGTGCGTGTGTACAAATGGTAAATTACATGTTATGTGCGCGTGTGTGCGTGTGCACGTGTGTGTAAGTGCAGTGAGTGTAAGTGACCCCCCCAATCCCCAAAAATTTATGTGTAAGTGGGTGTAAGTGTGAATCTAAGTGTGTATTACTGTAATAAGTGTGTGTTGGTGTGTTTGTGTGTGTAATTGTTGCACTAACCTGAAAAAATCGCTGAAGACTGTTGCAGGCGATCAGGAAGAGCCCCTGGAAGACATCTGCCTCGTGGTTCCTGTCTGTGTGCTGTGGGGGCGGAGATCGACGATCCGGTGCAGGCTGCAGCAGCAGGACACGTAAGTAACACGTGCCTGCTGCTGTTTTTGGGCCCCTGGGCGATCGCGCCCCAGGGGCCACTCGATCCCCTGCTCTGCTCGTTGCCTAGGGGCAGGGGATCGAAGCGGAACGGAGCGAGCGGCTCTAACAGCCGCTCCTCCGCTCCAGAACCCGGAAGTGCTGCAGAACGTAAAATCTACGTTCTGTGGCATTTCAAGTTACTTTTCCACAGAACGTAGATTCTACGTTCTGTGGCACTTAAAGGGTTAACATTTATTTATATAGTGCAAAATTCTTGTGATCCAGTCATTACTTGTAACAAGAAAGCAGTCTCCTATATATTGCAAAATGTATCTGGTAGTAACAGATGATGGAAGTGTTTACACAGAAATAAAAATATACGTACTTGCATGTAGTATTTAACTCGTTTTGGCTATTTCCTGTTTGGATGCAGAAAGGTGTGGAACTACAAATAACTCAAAGAAGGTTGTTTGATTAGAGTAACCACAAACTCCAATGTCAGCTTTATGGAGCTAGGAATAATGACATGGCTAACTGTATGGACACATAATGGGGCATGGTAGAGTGAATATACGCTGAACACAGGTTAAGTTTATATTCACAAAAGGACTTGTCCTGTAAGCTGGTATACAGTAAATCCAATTCCAGACCATATCCTATTTAATTCCAGTCAGACCATATCCTAGATATTATGAGAGTTGTAGCCGAGCAAAATTTGCATAGCGTTAGTTGAGTAACAGTGTTTATATCCCCATTACAAATAAAGACCACACATTGTCTTGGAAAACCTTTGTCCACGTCATAAAAAATGTAATATTTAAATATGAAATCCATGAGTATATAATGTTTTCTAAACAGTTATTGCTTTTATGTCTATTTATACATTGTTGCTAAAAGTATTCTAATTCAATTTGTTTCTCAAACAGTCGATGCAGAACATTTTATTGCATTTACAATCAGTACAGTGTTACAAATTGCTTATTTTTATCTGTTCTCATCAACTGCATATTAAACTAAAATCCCAGCATGCACTGAGATTGTAACTTATAGGGAATCTAAGCACTGTTTCTCAGGCACACTATAGATATTTGTTGCTAGACTACACATGCCAATATACAATCAAGGTTTAATGCATTCTGGGTTGTATTCAGCGTTGTGTTCAGCGTTGCATTCTTCATTCAGATTAAGGGGCCCATTTACTAAGGGTCGAAGTGAATTTTCGAATTCAAAAACTTCGAATTTCAAAGTAATTTTTGGGTACTTCAACCATCGAATAGGCCACAATTCGATTCAAATTGAAAAAACGTCGACTTCGCAGATCGAAGTACTGTCTCTTTAAAAAACGTTGTTTTCGACACTTCGCCACCTTAAACCTGCTGAATTGCTGTTTAGCCTATGGGGGAACTCCTATCACCTTTCTGAATGTTTGGCTAAATTTTGAGTAGTAGTTTAAGTATTTTTTTTTGTAAAATTGTTCGAATCGAAGTATCAAATTCGAAGTTTTTTAACTTAGAAATTTGACCCTTAGTAAATGTGCCCCTTAATGTATACTATGTATACCCAATTCTCCAGGACCAGCAGCTACATAATATAAAGTACAATAAAATTACTCCAATGAGATTCCTGTTTGGTCTGTGTAAATCTGGCTCCATGTTCAGTGTTCCTACAAAAGGAGAAGGTACTGTAGCTTTAAATATTGTTTTTCTATCACACTTAACTCCCTTCAGCTCTTTCATTTGGTGCAACATCATGAAGCAAAAAATAAACAATTAACCGATTTTAGCTCTAGAGAGCAAGCCTCTAATGAGCTCCTGCATTGCTCAGTATTTCATGTATGTCATCTGTACAATTTATATACATGCTGATGTTTACACCTTTGTACTGTACAGAGCAGTATACAGGCCACCCTCTCTGTTCCAAATAGCGCCACCAGGGAGCAGCTTGAACTCTTCCTGGATATTGCAGA
The DNA here is from genome assembly GCF_017654675.1 of Xenopus laevis. NCBI lineage: Eukaryota > Metazoa > Chordata > Amphibia > Anura > Pipidae > Xenopus > Xenopus laevis. The sequence continues at coordinate 41,399,937 of NC_054382.1, forward strand.
GCAATGCAGCAGGGTTGGTGGGCGCATGTCATGTTAGTTTGGGTACTCTTAATTGTGATCACTAACATGGAGGATGTACAGCTGAATCACGGTCCCAATTAGCTTTAACTGTGTATAGTCCCGAAAGATGATGGCCCAATGTGGTACAAGACAGCACCTGCCAACCCTTGTTGCATTACTCTCCTTTTTTCTGCCAACAAAAGTTAAAGCTACTGTTTGGTGAGACCCCCCATTATGGCATTCAGGAGGGGCCATGAGGCTTCAGGAGTGGTCTGGAGTTCTTCTCAGGCTTTCATTTACTTTAAAATAATTCTCCATATAGGTTTACCAAATAGCATGATGTAGTTCAGATTGTTATTCCAGACTTTTATTGAGCAGTTACAGTAGGTTTGTGCCATTCCCAGAGCTGTAATCACTCCTAGCATATAAAAAACATTCAAAGTTAAAAGAGTAGAGGCACAATTGTCACACAGTAATGTCATTCTTATTTTTCTAAATAGTGCTCTGTGGTGTGCTTTGAAGGTGGAACCAAGTGAGCTTTTTATCATTGTAAATGTTTGCAGTAGTTGTATATTGCTTCTTTGGTGTAGCATTACATTGTTGTTAAAGACAGTTTCATTCAAGTATAGTCCTCAAGATCTGCCATTTATTTCTAAATGAATAGTTACTATGGTTATTTCATTTGGGCAGTTAGGTTTTCATAGACATCATAGTTCTTAGAAACTAATGAGGTAATGTTTATGTTCCAGTATATCAGGGCAGCATTCTTTCATAAATATGTGTAACCCCTTCCACACCCCTTTGGCGGTGTTTCACTCCATGTGTGGTGCTTACCTAATGGCACGGGACAAACCTATGCCACTCTGCAGTGGTATTGGGAGAGACTGGGTACCTGGGCAGTGCCTCCACCTAGTGGGATCCACAAGGAACAAATTAATAATTCACACACAGTATTTGTTAAACTGAATAACTGTTTATCTAAAATTAAATGGCCAACTAGTACACATAGCGCTCCTAACCAGGTGGGAGTAAGGGCCTCACTATCTAACTTGCTTGTGCTAACTATCTACCTAACTAAAGAAGGCCAAATCCTTTAATGTCCTTCCACTGTATCTTCAAGCGCTTCTTTAGGGTACTGTCCCTTTAAACAGGATACTCACTCCAAATCCTCTTCAGATGCTTTACAGAGTCCTCTTCAGGCGAGTCCAGCACATTCAGACATGTGACTACCAGCCCTTTGGATTCTCAGATAGGAATTTCCTGCTGGTTGCTCCTCCAGTCTGGATTCCTTTTACACACTCTGTCCCCACAGGCACAGTATCTGGCTTCCCTGTGCCAGTCTGCTTTTGGTGAACCCTCTCAGCTCTAGTCTCTCTCTCTCTCTCTGTCCACCGCGTAGTTCTTTCTGCCAGGGGCATTTATCTTCTGCCAGAATCTATGATGGTTATTTACTAAACTCTGAATGCAAAAATCATGAAAAATTTGTGATTTTTTTTAAATAAAATCAGACTTTTAAAAAATCACACATTTTTGGAATTTATTAAACTCTGAGGATGGAAAAGTCAGAATCTGAAAATCCGGCATCTGTTGACCTGTTGAGCTTGCATACAAGTCAATGGAGAAGTCACAATGATTTTTTGATGTGCGGACTTTGATAAATAACCCCCTTTGTCTTTCTCTTCCTGCCAGCCACTCACTAGCTGCTGTGTCACTTCCTGCTGCACTGAGATCACTGAACAGCTGGTTGCTAGGTAACAGCTTACAGCACACAGACACCGGTTCTGTGCTTGATCTCTTACAGTGATAAGTGCAAGGGCTGTGCCTTACTTTCCTACATATGTCTCAGTAGTTGTGACTATTACTGTAATATATGCCTGCACACTAAGGTACTTCTGTCACTGACCAGACCTTCAGTCTAGGATTTTTTTGTACATGTGTACTAATTTTTGTGTCTACTAAAGGATGTACAATTTATCAAACCTTTACCCTGGGAATAATTCAAATTTGACTATTTGCCACCTAAAACCTGCTGAGTTCATGTATAAGTCAATGGAAGAGGTCCAGTGACCGATTTAAGATGTTACTAGCCTTCCTGTCATTCGAGTTTTTTTTTTGACAATAAACTCGATTCGAGTTTAGTCAAATTCAAATCAAATGTGATTCAAGTTTTTGAGTCGGTAAAATTAATTTGAATTTTAGACAATCAAATTTTGAGTATATTCAAATTTATTAGAGTAAACAGAATTTGAAATTCGACCTATGATAAATGAGCCTCTAAAAAATTAGAATTGTCCATGTTAAAAAAAATATATGGGTATGATTTTCTAAATGGTATTATGTCTTAATGGGGTTGTTCACCATTAAATTAACTTTAGTATAATGTAGAGAGTGATATTCTGAGACAGTTTGTAATCAGTTCTAATTTTTTATCTTTTCTGGTTTTTGAATTATTTAGCTTTTTATTCAGCAGCCCTCCAGTATGCAGTTTCAGACATCTGGTTGCTAGGATCGAAATGACCCTAGCAACCATTCATTGATTTGAATGAGAGACTGGAATATGAATAGATGAGGATCTGAATAGAAAGTTGAGTAATAAAAATCAATAACAAATGTGTAGCCTTACAGAGCATTTGTTTTTAGATGGGGTCAGTGATACCCAATTTGAAAGCTGGAGAGTGTTAGATGAAGAAGGCAAATCATGTAAAAATTATAAAAAATAAATAAATAATGACAACCAATTGAAAAGTTGCTTAGAATTAGCCATTCTATGACATACAAAAAGTTAGCTTAAAGGTGAACCACCCCTTTAAAATAGATTTTTCTTAAACTAATTAGTATAATGTTGCTTACCCAAATATTATTCAAATAGTGATAATGACAATGATTGTGTTGTATTGTGCAAATTTTTCATTATGCTCTTTGGAAATAAGGTATATACTGTAGTGACATATTTCTATTAAGAGTGACACATGGGATCTTTCTTGCACATACATATGCACGCTCCGGAATACTCTGCATTATGCCATTTGTTTCTTGAGTGTTGTATTTTCAAACATTGATTCAGTGATCATATTTCCATCTAGATATCATGTCTGCCATTTTCATATTTATTGTATTTATATATAGTTTATCATTTACTGATGCTTGCTGGATTTCAACACTAATAAGACACTCAGACAGATAGATTAGATAGCTAGATAGATAAATCAATAGATATGCATGTAGGCTACCCATGGCACGATTACTAAAGAAGGTTTATAAGAGTATATTAGAATGTTATTGCCTTAGGCTGAATCTTAGCATATGTTAAAATAACATAAGTAGTCAAATATTTATTCAACCGAGGTTTCTCCTGGCAGTATTTCAGTGAGTATCAACATATTATATTATTGTGGAACTGACACTGTTATGCACATTTATTAGGAGTCTCAAACCTGCGATATTATCAAATCATTGTAATTCAGATCAAATTGTTATTAAAACACAAACACACAGTGAACCATATTAGCTGGGTGATAAAGTTATAGAGTGAGCTACGGAAAATAAATTACCAAAATATACAGGTACCAAAATATAGAGATTGGAGAAGGGTCATTGGCACAGAAAAGATGAAACATTTACTGCATTTACTTTAATTTTCCTAAAGGTTTTCAGGGGACCAGAATAAAATGGTGTAAAATCAGGGAAATTTATAATGCATAATATATAGGTGAGATCACAAAAAAGATGTGAAATTAGGGGATGTAAAATGAGGTTTTACTATATACAGGTATATATATATATATATATATATATATATATAATTTTTTTTTTGCATTCAGTAGCAAACCATTATTTTGATTCGTTCTTTTAATTATTAAATCACTGTACCTGGTTGCAGTTCACATACTAATAGATGCCCAAAAAACTATTATTTTTTTTAACATTTTGTTATGTAATGTATGAGCCTTTTCTTATTTAAAATGATGTTTCAGTTATACAAACCTTGTCTTGTGCGAGCTTTTTAGTGCCTGGAGCTATATGTTGGCCTTGCTAATCACTTCCTTCTAATGCTGGTCACACTGAGGAACAAAAAGATAGGCCAGATGATAAGCCTCTGAGTTTATTGCTTAGATAAACTGACAGTCTAATTGTTGTTTGCTGACCCAATACCCTTACCACATCAGGGACGTGACACTTTATACAAGGTTAATTATTTATTATATACTTGTTACTGATTTAAGAAAAATGCTATTAACACGGCTAAAGCAAATTTTCTAGTAGAAGTAGGAAATTCAGAGACAGATTAGTTACAGAAGAAGCGCTGTCTATGAAAAGAAAGTATTACAAAATATTCTCTGACAATTAAAGTAAATTTAAAATCTTATAGATAGCTTTCAAACGGAGTATGTAATTGTCTGTATAAATGTGTAAAAAACAGTAACTCTTCTAATCAAGAATTAATAAATATCTTTCAGAACACATTCCTTTATTGTGTATTCTACATTTTGACTTGAAATTACATTTGTATTATGTTTTCTGTTTTAATTCACTATATATTAGACTTTACTATTTCTCCATACCTCTAGCTTAAATTTAAAGCTTGTATTAAGATAGATATTTCCATATTTGTAAATGCTTTCTCATTACCTTGAAACATGTTTTGTTTGATATAAAGATTGCAAATATTAACCCAAATATACATCTTAATATAAAAATACAACCATTACATAATAACTGTTATTCAAAATTTGAGAAATGGTTTATTCTACAGCACTTTCTATGGAACAAATGCAGAATTAACTTAACTGCAGTGAAAACTGCAATCAAATTGTCAAAAACATGAAACAGAGTAACAGATAAATAAGGTTTTAACAGAAAGTTGTCTGCAGAAGGTATATCACAGTTATTTCAGACATTCATTACATCTGTAAGTTTCCAGTTGTTGAATGAATTCAGTAGGAAATAAGTTACAAGAAAAATGGTATCAGTGTTTCGTAGAAAATCTGCTTTTCTAAATGCAGACCATATTTTTGAAGATTGAAACCTTCCAGAAATATTGTACAAGTTTTATAATTCAGGGCATTACTATTAAGGATGCACCGAATCCAGGATTCGGTTTGGGATTTGGCCTTTTTCAGCAGGATTCGGATTCGCCCGAATCCTTCTGCCCAGCCGGACCGAAGATGAATCCTAATTTGCATATGCAAATTAGGGTCTGGGAGGTAAATCATGTGACTTTTTGTCACAAAACAAGGAAGTAAAGTGTTTTCCCCTTCCCACCCCTAATTTGTATATGCAAATTAGGATTTGGATTCGGTTTGGTATTCAGCTGAATCGTTTGCGAATCCAAAATAGTGGATTCGATGCATCCCTAATTACTATACAAAGTCATAAAGCTGAATACATTATGGTACTTATTTTAAGCATGATATATTAAAGGTTTTTAATATTCCTTTTTATAAAAGGTGTTGAATATATTTTAGATGATAGGAAATAAGAACTGTAGGACTGGTATTCCAATTATTCCAGTGACTTTGGGAAAGACATGTTTACTGAGCGAATTGCTCAATCATTAGGATTTTTAAGACTTACATTTTTTATTACGTTACACCAGGGGTCCCAAACCTTTTTTGTCCGTTAGCCACATTTAAATGTAAAAAAAAGTTGAGTGCTTTATTTGCATTCTCAGACAAAGTTACTAAAGCATCATTCCTACGAGTGTCAGTATGTTAAGTGTACTGTGTGGGATTTTTGTGATAAGTCATAAAATTGATTCCGTTTTGGGAAGCCAAGCCTTGAATCTCCTAATTCTACAAATTTATTAGATGTCTGTGTATAGCATCATAATTTTGATAGGAGAAACTATCTGAAAATCAATGTAATAATCACTTATCTACAAACAAAAGACAAGGGAGAAACAAGAAAAAATTAGCCTCAAAGAAATCTAAGAACTTAAATGTAAAATACTTTTTTTCTTACAAAAGCTATTATATGAAAACCCTCAAACAGAAAATTAATTATATAATAATCATTTTCCATTAATATAAGAGAAAGAACAAATAAATGTGATTAAGTGGCCTTTTAAGTACTTACCTCATTTTAGTACCAAACCTCTGACTATGCAAGTATAGCATTTTATCATTTTATAAAATATTTTACCATTTTGTGCTTAATAAAAAAACATCAATTCATTTTTTAAAAATATACTGTATATTTAAGCCCTATTGTTTTGAACATTAGTAGATGGAAAATATTATGACAAACATTTTGACTCCTAAAGGACAGTTTAAGTAGTGATGAATGAATTAATCTGGCCTGGGTAATTATAAATTATCCCAGTTTGTGATGTCCATTTTGTGTGCCAGTTATCATTTATTCACACCCTGCTAACCCGATTTCATGAGAATTGTATAAATCAGATAGTTGTAAATGTTAAAATTGGTAATATATTAATTATGATTATAGCTATAGCTGCATAGAAACATATTGCAAATAGATTGTGACCATAACTAAAAAATAATTGTATCTGCCTAGAAAATATGAAGCAGAAGTAGATAAATGCAGGGTGCTATTCAGAGGCATTAAAGGAACACTGTTAAATTGTTAAAATTAAATCAATATTTATTAGGTAATATTTATCTAATAGAAAAATCTGACAAATATTGGGCTGCACATACAGCAAGTTAGTATGGTCCAGAATGGAGAAGAGATCCCAAACAAAATGTGTTGGAATTTCCCTCCGGAAACATGTTTGGCCCTGTTCCAGTAGCCATAACAATCAATCCAAGTATCATTACAGGTTTGCTGTCTGAAGTCAAATGTGTTATTGATTCCTAAAGATTGCTTGATCTAGAGTAAAGGTTGTACCCATACAGTACACATAGAATATAAATGTCACAATATAAGGCTGATTAGCAATTAATACAGATAATTACTACAGGCCAGCACAGAAACCAGTGCAGCTAACATCAGAATTTAATTATCAGCCTTGTAGCATCAGCTTATATTACAGTCCAACCAATCGCAGACACTTTCCAAGATGGTGACCCCCTGTGACAAGTCCTGGATCATTGCTGCTATTGAGAAGCTGAAACTTTAGGCTGGTGCAATACATTCAGTATAGAAAATATGGCATTTTTAGCCATATTCATTTTTAGGGTTTAATTTTCCTTTAAGAAAAAGGGGGTTGTGTCCCGCTTTCTTCATATTTTGTTTAGTAGGTCTTCAATGCTCCCTTTTTAGGGGATAACTTAATTGGAACAACACTCCATAGAAAGAAAGGGTGTTAGCACTAAACTCATAAGATTAGGATAAACTCTAAATGATTTCTTGGCAATCTGTATTTATAGAAAAGCAAAGGTTTCCTCACATCTAGTAACCCATGATAAGCTATCAGATGTTTGTTTTAAACAGTTGAACTGTAAATACTTCCTTCTCATCGACTTAATACATTACCCCTTATATTCTCTGTTCTACTTGCATCACTGGTTACATAATTAATTTATTTAAAATTATACTAAAAAGTCCTTTTAAATTTTCATAGTGGCTGGAGAAACATTTTATATAAAATGAAAATTGACTAATCCCTTATAAAGACTATAAATTTATCTTCAAATCACAAATTTGTAAACACACCTTGCTTCTTAACAACATGTTGAAAAGACTTGCATGTGACATAGTTCACAAGTTAATGAGATAATACATTAAATCTTGCAGGACTTTTTAATTACCATGGAGATTTACAATAGTTTCAGCTCTTGCCAGGAAACAATGCACTTTTGCATAGGTTACCATGGAAATCCAATTTACTGCAGATATTTTTATTCACAGATGGAGTAAGGTAATAGAAAATCAAATGTTCTCTTTCACACTAGTGTTTAAATCAGTGCATCTTAGTATTACACGCAAATTGGATATATTAGGCCAAATTAATCCCTCTGGTAACTTACACTAGGGTTTTCTATTTTTAACATTATTGCTCTTGTTCAAGAATGAGCTTTGAGGTAATTTGATGAAATTAAACCAATTCTGGTTACACTTTATAAAAATGCCAAAACATTAAACAGAATAGTACAATAGAAGGGTACATATACAAATTACTAATTACTGTATATACAAAGAATGTCCTGCTCATTACAGTTTACAGTCTAAAGTTTACAGTCTAAAAGTTCATCTTTGTAATAATAATTGATGTTACCCAATTATGTTCATTTTTGTAAGACCAATGTATATTTTGGGCGATATTATAATAACATATATAAAGAAGTTTTATTATATAATTTTTTTCCACTAGCCGATGGGTCATTAAATTCTGTTTCGGGTTTACAAAACCCTACTTAATTTAGTTTCAAATTAAAAATTGTTTGCCCAAAGGGAAAAGGTTCATGTTGAACAAGGACTTTTAGTACATTCCCCAAGGTTATTTAAAAAAACATGTATTCATTGCATGGTACACTTTGTTATAGGCTATAATAAAATAAAGTTGCAGCAATGTCACAAACATTACAACTAATTATTAGATATAAATATACAGAGTTAAAAAACTAAAAATGTATGCGGCTAAAAATGCCATATTTTACATAGTGAGCTTATTGCACCAGCCTAAAGTTTCAGCTTGTCAATAGCAGCAATGATCCAGGACTTTAAACTTGTCACAGGGGGGTCACCATCTTGAAAAGTGTCTGTGACACTCACATATTCAGTGGGGTCTGAGCAGCTGTTGAGAAGCTAAACTTAGGGGTCATTGCAAATGATTAAGCAGAAAATTAGGTTAGCCTGTAATATAAGATGATGCTACAGGACGGATTATTCAATTGTGACATTTATATTCTATGTTTACTGTATATCTAAGCTCAGTAAGTGACAGCAGCACAGTACAGTGAATCAGCAGAAAAGAAGATGGGGAGCTAATGGGGCATCTTTGGCAGCACCTGTGCACCTTTGACGCTAAGGGGCATATTTATCAAGGGTCACATTTCGAATGTTAAAAACTTCAAAATTCAAATTCAAAAAGACCAACCAAAGTTAAGTTGAGGTTTTTTTTTTTAGCCGAATAGGTCAGTTTTGATCAAATAGGTCCGTATTCAGCCAAATTCGAATCGTTCGAATCAAAGTAATAGCGCATTTGAACAAATTCGAAAAAAATGTAACCTTTTATTTTATAAACTGTTTGTAACTGTTTTTGTGAATGTATGTCTCTTTTTTAACATCTTTTTTGTTAATTGCACTGTTATACCTTTTATAATATTAATATTTATAATTTTAGTAGTTATAAATTAGTATTTATAATATTAAAGAGATTTAATAAGTTTGTCTTTGGTGCTCTAAACGAACCTAGCCTGAAAGAGTGTAACTGTGAGCCTTAACCCTCTGCATGCAATGAATGAATGAATTTAAATGCTAGCCTGTCTGTATGCTGATTAACCCTTGGTGTGCTGGAGTACTGGTTGAATCAGTAAGTAGGAACTTACCATGACTATAGGGAGAGAGTGTTTCATGCATTGGTGTATTGTGAGTTATTACCTGTTAGAGAGAACAGGGGAATAGTCACATTAGGTTTCTATCGCCTGTGAATGATAGATGGTGGTTAATTTTCTGGGTGTTGGTTGGTGTTTGGGGTGCTTTTGTTTTAGTCTAACCTGGGTGCCAGGTTTTTGAGTTATCCGTGGCAAGGTTCAATGTTGATAAATGCAAAGGTATATTAGAAATAACATAAATACAAGTAATACCTTAAATAGTATTGTGTTGGGGGCATCCTTAATTTAGAAGGTTGGAATTTTAGGATAACAAGCTTAAAGGAAAACTATACCCCCCAAACAATGTAGGTCTCTATAAAAAGATATTGCCTAAAACAGCTCATATGTAAAATCCTGCTTCATGTAAATAAACTATTTTCGTAATAATATACTTTTTTAGTAGTATGTGCCATTGGGTAATCATAAATAGAAAATTGCCATTTTAAAAAATAAGGGCCGCCCCCCTCACTGTCACATGAGGTCACATGAGCCAATTAACAGACAGAGTTGTGTCTTTTGCTTCCACACTTCTTCCTGTTACAGTTAGAGTTGTAGTATTTCTGGTCAGGTGATCTCTGAGACAGCACACAGACCATCACTAAATGGTGGTTCAAGGCAAGAGATGTAAAAGGGCAAGATTTACTTAAATCTATATTTCAGTTTGGTATGATTCTTTAATATGCCACTTAATAGGATATGAACTATCTGTTGCTTAAGTGTTCATTTTGGGGGTATAGTTTTCCTTTAAGCTGGCCATAGACGCAACGATCCGATTCGTACGATTTTCAGACCGTGTGTGGAGAGTCCCAACATTTTTGCGTCCGGCGGAGAACGGTCGTTTGGTCGATCGGACAGGTTAGAAAATTTTTGTCGGCTGCGGGTAATATCTCTGCATGTATTGGCGATCGTACGATTTTCAGTGGGAGACTGTCACTAGCTTTGTCTATCATACGATTGCTGTCAGGGGCAGAACATCGGCTGATCTGTTCTTTAACTACTTTATTTGGTCAGAATGGTAAGACTTTGATCTGAATGGTTAGTGACAGGTCGGGAGATGGGAAAGTCCGATCGTACAATGATTCGTACGATCGGATCTTTGCGTCTATGGCCAGCTTTACTCTAGACAGTGTCAATCAGTGGCTGCTGAAACAAATAAAGTACTGTCTTGCATAAAAAGGGGCATTAACTTGTTTGAAAAAAAACACAATTTGCCTCGTTATAGGTCCCTGTTAAGGTCACGCCTTGAGTATGCAGTGAAGTTTTGGGCTCCAGTCCTTAAGAAGAATATTAACAATGTGGAAAGACTGTAACTAGACTGGTAAAAGAAATGGATGAATTGAAATATGAATAAAGACTGTCAAGGTTGTGAAATGCGGTGCCGCCTGCCGGATGATGTTGTAATGGCAGATTCTATTAATGCCTTTAAGAGTGGCTTGAATGATTTCTTGAACAATCATCATATCCAAGTATATGCAGTAGTTATCTTAAGATCTACAGTTTATTCTAGGTATTGTATATAATTGGTATATAATTTATATACAGTATGTGAATGTTTAAATAGGGCTTTTTATGCACAGGGTTTGGAGGGATTGTCTTTTTTTAACCCACATGTCACTATGTAACTATGTAAGATGAGAGCTAGCAGTGTATGGTGCAAAAAGGCTATGGCTCCAAGAGGAATGGAGGAGATGACCTGAAACATATGGAGGCACAAGTCAAAATGTATAGTGAGGAACAAAAGAGTTAAGGGCTTTAAAGGTTATAAGAAGGATTTTGTACTGTATATTGTCCCTGTTAACAGGGTGCCATAAAAAATGTAACAGTGGATGTACAGGTTCTTTCTTGTTATTTTTCTGATGTTGGCAATGAGACAGCCAAGAGTATCTCTTTAGGTCTAAACATAGAAGACTATAAAGTAGAATAATAATAATACATTTTATTAGCACCAATGGTAGTTTAACACAGAAGAGAGCTTACAACCAATTTACATTTTTCTTCCTTAAAATACAAGCTGCTTAGGTATAAATGTGTAAATTAGGCATATATTAAAGATATATACAGGAACTGTACATATGCCACAAAGGAGGCTTATAGCATAGCAGGGGAAGACTAGAATATGAAGTGTAGACTGTGTTTTGAAGAGGCTTTTCTGTTCTGGATTCTCCGCCAATGTTTTATAAAAGTGATTTAAAATAGTTGACTTTTAGCCAAGGGTTGATTACCATATGCTAATTGAACTCAACTCAGAGTCTGCAGTATTTTAGAAATTATTTAAATATTTTCCAGCTTTTTTTGTGAAAAACTTAGTGTCTTCTTGCCTTTTCCCAATATATCATTTTTTATCAAACCAAACAGGGATACAGGTTGTCTTTAAAACTAATGTCATGTCTTTATTATTGATCTTCAGGGATTAAATTCTACATACTTAAAATTAATTTCACACACCTAATTCATATGCTAAGGTCTGTAAGTTTTAGCATAAAAAATGCTGATATTTTTTCCTATACTGAATAGAATATGATAGGTGAATTGTAAAGGTTAGACATTATGGTGGCAAAATATATGGAGCCAATGGCTATGTAGTGATATATAAACATATCAAATTGGGGAGATAAAACAGACAGATTACGGAAAATAACCTATTTGGAAAGATAGAGAGTTCAGAATTAAAAATACAAAGATGCTCGAGGGAAAGTGCAGGACAGGGCAAAAACAACAAAGAAGGCATGGAATATAAACTAGATATGAGTGTACACCTCCCATATATAGGACAACAATGTGCAATTTGCCCTTGCTTCATTGCATCCTTACATGACAAAAGAAAAAAAATGTACTGTTCTACCATATTACCTTTTTTTTCACTGAATTCAGTAAGCATCCATTTGTATGAAGCATGATAGTTTTAAGTAACTGCTATCAGGATTGCAAATACAGCTAAAAAATCACATGTAGGCTGATTTAGAACAATCCATTTGGCATATGTTTAAATGTAGGACAAGGTGTTGAGTGTTATAAACTGACCTGTACTGTTATGTGATGCCTCAGAGGTTAAACAAAGTTAAACATCATACTAAAAGTTAAGTTTAATGGCGAACAACCCCTTGAAGAGATCCTGACAGGTGTGAGTTGTTTAAAAAAAATCTTCAATGATAAACTGACCAACCAATAACACTAGGGCTGAAAATTTCAGCTTTATGGTGCCATTGATAATGCCACATTAGTGGGAGACATAGTCATCTCTGCAGCTCACCTGCATGCCTATCATCTTCTCAAAACACAACTGGGTAAGACTAAGCCTTGTAACCTCAACCATGTGACTCCTCTTGAATTCTGGGAGCACTTACAATAATGGCCAAGAGCTAGGTTTCATTCTAACTCAGAATTGCTTTAACCAATATAAAAAGTAGAAAACACAGTTGCTTTGGTATAGTATTTCAACTGTATTTGAGACTTAAGCTGGTTTTCTGTAACGCTAAACTGTGGTCTTGCATCCATTACATTCTGCCTTCACAACTTATTTCAAGTCATAGTTTTAAATCATTATACTAAGATTTGGACTTAATAAATCCATCTTAATGCAATGTGCAAGTCTAGAAAAAAAAAGATGAAAAGGAATTTAATTGCACCTCTCCTCAATCTCATTAGCACTACATGCCTTTAAATGAATTCTGTGTATGGACTCGATTAGCTCTTTTCAGAGTCAGCTAAAAGAAAACTTTAGCTTTGCTGGTTAATTAGCTAACCTCATTTCCTGTCAGGGATTTATTGTTGGTTGGTTCTGCCATAATTAACTTTGTGAACCTAAAGACTACTCCCTAGCAAAAAATCAACAATAAGTATATAATCAGACTCCATGGGGGAATAAAACAGACAGGTGTTTGAGTTGCATTTGCATTTCATCTGTAATTTACAGAAATTGATTGTATGCTGTGTCATTGCCTTGGAAGCAAATGCAATACAGAAAATGAGCATCTGGGGATTTTAAGTACAGGAAGGGGTGAGTGGCTGTCACAGAGTTTACATACCTATCTTGGAATGTAAACAAACTAGAAGAAAATGAAATAATCACACCCGGATTTGTGGAAAGGCCATAAAGGCCCGGGCCTAGGGTGGCAGGAATTTAGGAGGCAGCATGCTGCCAAACCATACCCACATTAATTCAGAAGCAGTGGGGATAGTTTTTTTAAATTTCCCTTGCGGCAATCCCCATTGCTCCTGTCCCATGATGAAAATTTGCATGAATAAAGGGGAGGGGATGGGGTGACGAAGAGCAGTAGGCCTAGGGGCACCCGCTATGTAAACCCTGGAAATAATATCGATCCGGTTTCTGGTGGCAGAAACTTAGATTGTGACAATTACAGATACACTTTGATGGTATTTAATAACTCACATTTTAATGTAAGATTAAACTTTGGTTTTGGTTCTTTATTCTTATTATCTAGTTGTAAGGGTCCAAATTACCCTTTCAACCATGCCTTTGAAAAAGAGACTGGAATATGATTAGGAGAGGGCCTGGATAGAAAGAGGAGATATTTGTAGCCTTATGAAGCATTTGCTTTTTAGATGGGGTCAGTGACCTCTCATTTGAAAGCTGGAAAGAGTCAGAAGAAGGCAAATCATTTAAAAATGATAAAAAAAGAAAAAATGAAGACAAATTGAAAAGTTGCTTAGAATGAGCAATTCAATAACATACTTAAAGTTAACATAAAGGTGAACTACCCCTTTAAAGAACATGTTGTTTAAAACATCAATTTTTTTTCTGTACATTACCCTAATAGAAAATAGCAGAAGTGATCACAGGAGCTGTAGTGATGACCTGCAAATTGTCGTTTCAGCACCGAGAGACTGTTGTTCACTTATATAACACTAAGGGAGTCTCAGGTTTATGCTAAGGCAGCCATTTTGATCCAATAATGGAGATTTACTCGCAAATATATATATTTGGTTCAGATTTGTAGATGAGACCCAGAGGTGTCAGTGCCTGTTAATTTATGAAAAGCGTTACAAATCTCCTTAGAGCACTTCATGGCCCCCAGCAATAGAAAAAAATGTGTACTATTTAAGAGCTGCAGAATATTTAATGTGCTTAGAGACCACATAGCATTATCATTTTCTACTGCGGGAAAACATTGATTTCATTATAGAGGTTTGTCTGCTTATGTAGAGGATTTTCTCTTATAGAAAACTGCAGGACATTTCATACCAAAATATTTCAGAGATTTTTGCACAATTCAGTTTGTCAACAAAGAATAATATTTATAGAAAAGAAAAAAAAAAGAATTGACCTTCCCATCCCATAATTTAATTATTTGACCTTGCACACCATTGGTTGTTTTCTATTTGATGGGAGGTGCTCCCCAATACTCCTTACTTATTAGAATAATATTTATAACATAAGAATTTAGAGCATTCTGTTTGCGATTATGATGATTTAGCCACATATGAATGTAGCATGAAAATGTCATGATCTGCTATTATACTTTATGAGAATTGTTTCACCAACAATGTAAGGACTAGACAAATATGACCAATAAATAATGTGGAGATAGCAAACTACTTTACTACTCAATATACATAAATCATTTTTTATGATTAGAAGAAAAATGTTAAGTTATTCTATCAGGGTTAAAAAACTTTAGTCCGAGATAATACTATTCAGGGATACTATTTTAACATTAGTGAAAAAATGACTTTGCATATTTCTGCTTTTGCCGCAAAAATATTGAGCATATGTTAAGGCAGATTATATATATATATATATATACACATACAAAGTAAGAACCTTTTTTAAATGCTCTAATAGGAGAATATCTGATCTGCAAGATTGGACATAATGAGATGTTGTTTGGTTGTTTGTACTTTTAATTTTCTCTAATTAGAGTCAATATTGCTCTTAACAGGGCTAATATAGTCCATTGGATCGGGTCCATAAAATGTCTGCCAGCAGTAAAGAAATGCATATTTGGCACATAATCGTTTCCTGATAGTTGCCAATGAGGAAGATAGATCATGTATCAAACTCCAAAGAGAAGCCAATTGTACTATTCAGGAAGCAAATATTTACTACAAACTAGAATAAACATACAACCCTCTATCCATATCTATCTATCTATCTATCTATCTATCTATCTATCTATCTATCTATCTATCTATCTATCTATCTATCTATCTATCTATCTATCTACGTTAACCTATCCTTATTCTATTTACCTTCCATATACAAAGGTTCTTTAAAATGTTGGTAAAAAGTAACAAATACACATTACAGGGCAGATTTATTATGTGGTTTAAAAATAATAATTCTCTACACATCACCAGGTATCACTGTGTAAAAATCGGCGTAAAATGGTGTCATTTTTTAACATGCTTTTTCTTTGAGGAACTTCTGCGCATGTACACAGAACTATGTACATTTGTATAGTAAAGTGAAGTACATTTTTATTATACGACTGAAACCTGTGTTAGTAATGAGGAGGAATATAACTGTAAACTGTAAGTGAGATAAATGTTGCTAGGATATATGCAAATGTATGATGTATGTATGTAATGTAATGTATGTTGAAAATGTAAATATTGGTAGAAATGTCTTCTTGTTTGTTTTCAAGGGATGTGGGTGGTTGCAAATTGATTCACAGGTTTGAAGTGAAAACATAAAATCATTGTTACTGTAGAAATATTTGATAATAGTCAAACATAATATCAAAAAATACCTGCAGTATATATGTACTATAATGGAAAACTTCTACTACTACTACAAAGTTCAACAGGAAAGACTGAAAAGCAAAATAGAATATAGATTTATTTAAGTATTATAACCTCTTTTCTAGTGTACAAAAGCAAAAATATATGTCAAGACAGACAACTTTTGCTGGTGTGGGAATTTTGGGGTGGGAACAAAAAAAAAAAAACAAACTGACATGCCTCTGTTGTAATCATTCATTTTTGTCTTTTCCTGATCCTCATTTTAAAAAATGTACTGAATTTTTTTGTAAAACCATAAATGCTAGATAGGCATCAGGTGGCAACCTTTTTAATTTTTTTAAAAATCAGTTTGTAGAAAATAAATACACTCAGCGGCACATTTACTATAGGTCGAAGTAAAATCCTTCGACTTCGAATATCGAAGTCGAAGGATTTACCGCATTTCTATCGATCGAAGGAAAAATAGTTCGAACGATTCGAAGGATTTTAATCCATCGATCGAACGATTTTCCTTCGATCAGAAATTGCCTAGAAAGCTTATGGGGCTAATAGGCTAACATTGGTGCTCGGTAGGTTTTAGGTGGCGAAGTAGGTGATCGAAGTTTTTTTTGAAGAGACAGTACTTCGACTATTGAATGGTCGAATAGTCGAACCATTTTTAGTTTGAATCGCTCGATTCGAAGTCGTAGTTGAAGGTCGAAGTAGCCAATTCAATGGACCAGGATTGGCACAAAACAATCAACTGAATGCCGAAAATGCGAATGAGCACAGGAACTTACTTGCCTTTTCTGCCTTTGTTTAGACTGACTATGCTGAAACTGTCCTGCTTCACTGAAACATTTGTGGAACTGTAGCAAAATTCACATAATCGTGAAATTTTGTTGAAATTTCAGCAAACACATTGGAGTCAATGGCTGTTTATCAAAATGTTTTTCTTGCACTAAATGCATTTAAATCAATGGCCATTGTTCTTGATTTTTTCTGTGTGATAAAAACAATTTTTTTTCTAGCAAAACAAAATGTTTGCTGAAATTTTATTGCCGATTTGCCACATATTGTTGAGTGAAATGGCATTTTTCTTCAATAACTATATTAGGCAAACCTATTTAATTGACTGATAACCAGGGCTAGAACTAATAGTAGTTGATGGCCTAGGGTCCATTGCTCGGGTGGAGGCACATCTACAAAGTGAGAATCTAGCATGTCAGTTTGTGGGAGCGTGATCAACTGGTTTTATGTACAGCCAATTAGCAGCTATCTTGGGCTCCATTAATATTTTGTCTGGCTCTGATCATAACTGATTATATAAAATAGTTTTTAATTTCCAATTTTAATTATTTAACTTATAATATCTGTTGACCTGGTATCCCTTTCATTATTTGTAGCATTCTTTATGTTCAGTCTCCACAGAAATACATTTTTAAGAAAGGTTTTTGCAAGATATTGCTAACTCATACCTGGGAATAGTTGTATTCAGCTAACCCTCATTATAATGTGAAGGCTAAAGTATATTGTAACTGCAACAGCATCAGCAGGTGCTCTAGGGGGGGGCCAGGATTGAGAACAACGGAAGGCTGGAAATAAACACAATAGAAATTACACTAATATTTTATATAAATGTTCAACTTTACCTTCTTTAAACATAACTTACATCAATGTAATGTTCAACCACTCTGATATTGTAAGAGTATCTTTTCTAAGAAGTAGTTACATTTATATTTGATTTTATCTTTATAGGATCAGATAATCGCAATGTAAATTTTAACAATGAAGAACCAGAAAAGATCCAAGAGGGAGATTAACTGATTTAGATTTTTACATCTTTCCCAGCTGAGAAAACACAATTGGATTTATTGTAGTTAAATCTATAATGATGGAGTGATACTCAGTGGACATTATTAATAGACCTTAAGTTCAATGCCATAAAATATGTATAAGAAGAGTGTAATGCTTAATTGCTTTGGTAATTTAGGAAATCACTAGACTAAGGGGCTGTAACGCAAAGAATAGTGATTCTAGTAAGCATAAAACAGGCCCAGATGGTAGCGATTAAACTGCAGTTTTCTCTTCTATTACACCAAAGCATCACTGAGGTGCCAATACCTGATAGGATTTCCTAGCTACCAGAAAATATCCATCCTGTAATCATTTCTGTATTGCAAGTACTTAAAGGGACAGTATACACCTAAAAACATCTTTGCTAATAATGTACACAGTAAATTGGACTGTAGCTGAAATTACAGTCTGCCTATTGTAGTTATACAGCAATTTGAAAGTTGGGCTACTTTCACTGAATTTACCCACCTCCTTTATAAACAGGGCAATTTGTTCAGATCTCCCTATCCAAACCATAGATATTTCTCATTTAAAACAAAAGGCATAATGTATGTTTACCAAGGCATATTTATTAAACTCATGTTGAAATGGGTGTATACTGTACACCCCATGGGGATGGGGGGATTTTATCATTTTCATTCTAAAAAAAAGTAAAAGGGTAAAAAAAAGGGTTAAAACATATAGGGGCATATTTATCAACATTCAAGTTAAAGGGGGAAAAAAAAACACAATCACGGAAAAAAACTCAAACCTTTCCCCCCCGCAACTGTTTCTTTATTCTCAAGCTCTAGCATATTTAAAAAGAACTTGGGCAGAAAAGTTTAGGGCATGGAAAAAAAGTCACACAAATTGTTCCGTTCATTTTCAATGAGGCTGAAAATGTTGACTGTTTTAATAAAAAGAGAATAAAGTTGCTTGAAATCTTCAGAGACAATTCCCTTTGATGTCTGTAAAAAATTGGCAGCTCTAACTAGGCAAGGTTTTCGTTGCAAATGTGTTGCGTTAAGTTCTGTTTTATATTCTGGCCAATCAATTTTTCAAACGTTTTCTCAAATCTACAGTATTTTTGTTTACATTTTCCTCAAATCATGAGAATAATACTGAATTTTAATAACTCTGTCTCTAAATAATTACTTTTTTATGCAGTAATACAGTATAATCCAGCCTTGATAACATTCTGAAACAAAACATAGTATTTGAAACTAAGTGCAGTATTTTTCATATTAAGATGATACAGGATTATGTCTCCAGAAAGTCTAACAATATTAAAGCTCTAGGATTGTATTGTATCGTATTTTATTGTTTTCACATGTTCTTTATGTTGTAGAGCTCAACTAAATTATTGTGCCAAATGACACTATCTTGTTTTGCTATGCTTAAAATTTGCTTAAAAAAATTGCCCAAAGATTTGTGAAATGGAAAAATTGGCAAGTACATTGGAGTCAACGGGTGTTTTATTTTGCCACTTTTTTCATGCACCAAACGCATTAAAGCCAATATCTACAGTATTATTTCTTGCATCAAATGCATTGGAGTCAATGGGCTTTTGCAACATAGCCAGGGTTGCATGTGACCGCATTCCCAACTGCAGACTTGCTTTGCCTTTATTGGGACTCATCATTGCAATGCATGGTTTTCCAATAAGCATATGTAGAACCAGGGATGTGGACTCACTAGAAAAGGATTTTAGTTCATTCATAGGCAAAGCATAAGGAATTTTGGAAGGGAAGCCTAGTGTAAATCCTAATAATTGTGCAAAATATTCGTTTTAAATTTTCGTTTCGTTTAACTGTAGTGTTATTTATCTGAGGCTCTGATAGCTTAAAATAATTCATTAGATATAGTAAAATAACATTGAAAATAGCATATATAGTATCCAGAGACAATGGAAGTTCATGTTTGCCCCAGGAAGTTTAGGTCCCTATTTCCATGCTACTGTGCTGCAATAAAACACTCTAACTCAATTACACATCAAAAATGTGTAAATTCAGTTGAATGTTGATTTCCAGTCAACATTATTCACCATTGAATGAAGAGTGTTTTTTTAAGTATAATTCATGTTATTTTTAAAATCATTTACACTTATATGGACCCACTACACAAGTAGTAGCTCTGTGTCTAGTCTTCCATGTACCAACTATGATTCAGAAGATGAGGATATTTTGTTCAGGTTCAGGGGGGGGGGGCTAGGATACTTGTTATTGTTTTAACAGTGCTGTGGCAAATGATCCTTTACAAATATAAGCATACCAAATAAAAATATGTATGGACCCCTTTATCCAGAATGCTCAGGACCTGGGGTTTTCCGGATAACGAATCTTTCTGTAATTTGGATCTTTATACCTTATGTCTATTAGAAAATCATTTAAACATTAAATAAACCCAATAGACTGGTTTTGCTTCCAATATGGATTTATTACATCTTAGTTTGAAGTACAAGGTACTGTTTTATTATTACAGAGAAAAAAATTTGCATTATTTGTTTATAATGGAGTCTATGGGAGATGGCTTCTCAGTAATTCGGAACTTTCTGGATAACGGATTTCCGCATAACGGATCCCATACCTGTATAAGTATAAGTTGTGTATTGGTCTTAACATTTCAAAAAATTGTTGCTGGGGGTAGAGTGTGTCATTTTCTCAATGGTGTCCAGACTATGTGGGCTGCAGATCATCCATTATCACATTTTGTTGATGATTATGTGAAATAATGGCATGTAGTAACAGAATGAATTATACAATGTCAATCTTATATTTAAAATGCTACTTCCCCTGTGACATGCTATCCATATATGGTAGTACTGACACTTCTTTGTTTCGTTCCTAATTGGAAAGAGTCTTATCCCTATTAGTGCTACATCATACAGTTATGCTTCACTTGTCACAGCCTATGACAGGTTGAAGCATAACTGTATGATGGCTGTGACAGGTGAAGCATAACTGCATGCTGTAGCACTAATAGGGATAAGACCCTTTCCAATTAGGAAAGAAACAAAGAAGTGTCACTACTACACATATAGATAGCATGTCACAAGGGAATGCCATGCCAGACATAAATCTGTTCTCTTGCATGTTCTAATCTTGCAGTCCTGCAGGTTACAGCCCTACACAAGCTTTTCCCAGTGTGTAACCCTTGTTCACACTGCAAGTACCTTGTTAATTTCAGTTTTGAAGTGCCATGATCCAGTCTGACTAGCTACTAGTAGTCTGTGAGGTCCTTGTATGGGTATGCACCTATTCCCCTATCCTTACATAGTCATGTGCTCAACATAAAGAAATATTGCAGTTTGAGCGGTAAATACATTAACTAAGATATTAGTGCAAGAAAATAATTATGAAATATTACCAATGTGATCTAAGTGTCATTTCTAATTTTAAAGGAGAAACAAACCCCTTATTAAAAAAACCCTACCCCCCTACCCCACATAGACCCCCCTCCCTCCTCCCCACCAGCCTAGCTGCTACCCCGGCAAATGCCCCTAACTTTTTACTAACCCCTTGGTGCAGATTCAGAGATTGGAGTTCACGGCAGTGTCTTCTTCCGGCGATTCAGCAATTTCTGTCAATGTCGGTGCATGAGCAGTTGTCGCGAACCGGGAAATTGCTTCAACTGCTTCGTCTGTCTCATTCTCAGATTACCAAAGACCCAGAAGATGGCTGACGTGAACTCCGATCCCTGAATCTGTACCGAGGAGTAAGTCAAAAGTTAGGGGCATTTGCCCGGGGTAGCAGCTAGGCTGGGGGGGGGGAGGGGGTCTATGTGGGGTAGAGGGGTGGGGGCTTTTTTAATAAGGGGTTTGTTTCTCCTTTAAGGTCTGTATAGTTTTTTGCAAGCATGTGGCAAAAAGGAGTAATGCAAAAAGAGTAACTGACTGTGTTTCTTGTTGTTAGTGATACTATTTCTATTTTAATTGTTATTAAAATAGATTAATATAATCACAAGTCAGTTTTTGGATTCCTGGTAATCACATGGATATTGTTTCATGTCTTCTCTTTGACTATCTGGGCTCCATAATAATGCTTTGGCATGAATGTACTTCCACCCTGATTGTGTTATAATTTCAAGCACACATTCTAATTCAAAAATATCTTCCAATGCAATGCTATGTCACTTGATGCCTACGTGGTTATTTATAACAAAAGAGGCCCACTTAGTGATTTTTACCTAGAACTGATTTATTATTTTAAGTGTTCAACAAAGATAAAGGGCTGCAATTTCCATTCTTTTGTTTAATGGATTTTACCTCTCTGCTTTTGTCTCTAAGCTTCTTTGTGAGAGAACAGAAACATCAAGGATGAAAGCAAAGTAGAGAATACACATGTCCTTATTATCTGTCTTTGTCACATGAATGTTGTCAGTTTGAAGATGTTGTGTGGAGGCTTTGAAATTGTCTATAAATATGCCGTGAGACTGATCAAAATAGTCAGTCAGCATGTGTCATTTTTTGAATAGTTTATTTTACTCAGCATTTATATATCAGATGTATTAGATTTGGAAAAATGTCTAGATGAAGCTTTATATTACCCATTAAATAGATGGAGAAATGATTTTGAAAAATAGGGGCAGATTTACATAGGGTCGAATGTAAATCCTTCGACTTCGAATATCGAAGTCGAAGGATTTACCGCAAATAGTTTGATCGAACGAAAAATCAAATTAAATACTTTGAATCATTAGATTTAAAGGATTTTAATCCATCGATCGAACGATTTTTCTTTGACCTAAAAATTGTTAGAAAGCCTATGGGGATCTTCCCCATAGGCTAACAAGGCACCTCGGTAGGTTTTAGGTGGCGAAGTAGGGGGTTGACAGTACTTCGACTATCGAATGGTCGAATAGTCGAATGATTTTTAGTTTGAAGTCGAAGTCGTAGTCGTATGTCGAAGTAGCCAATTCGATGGTCGAAGTAGCCAAAAAAATAATTTGAAATTCGAAGTTTTTTTTCTTCTATTCCTTCACTCGAACTAAGTAAATGGGCCCCATAATGTTTGGTACAAAAAATCTTTTAACAGCTAACTGTAAAATAATACATGGAAATAGAGCATTTTGCACTTTCTTTGTATCACCATGTTTAAGTTGGGCAACATTCAAGGTACTCAAGCAAAAACTGAAAACAATCAACAAAGAAGTAGGGAATTCTAGAAGAAAGGGTGGGTTCAAATGAGTATAGTAAGTAACAATACACACTTGTTGTGTAATACAATTTTACTTCAGAGAAGACAAACATAACTAAAAAAAAATCCTGCTTGAATTATGTCTTAATACAAAAATATACTGTAGGGTTGCCACCTGTCTGGTTTTACCTGGATAGCCTGGCATTTTGAAGGGCTGTCCAGGCCAAAACTGCCTGACCAGTTTTCCAAATTAGGATAACCAGGAAGGATTCCCTTAGATTGATGAGGCTAATGGCCAATCACCACCTCATAGCCCCGCCCCTGACATCACCTGCCTGCCCCAGTATATCATTGACCTGCCCTGTCATCAGCCTGCCCCCATTATATCACAACCCCTTCCAGAGTTACCTGTGGGGAAAGGTGGCTATTCTAATATATTAACTGGTGGGGTTGCCCTGTGTCATTCAATTGTCCTGCATTTTTTTCTTTCTACTTCTACTGGCTAGCAAAAGTGTTTGCCCTCCTACATTGATTTTTCAATGTCTGCATTTTTACAGCAATTCTAATTTTTTTTTGCCAAAACTCATGATTTTTGAATTAGCATTTTCAAACCTTGAATGTTTAATATTTATTATGCATAAAAAAGTAAAACTTCAGCATTTGAAACCTTGCAAGTTCATAGAAGTCAATGGGAGCTGTCCTAGTCAAAATGTAAGCTAATTTTTAATTTGAGTTTTTTGAATTTTTAAAAAAAAATTTTTGAGAGGTTTATTGAACCATTAAAAACAAGAAGCAGAATTCAAATGAAATCATTTTTAAGTTTTTTTTTCAATCATGTATTTTAGATTCACATTTTTTAAGAAATAAGCAGACATTCGAGTTTGGTAAAATTATTCACATTAAAGAAAAATCGAAAATTTTGAAAATATATAGTTATCCTACAGTTAATAATGCCTATTTCAAAATTGTGTATGATGGTAATTCTTTACATGCATACTGTTAGTAAAGGGAGTATCTGCCAAAGAGTATTTCATATACAAGATAACCAGGCTCTCAGCTATTACTTAAATAAATCAGTTTCCATTTAAATGTAAAGACATCATAGAAGAATTTACAAATATAGCTGTCATGATTTGTTACATGGGGAGGCCTGTTTGCATTCTGCTCACCATTTTAAATGAGTCTACCAACTTTCAAGAAAACTACAGATTAATTAAAATGATTTGTTGGGCCTGAGCATTATTGGTTGTTTACACAAATCATCTACTTCTGTATATTTATGATACGGTATACAGTATTTTGTGGGATACTGTAATAATCTAAAGTGATTTTCTAAACTTGGAAATAAATTATAAATAATCATGTAAAATGTTTCACTAATAACTAATATATCTATATATAGGGGCCCATTCACTAAGCTTGAGTGAAGAAATAGAGGAAAATTCGAATTTTGAATGTTTTTTTTGGCTACTTCGACCTTCGACTACGACCTTCGACTTCGAATCGAACGATTCGAACTAAAAATTGTTCGACTATTCGATAGTCGAAGTACTGTCTCTTTAAAAAAAACTTCGAACCCCTAGTTCGCCACCTAAAACCTACAGAGGCCAATGTTAGCCTATGGGGAAGGTCCCCATAGGCTTTACAAGGTTTTTTTGATCGAAGGAATTTCGTTCGATCGATTAAAATCCTTCGAATCGTTCGATCGTTCGATTATTCCTTCGATCGTTCGATCGAACAAATTGCCCTAAATCCTTCGACTTCGATATTCGAAGTCGAAGGATTTCAATTTGGCAGTCGAATATCGAGGGTTAATTAACCTTTAATATTCGACCCTAGGTAAATGTGCCCCCTAGTGTCATATGCAAAAGATAATCAATGCTAATTCAGTGCAGACATTTTTATTTATTAAAAGTTTAAATGCCTTCCTTATTATTGATTGTTGTTCTGCCATGCTACTTTATGGGCTCTACGCACTTTCAATAACACTTCTCTTTTTTTATTAGTTTCCAACAATACAATCATTATATCAGTATATAATGGTCTACTCTAGATCATTATAGGTATATTGATAAAATTTTCTGATAATGCTACACTATACATATACTACTAAACTATACTACACTTACCGGAGCTGTGTTCTTTTAGTTCTTTTCCACTGCCTTGCAAAAGTATTCACCCCCTTGGCTTTTTACCTATTTTCTAACATTCCAACCTGTAATTTAAATGTTCTTTAATCTTATTTTATGTGATGGATCTGGACAGAATAGTCCTAAGTTGGTGAAGTGAAATGAGAAAAATATATACATGTATATAAAAAAACCTAAAAAAAACCCAAAAAACTGAAAATTGGCATGTGCATATGTATTCACCCCCTTTGCCACGAAGCCCCTAAAAATCCTGGTGCAACCAATTACCTTCAAAAGTCATATATTTAGTGAAAAGAAGTCCACCTGTGTGCAATCTAAATGTCACATGATCTGTCAGTATAAACACATCTTTTCTAGCACAACAAACCTGCCAAGAGAGGGCAGCCCACCAAAACTCACAGACTGGGCAAGGAGGGCATTAATCAGAGAGGCAGCACAGACACCAAAGGTAACCCTGAAGGAGTTGCAGAGTTCGACAACGGAGACTGGAGTATCTGTCCATTGGACCACAATAAGCCGTACACTCCATAGAGCTGGGTTTTGTGGAAGAGTGGCCAGAAAAAAAGCCATTACTTAGGGGAAGATTTATTAAGCTCGAGTGAATTTTCGAAGTTAAAAAAAGTTGAAAATTCTAAGTAATTTTTTGAATACTTCGACCATCTAATAGGATACTACGACTTTGAATTTACTTCGACTTCGATTCAAAGTAGAAAGTGTTTGAATATTCGACCATTTGATAATCGAAGTACTGTCTCTTTAAAAAAAACTTCATACTTCGCCAAATTAAAGCTACCGAAGTGCAATGTTAGCCTATGGGGACCTTCCACAGCACTTTTCTAAGTTTTTTTTTGATCGAATAGAAATCCATCGATCGATCGCTAACAATCGTTCGAATCCTTCAATTTGCACTATTTAATCGTTCGATCGTTCAAATATGCTAAAAATCCTTCGACTTCGATATTCGAAGTTGAAGGATTTCAATTTGAGGGTCGAATTTAGAAGTTTTTTTAACTTTCGAAGTTCGACCCTTAGTAAATCTGCCCCTAAAAGTTAAAAATAAGAAGGCATGTTTTGAGTTTGCCAAAGGAATGTGGACAACTCTCCAAATGTATGGAGGAAGGTGCTCTGGTCAGATGAGACTAAAATTGAACTTTTTGGTCACCAAGGAAAATGCTATGTCTGGCGCAAACCCAAAACATCCCATCACCCCAAGAACACCATTGTCACAGTGAAACATGGTGGTGGCAGTATCATGCTGTGGGGATGTGTTATAGCAGCAGGGACTGGGAAACTGGTCTGAGTCGAGGAAAAGATGGATGGATTATGCACAATGAAGGTTTCTGTTATTTTGTCCTATTTGTTGCTTGCTTCACAAAAAAAAAGCATCTTCGAAGTTGTATGTTCTGTAAATGAAATGGTGCAAACTCTCAAACAATCCATTTGAACTCCAGGTTGGGAGGCAACAAAACATGAAAAATGCCAAGGGGGTGAAGACTTTTGCAAGGCACTGTATCTGTCTCATAATATAGCCATAAAGCCATGTGAGTCTGATGTCAAAATTTGTAATGGGTTCAGTTCCGTTTGAAGTGTAATCTTTTCTGGTACATATCTCTGAACTGAAAAAGTTTTTTTTTCATAATCGATGGGAAGTTTTGTAACTTTGACCTCTTTTTATGTATTGTGTTCCACTGTACCACTGAAAGGTTTATATTCCAACATAACAGAGATCTAATTCTCAAATCCAAAGCTTCAGGTCAGCGTCTGTATTTACCTTCATGAGATTGCTGTTTCTAACAGTGCTGGTTGTAAAGCTTCTACCACTAGTTCTCTGTCATCAAGTAGTTAAAATGCTTTTCTTTCCCTATTTTTTCTTTTTGCACAATTATATCCAGAAGCGCACAGCAAGTCAGAGAATAATATAATATGCAGTGGTATGTTTGGGGAATTATACTCATACATAAAGACCTTTTAATCATTTGTCCTCTTGGTTAATCTCATTTAAAGTTTGAAAACATGACCTTCCTTTGCTTTATCTTTCCTGGTCTGTTTCTGAAGTCTGGCTTGACAATTACACTAATTGCAGTTTGTTATTTCCCAGAAGAGAAAAGAGAATAAAATTGTTCCTGGTTACCTTCGAAGTAATTAAGAAATACTAACTGAATTTACCCCAGGTATTACAAGAAATTATTGATGTGGGGTTACCTCTCCATTAAAATGTAGTCCTGAAAATACATATCTTATTGGAATTCAGGTGCTGTAGCCTTTGTTTTTTCCTGCAGAGGCACATCTGGTATTTTAAAAGTGTGCAAAAGAACAAAGTATCTAAATCCTACTGTGCACTTGAAACAAAAGACATTTGTTTCTTTAAACAGTGAATGTGGTATAAATATATAACTATATTAATTAATGAAAATAATTGCTGCATTATAGGTCACTATAAGCCAGAACTGATAACCTTCTTAACATTCTTGACATACAATAGAGGACATGTTTTTGTCAGCTGTGGTGGTCCTATCATTTCAAATAATATTGCATTTTTTGCCTTATTTAAATGTTCTGATATCTATCAATTGACGAGTGCTTGGAATTCTTTAGAAGTACTGACCATAGTCAGTAGTTTATTAAAATGTCAATTATAAATTAAATGGGTATTAGCTTAACTGGATACATTACATCAGAATGAAAAGAGAACAACAAAATAAGACAAAATTTGCCAAATTATTTGAGTCGCGTTTCAACCTGTTCAGTTGATTTATATCTGCTAAAGGCTCTTGAAAGAAATCATAAATGAGTCAAAATGTTTTAATCCAGAGAATACATAAATATACAGTACCACTTGGCTTTGCTAAAGAGGGCTCAGATATATTTTAGTGCATCCAGCATAGAAACCAGCAATAATGTCCCCACTATAACACATTTTGTAAATATGTTTTAATGAAAATAGAATTGTCGTAATACCGTATTTTATGATGTCAGCTTTTCTCTGTCCTCGCATTTGGAGTTTTAATGCTGAACACAAAATTGCAATAATTGTAGACTAGGAAATATATACTAATTAGCAGTTTTCTTTTGAGAATTCAGATCTCTCATCCCCCAGTGGAATTCATTAAACCACATTATCATGAAATGTTCTGTTCATACATGTTGTATACTAACATAAAGTCCAGGGAAAGCCAATACCACTAGCTAGTTATATTATACAAAACATATGAGTAAATGCTTTAATAATTTATCTGCAGAAAACGGTCAGGACACTTTCAACTCAGTTTGGTAAATCCAACGTGTTGCCCAATTGGGTGCAACATGGAACATATTCATTTTCAGTAAGAGCGTATGTTTGAAGTTTTGCTCATGATCATCTGAAGTCAAAATTATAAATCAATAGAAAATGACTTACCAATAAACAAGCACCATGCCATTGTGCTCTAAATGCTTGTTACTAACTAAAAAACATTATAAAAGAAGAAACTGGATTTTTAATACATTAAAACTATCTTTATTGCATATATATATATATATATATATATATATATGTATATGTAAATGACTTGTCACAGTTGAAAAACGTAAAATGGCACCTACTTAATACTTGACACAGAGTGTGCTAGTGTAAGGCGTCCTCGGCGCATCCAAGATGGCGGCGCCCAGAAGAGGCCATGCGGCCGTCAGACGCCAGCATGAGGCTGGCGTTTTCACGCAGCGTATTTACGCTGGCGCATCCTTTAGATGCTGGCGTCCAAAAACATGCAGACGCTGGCGCATATTCTGGCGCACGTCCTGTGACATCATCTAGCGTGTTTTGGCGCGAAAATCCACCTATTTAAAGTCGCCAGAAGGTTCTCTCAGTGCTCGAGTATAGGTTTTTCTATCCTGAGTTCCTGGGTGCTTACTATTATTGATTCCTTGATCTTTGACCTTTGCCTGAAACCTCGACTTTGATATCTTGCTGCCTGGACCGACCTCTGCCTGGAATATCGACCACGTTATCTTGCTGCCTGGACCGACCTTTGCCTGAACTGACGATTCTTCTGCCTAAACCCTTTGTACCACGAACTGAGTTTGCCTAGTTGCTTCCTCCTTGGTCCGCACTCCAAACTGCGCCTTCGGGCCCTGACAGGTAGAAGTTACATTTTATTTGACATTTGAAAATGTTAAACTCAGGATGTTCATCTTTATTATTCAACTGCATGTGTGGCTATAGTGTAGTAACTATGACTACAAATCTTTTATTGGACTATAAATCAAATACTGTTGGTTTTTTCTTTCTTTCACCTGCCTCTTACCTGTGAGCTGTTTACAGAGTTTGACAAAGAGTACATTTTAAAATTCATGGTGCATAGATGTTAGGGAATGAAAAAGATATTGGGTTTTGTGTTTCAAGACACTATAAATTTTTGTGTTTAGGTCAACTCTATCCTTTTTTATATCTTGGCCTTGCAACATTTCCTCTCTCTTGGGATATTATCTGTCATCTTGCACCAATGATTGATGTTAGAATATTTCAAAGTCCTTCTCTGTTCACCCCAGGTGATATACAGTAAAGACATCAGCTGCTCTCAACACAAGAGAGAAGTATGACCTCCTCTTTGATAAAACTAATACATTTAGCTGTGGCATTGAAATGTGCACAGCATGTATAATCATTGTGTGATTTTACATAAGTATATCTCCTTTTGGTGGTTGTTGAAGCATGCAACAAACGTAATTTTTTTAACTTTATGTCAAAGAGAAAATATACTTTAATTCTGAAAATGGAAACTGTATTCATTAGCCAACATTAACTGTCTGAGCTCAGAATCTTAATAAATCTTCCCATTAACTCAACTTCTCCATAGTTTACAGGAAAAGAAGGATTATGGGTCCCTAGAGGAGGAGAGCAGGATGGGCCCTCCATTCCATGCCCCATTTAGGGTTTTGTAGCTGCCCAGCTAGAGGTAGCTATCTCATTATGCTGCAGGTGAGCTGCAGATAAAAGATGTGTGGGATAACACATCAGTGTTCTGGGATACCTCCTTGTGTTAGAGGAGCGTGTGGATCCCTGAAGACCTACTTGTGCTGGAGGGAGGTGTGATGCTGCCAGAAGGCAAGAGGCTGGCGAGTTGATATCCCTGATGGGGAGAGTAAAAGGGGTGTTTTTCTCCTGATCCTCTGTTGCCCTGCCTACCATAGCTAAATTCGCCCAAAAGTTACATGTGCAAGCCACCAGCCTGTCACTATATATATATATATATATAGACAAATACAAGATTCCTCTGCACTCAACCCATTATCAATATATTTAAGACAGAGACATTTTGTGCACACTGCCACTGAAAAATGCCTTACCCTTTAAACAAAACAGGGATTGTTTGTCCATATATTGCAATATATTTAAGCTGGCCAACTACGTCAAAGTCATCCCATATCTGGCCAGTCCTATGCTCAATTTTCATTTGATTCATTAAGAATTCTATGGTTTCATTATACATTTTATAAAAGGGACGAATACGTTTTACCTGCAACTTACTAGCTGCTTTCAAAGTAAAACTCCCAAACTTGGCTGCCCTTTTATTAGACACCAGTGGGATCACCTGACTATAGTTGGAGGGGGTGGGAGCTACAACATGGAGCTGGTCACTGCTCTTGTAGAACTATAACAAACAAGGGAAAGTTGTGCTCACCACTAGTTTTTAAAATCATTAGGCGGGGGTGCAATGAGGGTGTGACCACAAAATACATATAGACAAATACAAGATTCCTCTGCACTCAACCCATTATCAATATATTTAAGACAGAGACATTTTGTGCACTCTACAAGAGCAGTGACCAGCTCCATGTTGTAGCTCCCACCCCCTCCAACTATAGTCAGGTGATCCCACTGGTGTCTAATAAAAGGGCAGCCAAGTTTGGGAGTTTTACTTTGAAAGCAGCTAGTAAGTTGCAGGTAAAACGTATTCGTCCCTTTTATAAAATGTATAATGAAACCATAGAATTCTTAATGAATCAAATGAAAATTGAGCATAGGACTGGCCAGATATGGGATGACTTTGACGTAGTTGGCCAGCTTAAATATATTGCAATATATGGACAAACAATCCCTGTTTTGTTTAAAGGGTAAGGCATTTTTCAGTGGCAGTGTGCACAAAATATATATATATATACTGCCAATCATAGTGAGCTTTGGCAGTCTGACCAAAATATCACTGATATTATTTGTCATCCCACATCTGACAAAAAACAATTATTTCATATAGGAGGGTAAAACAATGAAGAAATATTGTATGGTTTACTACCATACATTATTTACTTATTTTATCATTTACTACCATACATTAGTTTAAAATGTTATTCTTCTAATGAAAATCTAAATTTTTTTTTAAAACAACCCATGTTGCTGCAACTTTACCAAAAAACAGCTTTTAAAATAGGTAATTCCAATTTCAATGGAAATTGGTACAGTGTGAAGTGGTATTACTTCAGTGCTTCATAAACAGGATTCATATCATACTATAATAAAACTAATTGCAGTATAGAGTTCTCATGGAGGCTTCTTTATTAAAGGTTGGATATTAGTGGTTTTATAGGCTTTAGGAAACCACAACTAAAGTCACAAACTCTAAAACCACGATTGTCATTGAAATTATTAAAAGATCTGAATATAAAAAGTGCAAATGAAATTTTTGCCTTAGAGGTTTTGGTGTTTTTTTTAGAGCTTTTTAGAAATATAGGAGAATCACAAATTTTTCGAGAATCGTGAAAAATATTTAATTCGATTGTTAGCAAATGGGCCCCTTTAATTTGTGCTTCTCCCACACCTTATGATTAACTACTACCTATGTAGTGACAAAACTTACATTTTCAGTTCTGTTCTGCTGGAAAATATAGCAGCATTATAAGTTAAGATGTGTCTTTTATAGCGGTGCTGGTGGATAACCTAAAATACTCATCTTTATATTCACTGAACCAACTTGAGGTCTCAAAAAATAAAGTGATGGGAAAATTCTTTAAAATATAAGCAAATAAGGGCTGTCAGCGTGGTCTATAATATATTCATATTTAATACAGTTAAATGCTAAGTGGAATTTCATAGATGCATTTAAAAGAAAGTGACTTATTTTAACATTAGCATACAGTAATAGTCTCCATTTAGCTTGCTCAGTCATCTCCATAAAAGGAAAGTCTCCATATGCTTTGACAGTTCAATCGCTTATACTACCACTCCATTGATAGTTTCAAGGAAATGTTGTCTTGGTCATCTCTATTTTAACTTAATGAATGGCCATTAAAATGTTTCCTTTTACAGTAATGGTTACTAAGCTAATACCGACACTATTTTTTTTATTCTGCACACTAATGGCAGGTACTTACATTTATGGAGAATGTTTTCACCAGAGTAGCCTTGTACTTGATGCCGATTGTGATGCTGTCTGTAATAAAGTTTTTATTTATTGATTGTATAATATTTGTGACATAAAAGACACCCCCATTAATAAAATTCTTCATGATGCTAATAACAGCATTTACTTTGGTTCCTACACACATACAATAGCTCCAATGTCATGGGAAAGCATAACAATCATATGATAACCTTGGTACAAGATGCACAGAAGGCACGAGGTGCACAGACTCTAAATGAATTACTCTATAATATAGATTTGTCATTAACCCTTAAAATAAAATATTATTAAAAATATTTTTATAAAAATATTATTAAACTGAAAAAAAAGTCACCCTCAGTTTGTTGGTTAACCTGAAAATGAGATACCAAACCTTCATATATTAGTCACAGTCTGATAACTGGGTTTTATGAATTCTTTTATGTTATTTTATGTTAGCAGGATGGCAACTAACAAAATGCTCTTGTTTGGCTTTGCTTCAGTGTTGCCTTTGGTTTTGATGTGACGCTTGGTTAGTTGTGCTAGAACATAATATGTTGGAATGAATCTTTTATAAATTGGGTATATCCGTGGATCTTTCTCAGAATATTGATGTTGACAACAAGTATCTTTTTTTATCTATCAGTAAAGAGTAATTTAAAAGTGATCATTTTATTACCATTATGATTGTTATCCTTTGTTTCTTATGATGCAACATATCAGCTTGCACTATTTTTTGTGGATTAGCTACAACAAATGAAGAACTCCATTACATAATAGTATTGTGTAAAGGAGCTAACATTTTGAAGTTTTGAAACACATACACATTTATTGCAAGTAACCCTGCAAAGGCCACATCACAACTGCAATCTGTGCAGTCTAGGGCAAAGACTGAACAGATTTTATTGGTGGTGAAATGTCACATCCACATTCTCAAGGCCAGAACACTCTTTTTATAAAAAAAAACTTGACTATAAAAAAAATTCAACAAAACTCCCAAACGCAAATCCCATTAATTTACCAATAAAACCTCTTAAAGAAACCTGTGCAAGAAAAGTTTGTGACAAAATTTTGCATCAATTTGAATCGCACAACTCTTTCAAATTGTTGGCTCAACAACACGTATTTATCGGATTATAGATATCGCAAACAGCCTGAAATTATTGAGAATCCTAAAGGTAAAAAACATGTTCCAATTGTTAAAGGGACACCTGCCACTGACTACATGCTTTCAACAGGTTTTAGCTGAAGAATTTCTTAGGATTTGGATTTTTAGCAGCTTCTGAGCATAATAAATCTAGCAAAATTCTAGCCATTTTCCTCTAGAAATTCTAGATTTCCCCTTTTAAAAACTTGACCAGAAAAATGTGAGGTTTAATAAATAGGCCCCTTGGTGTTCAGCCTGGTAAAATGTGCATTAAACCACAAAGTTTACCAGTCGCAATATTTGCAATTGGGTCATTGCAATGTTAGGGCTACTGTAAAACTGTAGCAACTGCCAGTGAGGCTGTAGAAGTATTGGCATTGCATTGCCATAATAGTGCTCTGGTGCAAAAATAAAATAATAATATAATAGCCCCAGTTTATTTATACTGTTTTGCTGCTTGCCCGTTGCCATATGTGACATTTGACTATGCTGTGTGTCTGATCCCTTTGGTAGTTTTCTTATCCTACCACTCCCAGAACCTGGCTTCTTCTTTTATTTACACCTACTGGTCCTTAAAACTTAGCAGCCCTGGCAACCAAAATGGTTAGCTTTCACCCTTTCTGCCATGCAAGTGTATTATTCATCCCCCCCATAGCTGTTATACTTTTATAAAGCATCCTTAAAGTGCATATGTATTCCCCAGAATCACATCCTTGCTCTTTACTATTTAAATATTAAAGCACTTGAGTTGGGGCCCATACAATTGCTCACAGGAAAAGATGCGTTTTACTGCATTGAATGTATCAGCCAAATGCAATTCATTATATTTACCATGGTAAAGTCAGCATGAAATGTAAAAGAATTTACAAGATACAGAAAGCTTTCTAATTTAGGAAAGATGATGGTTGTGTAACGTTCACAGCGGGAAGCCGCTGTAACTGGAGTTAGTCTCATACTTGAAAGTGGGTATGGTGGAAGCCCAGGGAGATAGGCATAAATAATTGTAAAGGACATAGTGATATTGCAGGTTTGATGGTAACAGAAGAAAACAAGAACAGGCAAAAATCAAATACAAAGTCAAGACAAAGTCATTACCAGGAAAACAGGAGGGCAAGGAATGCTGGAGCAACAACACTGGAACAAGGATTTCAGGAATACAGGAACAAGGAACGAAGTGATCCAGGAACAAACAAAATAAATTCAATGACTCAGCCCTGAGCAAAGCTCAGGGCGGGGTTTATAAAGAGCTGAAGATGAGGAATATGAAACACATGAGGGAAACTAGGTGGGTGGAGAACAGGGAGGAGACAAACTGGGAACAGGCAAATTCGAGAACAACAATAACAAGGTCAGGACCAGCCCCAAGAGCCTCCAGTGACTCACACGGTAAGTGCAAAAGTCCCGGACAGAGTAAACCTCTGTCGAGTCCCGGCTGATCCTGACAGGTTGTTTCCATGAGGAACATGGGTATTCAGGACAAATCTGCAAGAATGGCATTGCTCTTTTAAGCACATAAAAGTGTTTAAACAAAACAGGGATGACTTTGCCATAGTTGGCCATCTTGAATATATTGCAATATATTCAGAAGTCATCCCTATACTCATTTTGATCTGATATTACAAATAATAATTTACCCTCAAGGTAAAATCTGAGAATCTTAAAGTCACCTTGGGGGTTACATAGACTGTATAAAACAACTTTTTATGGTCGTGGAACTGCTTGTACACCCCTCCTAGTCAGGGCATTAGAGACAGAGCATAGGGAAAACCACCTCAGACCTTGTGGTCATCTCTTAATTTTAACAAATATATCAAATTAGACTGTAAGCAAAGAAACTTTACAAGATAATATTTAAAAGCTTGATACAGTTCAATTGCCCCATGATCATAACAAATGTATTACTCTCTTTAATTTTTAAGTGTTTTAATGGTAATTTATACTTTCAGACTGCAAATGGTGTAAAACATCTGGAAAGTACTGTATAAGCACTCACAGTTAGTTACACAAAAGTGCCATCATCATTCTGCAGCACATTATAAGGCAGTAAACTAAGAACATTTACGAGAAATGTAAAGTTAATTTAGGCAACATTAGCTATGTCATAAAAAGTTTCCATAGTGTGATAAGATTTAAAAGATTTCATATTACTTGTATTGATTTGGATGACTGGCAAGGCTAGGGATATTCCAGGGTTTAATTACAGTACTAGATATTTGGGTTCTTCCATTCTGGGAGTGCATATTATTAAACAGTATTATCTTTGTTTTAAACAAGCAATCCTAGATGGAGGCCTAATTAATTCTAACAGGTAACATGATGAGCACTCCAAATAAGCAATAATCAAATAAACAGGGTAACTTTCAATTGCCCCTTGACAAAGCCACCCATGCTTGATATTGATCCTAATTGCTAATGGAAAATTATCCAGTACAAAACCATTTTTAGTAAACAGCTTTGGGTACCAAAGCTTTGCCTTGGGATGAAACATAGGATACTGATATGCCATTGCTTCTAGAACTACAACTCTCGGAATCCCATACTAATATAATCATAAGATCCTTTTCTTCATGCCTCTTTCATAATAGCGCGTAACTCCCTTGACTGAATGCTTTTTTTTGTTTTTCCACCTACTCTATTGTTGGCAAAATTGCCTTTCTACTAAGGATGCCTTTAAGACATACAAAAGTCTAATTCTTTCTCAACAAAACAGGTAGTGAAATCAATTCCTGGCGAACATCTGACTCATGGTGGTGTTTTGTTCTGTGACCTGAATTCACTGGAAGCTGCGAGATCAAGAGCAAGCGTGCGATTCTTTTCCAGTGACAATACACAAACTGCTGCCGGTTGTTTGCAGGGGAGGAGTTGTATCTTCAGTGTGAAGGGATGTTAACATTCCAAGCATGTGAAAGTGAGAAGGGCTCCATAGCATATAAAGGCTTGGAGTGATTGTGAGCTTCAATCACACACTGTGCTGTCAGCGTTTTTCAACAATGCAGGCAAAGAGGATAGAACGGCTTTCTAGTTATATCAAATTACCAAGCTTAAGAGAAAATTACATTTTATATGTCCTATACTTTATTGAGGATGACTGTCAAGACTGTTTCAGCAGCTGTTCTCACAGACATTAACTCCCTCAGTACTAAAGGGGAAAGTTAGTTTTACCGTACAGTCTTGCAAATGTTGATTAAGCCATCTCCTTCACCTCTTTTCTGAAGCACCAGGAGGCCAATCACAATGTACATGCTAAGGTCCATTTACATAGACTCACCTCGTGCTGGCAGGGCCAGAACTAGGGGTAGGCAGAGTAGGCACATGCCTAGGGCGCAAAGCTGGGGGTTGCCAGGCACGCACCTTCTCTGCTTCTCCTAAACTCTAATCCGATCCCCGCTTGAGCCGGCGTGTGCGGTCTTTTTAGCACATGCCTGCTGCTCCTTTCGATGCATCTTTATTTCGGGCATGCACATGCTTGGTTTTTCGTTCATGTGCATGCTCAGTTTTTAGCTCATGTGTGGCTGTGGGGCGATACAATCGGCTAGGCTGCCTAGGGCCCCTGGACCCAGCACTGTGTGCCGATGTAGGCAAGGCAGGTTGTAAGAAATAGTAATGTTGCTTTTATAAACAAATATCTATTTTATAAACAAAAAGGTCTACATTGAATAGAAAGTAAACTGTTTTAAAGGGACTATGGGGCTAATTTACTAAAATTCAGATTTCTGTTTGTTTTCGCAAATCATATTTTTTTCTCTAAATATGTTTATTTCTCTAAAACTTAACAAATCTGAGATTTACATTATTAAGGGTAAAAACCATGAAAAGCTCTAATAGGAAGCTTCTCCAAATAAAAGTAGCCAGGGTCCTATAGAAATCAATGGGATTTGTGCTGAACTTGTTGTGCCCTTTTTTTTAACAATTCAGACTTTTAGAGGTTTTCTGATTTTTTTTCTGCTAGTAATTGTCTGACAAACTTGAGGTTCTAGAGGTATTCATATTTTTTAGTGGATAGTGTAGCTGGTGTGTTTGTTTCAGAAACACAACTGTAGTTTATCTAAACAAGCTGCTGTGTAGCCGTGGGGGCAGCCATTCAAGAACAGGATACACAGTGGATAACAGATACGTTCTGAAGAATCCCATTATGTGCTACAGAGCTTATCCGTTATCAGCTGTCTATCCTGTGCCCTTTCTCCTTTTTCAAATTTGAATGACTGCCCCATGACTACACAACAGCTTGTTTATATGAACTACAGTTGTGTTTCTGAAGTAAGCACACCAGTTTTACCAGTGCAGGGCAACAGTACATTATATTGTTGTTAATTCAAAACACTTAAATTTTTTGGTGTTACTGTTCCTTTAAGTGTAAAAACCATGCAAAACTCTAATACAAAAATTGCCATTTAAAATGTCAAGGTCCTATAGAAGTCAATGGGAGCTGGGTGAACTTTTTGGACCATTTTTAATCAATTTGGACTTTTTGAGGTTTTCTGATTTTTTTTTCACTGGTAATTGAGGTTTTCGAGGTTAACTTATTTTTTAGTGCATCGTTCAGCTTTTTTTTCATTTGTGCTTTTTATATTTGGATCTTTTAATAAATGACATGCTATTTGTGGTTTTAGAGAAAACTAGTTTCTTTGTGGTTTCTACAACCTCAAAAACCACTAAAATGAGAAGGTTGATACATGAGCCTCTAAGAGTATAGAATGGATATATAAAGGGCATAGCTTTATTTACACAGTGATTTACAAAGAACCACACCAATCGTAGATGAACTGGTAACAACTTTCAAACCACTGGGGATGCTTGCCAAAAATCCACAGGAGCTACCTGCCATGTTGGCCACCAAGCACAGCTGCATTCAGGCAAATGAAGGCAATGTGCCCTAACTCTGTAACATCCACCTCCATACACCACCTCCATACAGCCTTACTACCCTGCTTCAAACCTGCTTGTTTAAAGAACCTTATATTCTTGGGCAGAGTATACCGTATAGGAGCATTTACTGAATAATCGAAATAAAAGCTTAAAATAAAGCAAAATAAAAGTTCTTTGCACTGTGATGCATATAAATGCATCATGTTTTCTTTATTAAATTGCATCTGAGACCTCTAGTTTGAATTGGGACTTGCAGAGATGAGTATCAAATACCTACAATGCAGGGACGGAAGACCTTTAGGGGGGTATTTAACAAAATCTGAAATTTTTCAGATTTTTCAAATAAAAAAAATCAGGTCGAAGTAGAATTCATGATTTATCCTTATTTATCAATTAGAGAAAACCGTGACTTTTTTCAGACTATTGCCCGAAAAGTCATAATTTTTTGGTAAAAGCCTGACATGTTCGGATTATTGTACAAAACCCAGAACAGACAATAATAATATCTTCAAACTGCAAATAGTACCTCTGCCATTGACTTCTACAGGACCTTGACAAGTTGAAGACGGAGTATTTTCAGATTTGGACTTTTTGCAGTCTTAGGGGCAGATTTATCAAGGGTCGAAGTGAATTCGAGGGAATTTTGAAGTAAAAAAATTCAAAATTCAAAGTAATTGTTTGGATACTTCGACCATCGAATAGGATACTACGACTTCAAATTTACATCGACTTTGATTCGAAGTAAAAATCATTCGAATATTCGACCATTTAGATTTTCGATAAAAAAAACTTCGACTTTGCCAAATTAAACCTGCCGAAGTGCTATGTTAGCCTATGGAGACCTTCTAGAGCAGTTTTCTAAGTCTTTAGAGGCCGAAGGAAAATCCTTCGATCGATTGCTGAAATCGTAAGAATGTTTAGGTTAGAACGGTTTTCGTTTGATTGTTCGATTGCCAAATTCTGTAAAAAAATCCTTTGACTTTGATATTCCCTTGGTGTATAATAAATCTCGAAAAATTCTATTTTTTTTCCACTAAAAATTTGGATTTTATATTAAAAAAAAAACCTAGATTTTTTTTCGTTTTTAGCATTTAATAAATAACCCCTTTAGTCTCCAAAAGCAGTTAATAAATGCACTTTTAATCACATA
The DNA here is from genome assembly GCF_017654675.1 of Xenopus laevis. Lineage (NCBI taxonomy): Eukaryota > Metazoa > Chordata > Amphibia > Anura > Pipidae > Xenopus > Xenopus laevis. The sequence goes on from NC_054382.1 coordinate 41,439,754, forward strand.
TTAAAAACTCATGAATGAATGCATCTTCAGAGCTTGCAAAAGAAAAAGAACATGTCTGTAACCATGCATAGTTATTCTGAGACCAATAACAAGCATGCTGAAATGTTTCATTTTTAAAGGAATATATTTATAATCATTGTATATACTGTACATAGTATCTGGTACATATCCAGATTTTCTATATACCCATAAGTACACATGTAGACAATACACTTTCAGTTATACGCCTGTCAACATTACCCATAGTCTGCTATGATCAATTTGTATTTTAGAATTGCTTTCCCTTTCAAAGCTCTGTCATAAAAGGATTAGCAGACACTTGCTATTTGAGCAGGTGGAGACAACCACTCAACACATTATAATCTAAACTGTGAGCTTCAAAGCAAGCAGAAATGGATAGTATTTTAGAACCAAAGGGATGAAAAGCATTTCTGCTAAGCCATATACACTTCATATTATTTTCCCTTTATAACAAAGTAAATGTGAAGCAATAAATAGCTGTAAAATGATTTCCACAGCAAATATCAAGAAAAGCAAAAGCTGCAGTAACATCAAAAAAGCAATGTCTTTACATGCATGGAGATTCTATTTACTACTAGTCTGTACTGTAAAGAGAAAAATATCTTTTTGAAGCATAAAGGTTATTCTTTATTAGGTATTTACCCTGTGGGTGTGCCAGCTGCCATGGATGATATTTGATCCAGAACCAAAACCACTTCAGTTCTGAAATCATTGTACATCTTTTTTGTGACCTGGGGTTTTCCAGATAAGAGATATTTCCATAATGTAGGGGGTGATTTATCAACATTTTTTTTTTTTTGTGTGATTCAATTTTTTTTTAAACAGAAATCATTAATGTGATTAATGGTATAATATTGTGGATTTTTGATGTTTTTTAAGTGAAAAAGAATTATATGGTATTACTCAAGGGCACTATATAAGATTGTGATTCTTTTCCACAAATCATATCCACTGCCACCTATCATCTAAAACTAAAGTTATACTGGCTGTATTTCTTTTTCCCAGTCAGATGTCTAGTGAGGAAAAAAGAAAATACAGCAAGTCCAGTTGATTTCACTTGTTACTATACATATATATATATATATATATATATATATATATATATATATATATATATATATATATATATATATATATATATATATATATATATATATATATATATATATATATATATATATATATACACACACACACACACATATATACACACCATGATCAAAGAAAATAAGATTATAACTTTTGGAGCACTGGAGCATTAGTCTAGTCCTTGCACTTAAGGGACAATGCCTTAAACTTGTGCACTTTTCCCCTCTAATGTGTCCCTGTATGTTATCCACCCACTAATTAACCAGGCCAAGGACTTCCTTCCTACAGGGCCTTTAAAGGAGAAGGAAAGGTTAAAACTAAGTAAGCTTTATCAGAAAGGTCTAAATAAATACACAAGTAAACCCTCAAAGAAATGCTGCTACGAGTCTCTGTCAAAAGAAACACTGCATTGCTGTCCTTCTATTGTGCATACATGGGCTTCTGAATCAGACTTCCTGTTTTCAGCTTTAACTTCCAGAGCTTGGGCTTGAGCATGCTCCTCCAATTTGCTTCTCCCACTCCACCTCCATTCTCCTTCCTCCCATCCCTGTAATCTGAGCCCAGAGCTATGAATGAACAGGGAGAGACTCAGGCAGGAAGTGATGTTGCACCAAGCTAATATGGCAGCTGCTATCCTAAACAAACAAACAGAGAGAGAGAGAGTTCTAAAGCTGTTTACTCAGGTATGGTAAAGCAATATACAGAATAAAAATAGCTTTCTAGCTTGTACTATCGTGGTTAATCTATTGGCAGTAAACTGTCTCTGTAGCTTTCCTTCTCCTTTAAGCTCTGTGCAATCATTTCTTGTAATGATTACGTTTCTTGTTCACACATGTGTACTTTTATATATTGTAAAATTGTATAATGCTCCATATCCTGGCAGAGCTTTATAATTATAGTTATACATTTAGGGGGTTATTTACTAAAATCTGAAAATTTCTCACAACCACTTCAACCGAAATCCCATCGACAAAAACCTAGTGCGACAAAAGACTCCATAGAATCGTGAAAACATCCCAACCATGTGATTTTTCCAGATTTGACGCCTGAAAACTGAAACATTTTTCACAAATGAATTGGATTATTGTACGAAACCCAACCCAGATCATGATATCTTCTGCATGACCATGGCAGGTATACTTTTTTATTCAGACTTTTAGCAGCATAGGGGTTTAATAAGTCATCAAGGTTTTTTTTCAGAAAAAAACAGACTTTAATTGCATGAGTGAATTTCAACTGTTAATGAAGAAGCTAGCGCTAGATATTCATCGATAATGGTTTTGCTCAATTAAATCTAATCAAACCTAAAGCTACAGTTCATTGCATATTAAAAATGTGTCAAATAAGGTAGGTCCATACATTTGGTGACATGTACTGTACATTGGTTACAGATAAATGCCAGCAATTGTCCAAAGGGAATGCTATACTAATATTATGCAAGGAACTAAAATATGCAAAGAGGAATATTTGCTGCGATGAGCATAAATTAAACTGAAATGACGGAGGTTAGGGAAGCACCGAGCATTCCCTTGAGTGCATATACTGTTGCTAAGGAACATGCATTGTATTGAAAATCTGCAGTTACAGCATTTAGGATATTATTTCTTCACACAGCTTTTCTATTCCACTGTATGCTATTAGCAGTGTTTGGCTTTAGCAGTGATTTTTTTTTTCTCGCTCTCTAAAATGTTATTATTTGGTAGTAAATATTACCACTGACTGGACATCTGCGAAAATCAAAAACAAGGAATAGCTTTACTGAAGTGTGAGTTTTTTTCGGAGCATATCACAAATGAATCAAGACCAGAATCTTAAAGTCCAACAGATTCACTTTTCTAAAAAATATATTTATTACATCATTTAAAAATACACATCAATGTCCCCACATGGAGCCTAAAGCATTTCATGCTTACCGAACACTTAATCATAGGCAAGACCAGACTCTTGCCATTCATATAGCTGCAGAACTGACAATGGTAATTTCTAACTTTGGATTTACCGTTTTCACACCAGCAGTAAATGTCATTCATGTGTAATACAATGGGTTAGGGTTCCTAGATCATTTGAAAAATCACAGACTAGTATTGATATGTGGGTTTACCCCCAAACCCATTCTAACCTGTGGATTTACCACTGGTTGGGCAAATTCTGTCTGAAATTTGGCCAACCATTGAAGATTAGAGTCCAGTGCGGGCCAGATTGGGGAAATAGTCTTCTCCTCTGCTCCTAAAGGTTCACTGTCTTTCAACCAGAGACCCGGACAGAAGTAGGGTACAAAGTGAGAAGAAGTGGCTACAAGTTGGACAGGGGACCTAAAACGGCAACATTTTGCCGGTTAGGGTCAGAAGCAGTTTGCCATTTTCCTAATCCATACATCACTACCATCCTGCCTTTGTGACCAGTTCTATAAAATATCCCAAATCTCTATACAAATACTAAAGTTCAGTATAGGGTTGGAAGATCAACGAATCATTCAAACTAAGGATGAAATATTCCTGACAGTAAATACATTTGCTCTAGCAGACATATTTATATTTTGAATATCGTATGGTCAAAACATATACAGGTATGGCATCCATTATCTGGAAACCCATTATCCAGAAACATCCAAATTACAGGAAGGCCATCTCCCATAGATTCCATTTAAGCAAATAATTCAAATTAATGAAAAAATATTTCCTTTTTCTATGTAATAAAAAGACAGTACCTTGTACTGGATCACAACTTATTAATCCTTATTGGAAGCAAATAAACGTTACTGGGTTAATTTAATGTTTTAATGATTTTTTTTTAGCAGTAAAGGTATGGACCAAAATTACAGAAATACCCCTTATCTGGAAAGCCCCACGTCTGTAGCATTCTGGATAACAGATGCTATGTATAAATATAACATATTCTCAAGCCAAGAGATTTTATACTGAACAAATTGTTCACTACAGTAGTTTTGTATTGGTGTTATCAGCAGTTTTTCCAATAGTAGATCCAATGTAGTTGCTTGGCAACATTTAACTTACTGTGCTTGTGGATGTAACAGTTAGGGATTTACAATAAAACAGCCAGGCCAGTAATCATTTCATTATGATCAAGCTACAATGATCGGAGGAAGGGATCACACTAACATCAATGAAAGGTGTGTAAACATTCATTTCATGCAGGCAGGAAGCCTTAGGGTCAGGGCACACGCTCAGATTTGTGAAGATTAGTCGTCCAGTGTCAAATCTCCTCTTCTTCGGGGCGACTAATCTCCCCGAACTGCCTCACGCCGGCTAGAATGTAAATCGCCGGCGGGATGGCACTCAGATCGCTTCGTTTTCCAAAGACTCCCGAAGTTTCCTTGTGAGGCAACTTCGGGTGACTTTGGAAAACGAAGCGTTTCGAGTGCCATCCTGCCGGCGATTGTAGCCGACGGGATGCAGTTCGGGGAGTTTAGAATTGGAAATTTGTTGCCGCGACTAATCTCCCCCGAATCTGAGCGTGTGCCCTGAACGTAAATGTGCATTCAGAGCAAGATCAGTCTTTACTTTTCTGTAACCCTTGCACATCAGTGATAGTTTTGTAACGGGCATAAATCCAGTATTCTTCAAACATAACATTTGGTGTTGACTATAGAGCTTTTAGCTTTATTCTGGACCTGATATTAACCACTAACAACTGACTTCACTGACTATTTAGTTCTTGCAAACTACACATTCTGTTTCCTCTGTTGCATGTCCCAGAAATCAAGTGGTTAAATCACTGTTTTAAAGATATTAAGAGCTTCAAAGCACCCAATTCCCTCAAGGATCTATATCTCTGGTAGAACACTGCACTGTGTCCTTTGAATAAGTGACACACAGAAACCAAGATAAATGATGAGTAACAATTCCACAGAGAGTATCAGATATTTCAGGCAATCATAACTAATTACTTCTGAAAATGAGATGAGCAGGAAAAGAAAAGTCACATATTTCCCAAAGCTTTAGCTGTAAGGCTGTGCATAAAAATGTGTACAGAACAGAACATAACCTGCTATCATTGATATTACATAACGTACAAGAACTAGTACCAAGTGATTCGTCACTTGCACAATATATAAGTTGCCTTCCAAGCTTTAATATTCCTTTATGAACCAGAATTCAAGCAGTTTAAAGCAAAACTGTATTCACAAGCTGTATTCTACTGAAAGTACAGGTATGAGAATGCTCGGGACCTGGGGTATTCCGGATAAGGAATTTTTCTGTAATTTATATCTCCATGCTTAAAGACTACTAAAAAAGCATTTAAACATTAATTAAACACAAACTGTTTTGTATTCACTAAGGATTAATTGCAGTTTATATTTTTGGGGGCCAGGTACTGTTTTATTATTGAAGAGAAAAAAGGAATTAATTTTTTAATATTAGAATTATTTGATTAAACCAAGTCTATGGGAGATGACCTTCCTGTAATTTAGGATTTTTTTGGATAACAGGTTTCCAAATAACGGATCCCATACCTGTAGATGATGATATCAAAAGGGAGTTTTCAGAACCTCTTTGCTCCTATCAGAACAGATATAGCATCTGTTATCCGGGAAACCCATTATACAGAAAATTAAGAAATATGGTCTCCCATAGACTCCATTTTAATCAAATAATTCCAAATTTGAAAACATATTTCCTTTTTTTCTGTAATAATAACAAAACAGTACCTTGATCCAAACTAAAATGTAATTAATCCTTATTAGTGAGAAAACAATCTTATTGGGTTTATTTACTGTTTAAATGATTGTAGCAGACAATTGTTAATTTTATCCAGGATTTCATTATTGATATTGTTATATGATATTCTCACTAATTGTGACACAAGTCGGTGGTCAGGGGCAATGTACAGGTATGGGACCTGTTATCCAGAATATTCGGGACCTGGGGATTTCCAGATGAGGGAGCTTTCCGTGATTTTGATCTCTATACTTTAACATGTATTCTAGACACATCTGATTACTTGAAACTGTTTATACCTTTTCTGTGAAAACACAGATAGCTGTCATTCTTTAAAATATGTCTGTTATACTCTGCTTTCAGTTTTTCATTTAAAATTGCTAATTACACAGCCCAAATCTATGCAGAAGTTTGTTAATCTCTTCGACCGAGCTGAGGGCATATAAGGAGACAGCATTTGCGTCTTGGAAGGGTGACTGGTGAAAAAAGAGAGCTGTCAGCATGGGTGGTCCCTAACAAGAAGATTAATTGAGTACTAGCAGCAGGATTGCCTAAGCCCCCATGAGATTCACTGTCAAGGACAACCTGTCAAGTTAATAAAAACACTTTGATGTTGTATAAAAAATCAGCTCTTGCAGTACTCATAGAATTATTAATGTGTGAAAACTGTCTGCAAGATGATAACTTTAGGATTACTTTATTACAAGATTATTTTTATGGCAGCACATGGTGTCTACAGCACTTTAACATACTAACAATCTAAGAAAAGGTAAAAAGCAAAAAAAGGAAGCAAAAAAATTCGTCATAAGGATCACACACAGTGCAAGTGATTGAAGAACTGCTAAGGATGTGTTTGAAATAAGGCCATTAAGTCTTATGGTGAATATAAACCGGTGAATACAAGCACAAAAAATTGTGTAGGCATTCCAGAGTCATAAATAATCAAACAAAAGCTACCTTAATGTTTTTAGTGGTGTGTATTGGGAGCCCAGTGTCTAAAAAGTTTTCGCTGTGATAATAGCACAGAGAATAATTATTGTTATAGACCAAGATACTAGGGCAATTATTGACCTTTTTAGGGGCCTTTTTATTGACTTTTAAAATGATATTCAAGTTAAATATACTGTGAATTGCAACAGTGCCAACATCTAACACCCCAGGACATTAATAAGAATTGTGTTAACATAAACACAATACATGTAAAAGGAAAGTTAATGATAAACATAAAAATCATTATTAAACGAAAGCCGCTTGTTCATTTTTTTGTACTGCAGGTCAAATTAAAGCAGCATATAATAAATCTGTGAAGTTTATCCAAAACGGAGCACTCGAGTGATGTGTTAAAATCATTAAACTTTAATAATCCAAGTTAAAAAACAGCGTGTCAACATACAAAGTATCAGATCATACGCTTTACGCGTTTCATGGCTTCTCGCTACTTCATCAGAAGCGTTCACACGTGACACGCTGTTTTTTAACTTGGATTATTAAAGTTTAATGATTTTAACACATCACTCCGAGTGCTCCGTTTTGGATAAACTTCATGGACTTGACCCCGAGGGGGACGGATGTTACGTGCAGCATGGAGGTGAGCGTGTGAGAGAAATGTGATGCTCCCCGCACCTGGCTTGTGTATATAATAAATCTGGCCTTACATTTTGTAAGGTTTTCATTTTTTTTTTCTACTGCAAATAAACTCACAATTTAAAAAAACCCTCAAATGTCTGTTTATAAAAAAAATCAGTTTATAAAAACCTTGAATATTGTAATTTTTTTTTTCGTTTACAAGCTCAAAAACTAAAAAACCCTCGAATTTTGTGAGTTAACAAGCTCAAAAAAATCTAGAAAATCCCTTCTTATATATTACATTGAACGTTTTCAGTTCTATTAGGAGTCTGATTCATCAAAGGTTAAAAAAAATGATTTCCTTTTACATTTTAAAAAAAATCAGTTTATAAAAACCTTGAATATTGTTTGTTGTTCAATGTCCAGGAAACAATGAATCAGGGTGGTGTGCATTTGTAGTAGAGTCTACTGTTCTGCTATATGGGCACTGCCCAGGGCAGCCACAACATATACCTGGAACAAGAGACCAGATGGTAGAGAAAGACTCGATAGAATAACACCCCAGATAATTGCATTTTGACCAAAGAAAAGATCTGGAATCTGAGGTTAGTAATTATAATCCCTGGGGGTGTAACTACCAAATTAGCACCCCACTTTAAACCTTGATGTATTGATATTTCCATAACATGGTCATTATCATGCATTACTATGTGGAGGCTTATGTATTAAAGGTTGGATGTTAGTGGTTTTAGAGGTTTTTGAAATCAGACTATACTCTAAAACCACAATTGTCGTTGACTTTATTAAAAGATCAGAATATTAAAAGTACGAGGGATAAAAAGCGCTGAACAATGCACTAAAAAATAGGAATAACTCGAAGACATTTTAAAAATCGTGTTTCTACAACAATTTCTACTGCAAAAAATCCAAAAACCTCTAAAAGTCCAAATTGCTTGAAAGAGGTCCAATAAGATCAGCCCATTGACTTCTATAGCACCTTAACAACTTTTGCTTGGCGATGTTTTGCATTAGAGGTTTTCATGGTTGTAACACTCAAAAAAATCTAAAATTTATAGAGAAATATAGGAGAGTCGTGAATTTGATTATTAGTGGGTATAATGGGTTCTTTAGTGTTAACTGATCAGAGAGAAGCAGAATGGAAGACTAGCACATGGCACCCCTTTGTTTTTTTGTGTATTATAATTATAAAGTTATTTAAGGCTTCATCCAATTTTGAAGCCAAGTAGGAATAACTGTAATTACAGCCTGAATGTAAAGGTAGTAATTATATGGTTCCTTTTGCTGTTTGGGCCTGATGCACACCAACCTTGCTCAACCTTGCATATATATAGCTGTAATTATACACTTTGTATTCATTCTATACAACTAACAGAGTGTTTTCCAGATACAGGAAAAATACTGGGTCTCTGAGGCATATTTATCAAGGGTCGATTTTCAAATTTGAAAAACATCAAAATTCAAATTCAAAAAGACCAACCGAAATTAAATCTAAGTTTTTTTTTGGGCCGAATAGGTCAAAGGAATAGGTTTTCGATCGTATAGGTCTGCATTCAGCCGAATTCGAATCGTACGAATCGAAGTAATAGTGCATTCGATCGAATTCGAATCGAAGTTTTTCCTAAAAAAAACTTTGATTTTTCAAAGTCCACCAATTGACTCCAAGTAGGTTCTAGGATTTCCCCCATAGGTAAAAACAGCAATTTGGCAGGTTTTAGATGGTGAATGGCTGAAGTCGAATTTTTAAAGAGACAGCAAATTTTTTGAGATTAATTATACAAGGCTGCAAAAAGTCCAAATCCGAAAATCTGCCACCTCAGACCTGCCGAGGTTATATATAAGTCAATAGGAGAGGTCCCTATCCTATTTGGAAGTTTCTGTGGTCTGCGCCTGGAATTAGCCTGAAAATCCGATTCAGGGAAAAAATCTGAAAAAATCATATGATTCGGGTTTTCGCTCAATTTTGAGTTTTTCTCCGTTCCGATCGAATTTTTTTTAATAATATGGTCAAAATGTGGATTCTAGTTTTGATGTGTTTTGGTAGCTGAGGATGAGTAGAGTATAACTGTGCTTTATTAGCAGGTTCATGAAGCAATTACACATCAAGAGTATCTTCACTCTAACACCCCAAGCTGTATAGAAAGTACTATGCATGCACAGCACAACTCATGTGCACAGTGACACCTACAGACCATTTGTATAATCACCACAAATTTGGTCTGACTTTTTAAAATTAAATAAAAATTTGGATTTTGATAAATAACCCCCTAGATAATCCCAAGTTTTCTCACCAATTATATTTTATTATATCAATTATTGATTATATCCTAGTTCAGAATACAAGGTACTGTATTATTATTACAGAAAAAGGAAATCATTTTTAAAAACTTGAATAATTTGATTATGAGCGATGGTCTTCTGGTAATTTGGAGCTTTCTGGATAATGGATTTGCCAGAACCATAAAGTTACTATACAGATTCATCACTTACTATACTGTATACTATATATGAATAACAACTGAGGGAAGAAGTAATAGAGCACTATATATAGAGCTTTTATATATATATATATATATATATATATATATATATATATATATATATATATATATATATATATATATAGTATATAGTGAATGAAGTGCCCCCTTTTGTAAAATATAAGGATATTAAGGGGGTTATTTATCCAAAACCAATTTTTTCTCATGTTTTAAATAAAAAAGAAGTTACCCCAAGCTCGAATCCACAGTATACCCTTATTTATCATAAAAAGAAACCACGAAAAAATCTAATTGGGAAAAACCACAGGGTTTTTTTTTGGATTTGATACAGAAAAAGTCGGAATTTTTCATGAAATTGGCGGAAAAGCCCAAAATGTTCAGATTATCATATAAAACCCAGAGCAGATATTCAAATTTCAAATAGTACCTCTGCCATTGACTTCATTGAAGATGTAGTATTTTCTGATTCATTCTTTTTGAATCCTCGAGTATAATAAATCTAAAAAAAATTACACTAATAATTCGGATTTTACAGTAAAAAACTCCTATTTTTTAGAGTTTTTAGCATTCAGCCTTTAAAAAATAACTATAAGACACAGAGGAGTTCCATGACCATATAAAAGCTGGGGGGTAATTTATTTATTATAATACACTAATTTTAGTGAGTCATGTGGCAGAAATGACATCACTAAGCACCAAATATAAGGATATCATTTGCAGAATAATCATGGCTCTTGTGTATTATAAGGATACTAGACATTAAGCCCGTTAAATTAACGGGCGCTAGAACATATGTAGTCAAACATTTATAAAAACAGAATTGTTCTAGTCTAAAAAAAAATTGCCAGTAGCGCAATCCAACGGGCACAGGGACTGGACGCAGAGACACTTCAACTTTATTATATATATAGGCCGCCAGAGACGGTCCGTGGGGCACATGCGCAGTAGCGCAATCCCACGAACACAGGGACTGAACGCAGAGACACTTCAACTTTATTATATAGGATTATATAGGATAGGATGGTGTGATGGGGATAGTAATGAGCTGAAAAGTCTATAAACTCTACATGGCATTGTTTTCAATCATTACACACAGAGCCGCAGCATTCCAACAATGACTGATGTGTCATTGCTCCTCCTGACCTGCAGATGCCGCTCTGCTTCTTCATTTTCGCGTTCTGGCCTTACTCTTTCCTTGATGGTATCGCCTCTGCAAGTCTCCGGCCAGTACAGAACTTTCCCCGTACGGATCGTCAGTGAGGGACAGTGTGCGCGGCGCGTTCTTGTGCTGGCTTTCCTGTGCTTCGGCCTTGTCTTTTCACTGAGCAGTTGTTGAAGGCCGCGCTGCGTGTAGTACGTACAGGTAATGCGATTGTGTAGCACGTACAAATACTTTGCCTGTGCTGCTGCCGAACACCTGGCACAGACATAACGGGGGCTGCCAGATTACTGTCAGACTCACAGCTGGGTATCTCGTGCATTTTACACTTCTCTCGAGGGGATTGTTTGTGCTTTATAAAATATGACAGTAGAGTGGGGCGTTTGTGACGTTATCAATAGTTACGTAGCATAGGGGTTGTATAGCGTGCAGCTGGAAATACAGTTCGTGGGGCACATGCGCAGTAGCGCAATCCCACGGACACAGGGACTGGACGCAGAGACACTTCAACTTTATTATATAGGATATAGGATAATTGATAGTTTGGCCTATTAAAAAATTGCCAAACATCAAACCACCATGTTTATCAAAGGGATGAGTGAAACATACTGTATTACTGCTGTTAACTTTTGAACAATAATCAACCAGTAATATAATTTCATTTTAATGTTTTAAATACCATGAAGTATAAAAGGTAAGCTATCAATTTCTGTATAGCAGGTACTTATTGTCCTTGACATACTTGTACCCATTTAACTTAGCTGTAGTCAGTATGCAAATTGGTAAAAGCTCCATTAGGTTGTTTGAGGCTAAAGAAACTCATCTGTCAGGGTCAGTGAGACATCATAGTGTAGCTGAAAGTGAGCCACTGCCCTTAAAGCACTTGCTTCAGACAGATTCCATCCTTTATAAAGTAGTATAACCAGTCAGTTTTTTATTCTTTTTTCTTCTGGGGATGGGAAGGACTAAAGCATACATCAAAATAGTAAGGGGCACATTTATCAAGGGTCGAATTTCGAATTGAAAAAACGTCGAAATTCAAAAAGACCAACCGAAATTAAATCAAAGTCTTTTTTGGTTCGAGTAGGTACGTTTTCCATATTCGGCCGAGTTTGAATCGTTCAAACCGAAGGAATAGTGCATTCGATCCCCAAAAAAACTTTCATTTTTCAAAGTCCACCAATTGACTCCAAATAGGTTCTAGGACGCCCCCCATAGGCTAAAACAGCAATTCGGCAGGTTTTAGATGGCGAATGGTTGAAGACGAATTTTTAAAGAGACAGTACATGATAAATTTCGATATTCGAATTTTCTAATTTTTTTCAAATTCAAATAGAATTTGGACTATTCCCTAGTCGAACTACACAAAAAAATTGCTCAAAATTCGATTTTTTTTTCATTCAAAAATTCACCTCGACCTTTGATAAATCTGCCCCTAATTGTTGTAATATTGATAATATAATCTTTGTAGAACTAAGAAAAATATTATTATATATAATTGTACAGAATGAATACACAGAAAATATTAGTTGCTATTGGATCAATTATGGATTAGCATACAAAACAATGTAAATATTCTGCCCCTGCAGAAAATGAGTAAAAATATAAATGAGTAAAATATATAGCCGTCACATTTTAAGTTAAATGAAATTTATAGTTTTGCCTGGTGTCTATGGTGATAAATTTAATCTGGAAAAGCCATATATGGGGCCACTGCTATAATTCTAGTAATTTCACGGTACCTCCTATACATCTGCCGTTCACAAAATGAGGATGTGCAGGAGCTTGTTTGGAAGCAAGTGCCTTCATGACTCGCGCCAGGTCCTTCCTTATTTCCAGGACCAGGCGCATTCGCAGTAGGTGAGGGGAGAGCGATGGAAGAGAGGGAGAGACAGAGGAGAGAATGAAGAGGGGAAGGAACATGGACTAGGGGTAGGCAGAAGACACTTTAATAGGTACCTGGCCAGCACCCCCCCCTGTCTTTGTGCCCTAGGCAGGTGCCTCTTCTGCCTACCCCTATTTCTGGCCCTACTAGTTTCCCATTTGAGATTGTTTGAGTTAGATATGAGAGAGATATACCTGTGTATGTATATATATATATATATATATATATATATATATATATATATATATATATACACAGTGATGGGCGAATTTATTCGCCAGGTGCAAATTCGCGGCGAATTCCAGCGATTCACCAGATTCAAAATGGACGCCGGCATAAAAAACGAGACGCCGGCACCGTTTCGCAAATTTTTGTCAGTTTCGCGAATTTTGAGGGAAATTCACGAATTTTATGGCAAAGTTAAACGCCCCAAATTCGCCCATCAATATATATATATATATATATATATATATATATATATATATATATATATATATATATATATATATATATATATATATATATTATATACAGTTTATAACCTGGATAGATCTGGACTTTGTGTTTGCTCTCTTTACTGATCACGATGGAGCAAACTCTGCTTCTGTTTTAGGGAAGAGTACTGAAAACGAACATTTGTGCCTGATTAAAAAAAAGAAATGAACTGTCATGATATCAACGAAATTACAAGCACATGGAAATTCTCATTAAAAAAAAACTATGATACCTTCATTTGCAATATCAGACATATGCTCGGCATCCTCTGTCTGGTCAGGCCACAACATCCTGATTGAAAACATAATGTAATATAACATTGGCAAATTAAATATGTTCTCTTGTAATGAGGTAAATTCTGACTCACTGTGCAGATGGCCAGCATTTTCAGCCTCCAAGAACAGAAAGAAAACATTATTTATTGTTTGGAAACATCTTCTCTGGAATTGTCCAAGCTTCTTTATCCCATCTGGTAGAGACATATAATAATGAACTGTCACATGACCAATGTTACTCCTGTTTCCCCTTCCTTCCAGAATAGAGTACAACATGAAATAAACATGACATACCATACAGCGTCTGTTTTCCTAAAACTCTGCAATTTCTTGACAGTCTTACAACATTGTACACTACAACATGACAGGCTTATTAATCACTGGGCACAGTTGCACCTGGGCAGTAACCTATAACAACAGATCAGTAATTAGCATTTTTCAACCAGCTGCAGGTAGAACAATTAAATGTCACTGGTTGCCAAGGGTTACTGCCCAGGTGCAAACCTGCAGTGTTAATAAATGAGACACCATTGTTGACACATTTTTATTTTCATGGTTATATGCTATTACACTATTCCAAATCCTGCTGTTAATCAACAAAACAAGTGGTAATTTGTTAATTATGGCGGCATTCATAAATTTGTGGTTTAAATGCCTTTAATTTAAAGAATATAAAACCTATTTCTAAGTATTTTAAAGGGGTTATTTATCAAGCTCTGAATATCCGAACCTTGAATAATTTACAGTTTTCGGAGCAAAAAAAAACTATGAATTATTTGAGATTTATTAAAGTCTGATGGTTTAAAAACTCAGAATCTGAGACCCCGGCTTCTAAAAGCTCTCGAGGTCCTGTATAAGTTAATGGGGAAGGTCCCAGTGTCTGCGCTGATCTCTGTACCGATTTTCGATGATTTGAGTACTCAAAAAAAAATTGTTGTTTTTGCCGGAAAACTCCGAACAATTCGGAGTGTTCAGTGAAAGTTTTGCCCAACCCTATTTTTTTGGGCTTTTTTCTTCATAGATAAGGTCCATTCTGGAATTCAGAGTTGCTTGAAGATGAATGTTAGAAATACTAAGATAAATTTGGACTTGAAAAATAAACCCCTAAATGTCATCCATTTTACCATATTTCCAAGTGGCATAAAGAGTTATTTTGCTTATGTAAGTACAGTGCGCAAATGTTTTAATACCCACAATCCAGCATTATTACGCCTGAGAACAGTGTTGTAGTCAATGGAATTTCATTTCATTGTTCTATTATGATTTCATACATTTTGAGTAAAAACATCAAAATAATGTAAAGGTTATTTTACACAGAAAGCAGAACTCTCAAAGGAAGCCTCCAGGAAATCCACAGGGCCACATATTTGAAGTAAAAAACATTGTTTATTTAGATACAAAAAGAACACCTCCAATATCCCTCCACGTTTTGTGCTCTATAGTAGTGATGGGCGATTTATTCGCCAGGCGCCAATCCGTGGCAAATTTTGCACGATTCGCCGCCTGCGAATAAATTCACAAAAAAAAAATTTGCCGGCGAATGCGCGCCAAAAAAAGGACGCTGGCATCAAAAGAACGGACACCGGCATCAAAAACCCATAAAAGCTCCATTTCACTAAATTTTCGTTGTTTCAGAAAATTTCCTACAAAATTCGTGAATTTTTCGGCGAAACAACGCAAATTTGCCCATCACTACTCTATAGGCATTAGCACATAAATTTGGTGCTGATTTATCAAGATCTGAGTGTTCATTTTTTTTCACGTTTCGAAAACAAAAGCAGTAAAAAATTAATATAATTGGGAATATTCTTTGGAACCTCAAATAGTCGGGATTTATTCGTTGTTTTTAAGTTTTAGTTCCCACTGAGAAGAGACTTTTTTTGTGAGAAAAAAATGTGCATTTTTTTCTTAAGATAGCATTCAAGACAAATTTGGTTGCAGCTTTTTTTCTACACTTTTTTTCTCAACCTCAAAACTAAGTAAATAATCCATCCATGTGCCTATAGGGCATGAAACGCTTATGGCCATTGGAGATTTTTTGATTGCATCTAAATAAACAGTAGTATTTACTTTATGCTTGTGGCCCTGTAGATTTCCTAGAGGGCCCGAAATGCCCCATTTGAGAGTATTACTGATGGTTTTGTGCTCCCCAAGTTGAGAGTCTGGGGCTCGTGCATCTGGACCACTATTTCTACTGGGTGAATTATTTATTCTAGCCTTCTGGGGCAACTTCCCTGTTGTTATCTACACAGAAAGCCCCCATTTTGTATACAGGTATGGGACCTGTTATCCAGAATGCTTGGAACTTGGGCTTTTCCAGATAATGGATCTTTCAGTAATTTGGATTTTCATTTCTTAAGTCTACTAGAAAATCATGTAAACGTTAAATAAACCTCAAAAGCTGGTTTTGCTTCTAATAAGGAATACGTATATCTTCGTTTGGATCGAGTGCAAGCTACTGTTTTATCATTACAGAGAAAAAATAAATAATTTTTACAAATTTGGATAATTTCATTATAATGGAGTCTATGGGAGATGGCCATTCTGTAATTTGGAGCTTTCTGGATAATAAGTTCCCAGATAACAGATCCCTTACCAGTATTTGTATTTATTAAAGGGAATATAAACCTTACCTAACTGTGTTGCATTGTTCAAAATTTTGCCTGATATAATTCACAATTGCCATACTACAACATTTCCTAATGAATTATAGCATCCCAGAAACTGTAAGGCCATCAATGTTGCGGCTGAATCTCTATTTCTTGATAAAAATTCTATACACGATTTTGATGTTGGAGAACAATGTATTAACACTTTTCATTTATCCAATGCAAGCAGTGATTACCTAGTGAATTTTAGGGGCAGATTTGTCAAGGGTCGAATTTCAAAGTGTAAAATACTTCGAAATTCGACCATCGAATTGAATCCTACGAAATTCTAATTTGTAGGATTTTCATCATCATACGATCGTACGATTTTCCTTCAAATGTCAAAAACTTAGAAAGGTTTAATTTGGCGAAGTATTGAAGTCAAAGTTTTTTTAAAGAGACAGTACTTTGATTATCGAATGGTCGAATAGTCGAACAATTTTTACTTCGAATTCGAATCGAAGTCAGATCTGGCCTATACGATGGTCTAAGTACCCAAAAAAATTACTTTGAAATTCAAACTTTTTTAACTTCGAAAATTCACTCGAACCTTAGTAAATCTGCCCCTTAATATCCTTTTATTAAGACCTGCTTAAAGGTAGACAATTTATTAATTACACTGCACACTGATGCCAGCTATAAACCTATAAGCTCTGCAGCCCCTGGGTTGTTTATTAAAACTCAATTTCTTGGTCTAAAAAACTCAAATTTGTTAAAATGTATTATGCCTCAAAGTGGTTAAAAGTCTGAATCCAAAAAACTCCATCTAAAATCCGTCAAATTCATGTAAATGTCAATGGCAGCTGTTCCTTTAAGCATTTGAAGATGTTTTTAACCTTCACGAACTTTGGGAGTTTGACACTGGTTTTTGCTCAATTTTGACAAATTTGCGGTATTTAAAGTTTTAAGCCTAAAAACGTGACCAATTTTAGGTATTTAAGCATTTAAACTTAAATATTCGAGATAATGATATGAACTCAAATTGTTTGTTTTTTTCTGCACAATTTTTCAAGTTTAATTATTAGTAAATTAGCCAAATTCATGGATGGAGTTAGGTTGTTTGTTTCTAGTACAATATGAAAAAAGTGGTTTTAATAAATAAAACCCTTAATATTTACATGTTCCTTAAGGTATGGTAATTCAAATTAAGGAAATATCCCTTATCTGGAGCATAATGGAGCATAATGGAGCATGAAATTCTTGTTCATTGCTTTGATGTGGTGGCACTGGTTGCTATTACATATACAGAAATTCTCAAAAGAGAGCAAATATATACACACACACACACGTTTGTTATATCAAGTAATGTCAGCTCAGTGCATGACTTCAAGAAAAAATATTTAAATTCTTTGAGCACGAATGAAAAAACTAGGATGAGCAATTTTATTCCCTTTTTAAAGTCTGTTTCAGTGTGTGTGTGTTTCTATGCGAATGCTGCTGCCACAAAAATGAAAGCTCGTTAAAGAGATTCATTGATTCTCATGCCCCAAAACACAATTTTGATGTAACACTTGTTGCTTGAATAACTTTGAAAGGTGTAGCAAAAGAATAAAATATATACAGTATGCAAATATATACTTATAATACACAAAAGCCATGAATATCCTGTAAATTATATCCTTATAAACAGTGAGTTCTGATGTCATCAGTTATAAACGGTGAGTTCTGATGTCATTTCTGTCACATGACTCACTGAAATTTGTGTATTATAATAAATAAAGTACCCCCAGTTGCAAAATATGAGGATATTAGAAGTTACCTCGGAGTTCCATGACCTGTATAAAAACACTCGGCCTTCGGCCTCGTGTTTTTATATGGTCATGAAACTCCTCGGTAACTTATAATATCCTTATATTTTACAAGAGGGGGTACTTTATTCACTATATAATCTGCAGTCTGGTCATTTCTCTATGGGACCAGACTGTAAATGATATCCTTATAAATGGCGCGTTCTGACGTCAGAACGCGCCGTTTATAACAGGGGTCCCTGGCCGATGAATTTGACGCAGCGCGTCCAAATTTGACTCCGCCATGTTCAAATTGAACGCCGAATTGGGCGCCCAATTTGGACACTGGCGACCAGAATTGGACGCCGACCCCCCCCCCACCCACTGCCAACATTTCACACGTGCTTTTATATGGTCACATAACTCCTCGGTAACATAATATCTTTATAAATTACAGTAGGGGGGTACATTATCCACTATATAAACAAGCCACCAAAAAACATAAACACAGTTTGCCGAATATACCTTTTGTTACAATAGAAAACCTTGTGATGTTACTTTGCTGCTCATTCAGGGTTTAAACCGAATGAATTATATTACAGACATTCACTACTTCTTGCTCTTACGGAATCTATCTTTCTTATAGTACAAAGCCAATACTTTGTAAACAAGGATTATAGATCTGGTGTCCACTGTACTACATTTGTGTTGTAGTCTACAAACTAACTTTCATGTTGCAATCATCCTTACAACTCTTTCTAGCATGCTAATATATGGCTGAGAATATTTTGAGTACATTAATAAAATGACAGGGCTTATCTATATAGCCAGGAGAAAGGTAATATTTTTATATAAAAAAGCCCTGCACCAGTTTTTTAATGCACAAAGACCAGCCTGTACAGACTATAGCTCTGTGCATGGGTTTTAATGTGGTTAAACATATGTCACATACCCTTAGTACTCATACCTTTGCATCCCCTTAGTACTCTTACCCTTGCGTCTGGTACAATAGTACAGAAGCCCAAGGATTATTTCAAAATCTGTCATTTTACCCCCTACAGTTTATGCATAGTATGTATTTTGAAGTATCCAAAAGCAAACTAGCAGATGGACATTAAACTAACTTGTTTTTATTACTTATGAAGGTATGGAACCAGAAAGGGAAAAGTTAGGACTTTACGGCAGATGTTTTGAAGGGCAGGTAAAAACTGTTACATGTAAAATTTGATTTAAACCCTCTATAAATACTTTTATAGCACAGCTGCTTTTTTGATAATAGCAGATAAACTGCTCTAGTACATAGAAATCAGATATCAGATTTATGTTACCATATCCCTCTAAGGTTAGCAGTGGCCTTGATCATACAGCAGGTCACTCAAAGTATACAGAGAATTAACCATACAGAAAATGATAATTTGTGAAATATATATATATATATATATATATATATATATATATATATATATATATATATATATATATATATTGTATATATATATATTTGTTTTCCTTTTTTAACGTGTGTATTTATGTATAGAAGATAGCTATAGATAAATATATAGATATTACATCCTATTTTTTGGAAGCAGTATTCTTTCAGTAAATGTATGCATTCCTCTCCTTGACCACTTACTGTATAGTGTTGTTTTAACATAATGCATCACAGACCCATTCATCTGTTTGTAATCTAAACTTGTATCATCTGCTAGAAATGCAGCATGGCTGTGTTTTCTTATACAGGCACTCTGCTTTCATTAAATATGTCTGTTTGACTATGATTCTGTTTCTGTAATAATATAAATGATTATACATTAGAGTAGTGCATGTGATTGTTATATGCTGGTTAATTCACAGGAAGAGATGACCTAAGAATAGCATATGTACTGGGGAAAAACCTGATTGCTGTGAGGAGCTATTTAATGTTTGCTCTGATATTTAAGTAAATGTTTAAAAGGCATATATGCATTGATTGCCTTTGCCCACATATACTGTATACATTTAAACATATGTTTAAATATAGTAAGCCTTGTGGCACAGATATTTTGAAAAAAAGCCACTTGGGAGGAACCATGTTAATTCAAATGTCCTTGCCTGCTGGCAGCCAATATCAGTTAATTTGAATGGGAAATGCATTATATATGACACTAGTACAGAAAACTGTGGAAGTAAATGTTCCCAAGCAGTCCCTGCATGGTTATGCTAGTTTGTATCAAATTGTAGGCTCTGTGCTTGTTTCTTTGCTTTTGTTTATTAATGACCTGGAGGTGGGTATTGTAAGTACATTCTTTATTTTTGCCAGAGTTCCAATTTTGCAAAACTTTACATTCCAAGCAGGATGCAGCCACTTTGGAAGTGATTGGAAGTGGGCAGCAAACTGGCAAATTATGTTCAGTGTAATAAAATGCCGAATATTTCTATTTGATAACTGGAACATCAATATATGTTGCAGAATGTTTCCTATTGCAGAGTAGTTCTTCAAAAATAAATATAAATTACAAGTATAAATAAAAAGTGGCACTTATGTCAGTGTGTCCATTGGTCGAAATGTGTTAAACTGCTCTGAGCAGCCAAACTGTGCTGTTCAGTGGAGTGTTAGAGCTCTTTGGCTAAATAATTTACCTGGATCCAATCCTCAATGTCATATTTAAGTTTAACCAGCTGTTAGTTCAACTTTAGGGGGCACATTTACCTAGGGTCGAATATCAAGGGTTAATTAACCCTCGATATTCGACCGTCAAAGTAAAATCCTTCGACTTCGAATATCGAAATCGAAGGATTTACCGCTATTCCTACAATAGAAGGAATAATCGTTCGATCAAACGATTAAATCGAATGATTCAAAGGATTTGGACCTTCCCCATAGGCTAACATTGGCCTCGGTAAGTTTTAGGTGGCGAACTAGGGGGTCGAATAATTTTTTAAAGAGACAGTACTTCGACTATCGAATGGTCGAATAGTCAAACGATTTTTAGTTTGAATCGTTCGATTCGAAGGTCGTAGTCGAAGGTCGAAGTAGCCCATTCTACGGTCGAAGTAGCCAAAAAAAACATTTGAAATTCAAACTATTTTTCCTCTATTCCTTCACCTGAACTAAGTAAATGGGCCCCTAGTTGTCCAGATCTTTAATTTTTATGAGGCATTAATAATTCAGATTTCATTCAGCTGAATTCTAACAATTTGGTAAAATCCTAATCGTTATAAAATTGCTGGGGTTCAATTTGTTTTTATTTTTATCTACTGTATTTTACTCTCAAATCTCTGCCATAAAGTAATAGAACAGGCCTAATTAAAGAAAATAATTTAATTATCACCATTTAATATTGGATTTTTGCACAAATTCTATGTTCTACCATGCTAGAAATTCAAATTTTATATTATATGTTATTGTATTTCAAAATGGCCGTGTATGTTCTACTACAGTTAGGGGCTGATTCACTATGGGTCGAATATCGAGGGTTAATTAACCCTCGATATTCGACTAGGAATTAAAATCCTTCGACTTCGAATATCGAAGTCGAAGGATTTAGCGCAGATAGTTCGATCGAACGATCGAAGGATAACTCCTTCGATCGAACGATAAAATCCTTCGATCGAACGATAAAATCCTTCGATCGAACGATAAAATCCTTCGATCGAACGATAAAATCCTTCGATCGAACGATAAAATCCTTCGATCGAACGATAAAATCCTTCGAATCGAACGATTTTAATCCAACGATCAAAGGAATATCCTTCGATCAAAAAAAGTTAGCCAAGCCTATGGGGACCTTCCCCATAGGCTAACATTGACTTCGGTAGCTTTTAGATGGCGAACTAGGGGGTCAAAGTTTTTTTTAAAGAGACAGTACTTCGACTATCGAATGGTTGAATAGTCGAACGATTTTTACTTCGAATCCTTCGATTCAAAGTCGTAGTCGAAGGTCGAAGTAGCCCATTCGATGGTCGAAGTAGCCCAAAAAAAACTTCGAAATTCGAAGTTTTTTACCTTCGAATCCTTCACTCGAAGTTAGTGAATCGGCCCCTTAGAGTTCAGAACGGTTCCGCTCTCCAGGCACTATACTGGGGGGGGGGGGGTTATTTACTAAAACTCTAATTTTCTGGTCAGGCTTTTAAAGGGGAAAAGACAATTTTTTAGTGGAAAAAAAAAGAACTTGAATTTAGACGTCCAGATGTCCCTATTACAATTGGAAGTATCATGATCTGCGTTGGGTTTTGTATGATAATCCGAATAATTTGTGGTTTTCGGGCGATAATCCGAAAAATTCAAACAATTTAAATTTTTCATGATTTTATCCAAGTCTTTACCTGCACCAAATTTTCTGAATTATTTTATTGATAAATAAGGTAAAATCGTGGATGGGGGTTTGGTCAAATTTGTTGTTGTTAAACCCAGTCAGACATGAGTGCCTGCTTTTTTGTTTGTGACCCTGACTAAGGCCCACGCTTTTTTAGGGGGGTCAAAATGTGTTGTGTAACTATATGCGAATAAAGGAGTATTAAACTGTAGTGGAGTGCAGTGTAGTTCTGTTCAGCTATTGGTACAGTCTTATAACTGAACTGCAACTTACTGTATAATTTCACCCCAGAAAAACTGCAACTTACTGTATAATTTCACCCCAGAAATAGCTGATGGCCCAACTAGCAGATCTGAGTGAAGAGTAGGCTGGCCACCTTGTTGGTATTTCACTGTCCTTGGCAGTAAAAACTATGCTTAATGGCAACAAGTGATGAGAATTTCTCGGCCTACACCCGACCCTAACCCGTCCCCTCCCAATCCACACCCAACCCGGGCCCACTGCTGCCCTCTATTTATAGATCCATGCCCGCCCCTGCCCCACAGTGATGTCACAAAAAGGGCAGTCAGGCCGGAAGTCAATGAATTCCGGCGCCGGAAGCCAAAACTGCTAGGTCAAGGGTGGGGAGAGCAGGAGAAGAGCTCAACCCAGAACCGCCCGCGAGCTGAAGATTTTGTGCAGGAGTCGGCCTGAACCTGCCTGACCCGCGAGTAAACCCGCAGGTTTCGTGCCAGCACGCACATCACTAATGGCAACATTATTAATAGGGAAGAAAGAGAAAAATATTGGAAGGCCAGTATTTTTTTTCTAGAAAAGGTGGAAATCCATGTGAGGAGCAGTGGTTCCATTCACCATTCCACATCTGCCGATACACTATTCTTGGGCTGGAAAGCTTGCACCAATGAAATTTCTCATTTAGATAGGATTGCAGGATGGATTGCCAAACGATCCCCCAAGGAAATCTAAAGTATAGTAGTTCCTATTCATAAGAACAAGGAGAATGTGAAGATTAATACGTTCCCTTGGGCAGAAGTGGTAATATATTTTAATGAAATATGTCATTTGTGTAATGTGGTGTACTGTGGGTTGTATTAGATGTAGTAATGGCTATATTTAAACCTTTTTTTGTGCCCACACCACAGTTATAGTCAAAGCGAAGATACCTGCAGCTGAACATTTAAAATGTAATTAACTAGAGGTCAACATGGTCTTTAAGGTGAACTCAGTGACAGCTATATTTATAGTCACTAGTTCTTTAGTTGAAAAATGTGATTTGTATAATAAATTTCAATGAATTTTGAATTCATGGGAGTTTATGGGAGTTAAAAAAACTCACATGAATTCGAAATTCGACCTTTGATAAATGTGCCTCTAAATGTGGAAGCATATTTTTCTGTCTATTTAAAGGGGACTTGTCACCCAAAAAAATCATTCCAAATCCTATTTTATCATGTTAGTCAAGCAAAATGAACTTTAATTACACTGTAAACATTATTTGAATATTGTTTTCATCAGTCTGGGAACTCAGAATTATAGCAAGCAGGCAGGAGACATTTTGTGGACAGTGTTATTAAGGCAAGCCTTCCATCATCTCAGAGTCTTATTTGTGCACCAGAATGGGGGACTGATGCCCATCCCCATGAACTGGTTACACAATTAAATGGTTAAGAGAACTGGGGGAAAGTGGAGAGAACAGTGACATTTAGGAAGTGCTGAATGGAAAGTGAAAGTAATTGCTTGCCCCGCCTCTATGCCTAAGGCATAGAGGAGGGGCAGGCAATATTTGATTGACAGTGGAGATTTTTAAATTAGTTTACCACAGCTATGAACACTTTAATAAAAAAAAAGAATTTGGATTTTATGTTTAATTTGAAAAGGACTTTTATTATACATTTTTTTATGTCTGAGTGACAGGTCCACTTTAATGGGAAATGAGCAATACCTATTAATTAGTTATATTTTTCCTTTTAAAGGGTAAGCAATTGGCAAATAAAAATGTGAACCTTTTGAATGTAATAAATTCTATTTTGGCTTACAGTGTGTTTTAGATATTTAGCACATTAATGGGACATTTGACAGAGCCAATGAAAGTGAATTAAAGGAGAAGGAAAGCTACGGAGGCATTTTATTGCCAATAGATTAGCTGCAATAGTGCAAGCTAGAATGCTATATTTATTCTGTAGAATATTTTACCATACCTGAGTAAAAAGCTCTAGAAACTCTGTTTGTTTAGGATAGGAGCTGCAGTATTAATTTGGTGTGACATCACTTCCTGCCTGAGTCTCTCCCTGCTCTGGGCTCAGATTACAGTAGAGAAGGGAGGGGCGGGGGGAGAGGAGCAAACTGAGCATGCTCTTGCCCAGGGCAATGAGGTTTAAACTGAAGGCAGGAAGTCTGATACAGAAGTCCATGAGTACACAATAGAAGGAAAGAAATGTGGTGTTTCTTTTGACAGGGGACTCAGAGCAACATTACTTTGGGGGTTTACTGGTATATTTAGATGGACCTTTCTGATAAGGCTTACTTAGTTTTAACCTTTCCTTCTCCTTTAACTAGCAATATTTTCTGTTTAAAACTTAAGAGATGCTTAAAAATTCAGACGAAATTGGATTAAGTTTATTTACTTGGCAATGGAACTGTGTTGCCAATGCCACTAAAGCAGACTAACTGGGGGTTGAATTAAAGGAGATATAAACAATGCATAGCAGTGTATAATGTAATGACAAGATAAAATTGCACTTAGGTAACTGCAAAATAATTGACGGGTAAATAGAGGTGTCATTCACTTAATTTGGGATGCCCACCTTTGAAATGGTCAATTTATGGAAGGTTTGCATACACTATATGAGATCTTATTAGTTATTATTTAAAAACATTAATAATTACAATATGAATACAGCCATTAACCATACAGCCATGCAATGGGGTTATATAATATTATCCAGTCATCTTTCATTCTCAGATGTAATTACAGATATAATTTCTTAACAAAAAATACTGGTTTATCGTTATCCAATGTACTGTGTATC
Source organism: Xenopus laevis (assembly GCF_017654675.1). Taxonomy (NCBI): domain Eukaryota; kingdom Metazoa; phylum Chordata; class Amphibia; order Anura; family Pipidae; genus Xenopus; species Xenopus laevis. Next base: position 41,465,141 of record NC_054382.1, read on the forward strand.
ACTTGAGTTGTTGCTTGGAGTTATTGTAATACAGCTCTCAGGTAACTCTAAGACCAAAACAACCTTTCTGTGTCAATATAACTACATAAAATATCCATATTTAATAGACTGTGTAATTAAGTGCAGCCAATTCACAGGATGCCAATCATAACGGTAACATATCTTGTTCATTTTTCCAGCAGCCCTATGCGCCAGCTCCCCACCCCATGGCTCCTCCCAGCCCCAGCACAAACAGCAGTAACAACAGCAACATCAGTGGGGACCAGCTGAGTAAAACAAACTTGTACATTCGAGGACTTCCGCCATGTACCACGGATCAGGACCTCATAAAGCTGTGCCAACCGTAAGTTCATGTTAAAGGATTCTGTAATGATTTTTATGGTGTAGCTTTTATTTCTGAAGTACAAATAATTCACTATACCATGTAAAATGTAATTTCTAACCCAACAAGTGTATTTTTATTAATTGTAATATTAGTGTGTAGGCAGCCATCTCAGGTCATTTTGTCTGGTCATGTGCTTTCAGAAAGAGCCAGTGCTGTACTATGGAACTACTTTCTGACAGGCTATTGTTTCTCCTACTCAGTGTAACTGGAGTCACAGTGGGTCTATTGAGTGCCCTATCTACCAGGGAGCTGTTATCTGTTTACCTTCCCATTGTTCTGATGATGGGCTGCTGGGGGGTAGAGGGTGATATCACTCCAACTTGCAGTGCAGCAGAAAAGAGTGACTGAAGTTTATCAGAGTACAAATCATATGACTAGAGGCACCTGGGAAACTGATAATATTTCTAGCCCCATGTCAAATTAAAAAAATCAGTTTGCTCTTTTGGAAAACTGATTTCAGTACATATGTCTGCTGGAGCACTATTGACTGATACATGTTGAAAAAAACACATTTTTCCATGACAGTATCCCTTTAAACTCCAGTTTGTCCTGAAACATTAGGGTCAGCAACATGTGGAGTGTCAGTTTAAGAAATAAGGAAACAGTTTTATGTGGGCCAAGAAACAGATATTTGATTTGGTCCTTTTGTTGCAATTCCTGGCTCATTTTGGGTATATGCCAGGATTTCTAGCTAGCTGAAGACCCATAGAAAGGACATCCTTTGCTTTGTCTAAAAGTATATAAAAGGTTTCTGTTTCATTAAAGAAAGTAAAAATGGGATTGTATTTTTTTGCCTTTCCTTGTCCTTTAAATATTGCATGTAAAATGCCCATCTGGTCCCAATCTACGAGAATCTTAAAGGAACAGTAACACCAACAAATAAAAGTGTATTAAATCAATTAAAATATAATACACTGTTGCCCTGCACTGGTAAAATTGGTTTGTTTGCTTCAGCAGCTCTACTATAGAATTTTTACTTTGACCCTTGATAAATCTGTCCATTAATAAATCTGCCCCTAAATCTAGGCTTCCAGTTAGGAGTCTTTAGGAATGTGGCAAAGTAGAGTCTACTATGCTGGGGATAACTGCTATACAGGTAGGTGTTACGTTTTCTGCCTTTGCACAAAGGACTGCAAATCATAGAGGACATTTACATAGTTTGTATAAAGAATAAAAAAAAACTCACAAGATCAATTACACTTGGAACAGTTCTAATACTGTAGTGAAGGGTTGTTTATAGAATTTTAGTGGGTTTTAAATGTCTATTTTATTTGTCTAACTTCCTACTCATTCTTCTAAATGTTTTTTTAAGGACAAATACCATTAGCTGTACAGCGATGTGTAAGGAAAAGTGCTCTGACTGCTGTGGATATGTTAATAAAACTTTAGAATAGTTGAAAGCAGTATGTTGATGTGTTTGCAGTAGCAGTGCCAGTCTGTTCATTTTACCCAGGGAAGGTTTTTCATCATCATTCATGATCCTCCATGTGCTCAAGGTGTGTCTTGGGTGGGAATGGACGGGTAGAAAATTCTGAATGCCACTGTAAGCTTTTTAGTGAAGGCATCAGAATATATTTTCTCATTCAAATTCATACTGTATGGGGCAAATTTATCAAGGGTCTAATTTCGAACTTGAAAAACTTAGAATTTTGAATTCAAAAAGACCAACCGAAAATGAATCGAATTTTTTTTTGCCGAATAAGTCAGTTTTTGATCAAATAGCTCAGTTATTGATCGAATAGGTCCGTTTTCGGTTGAATTCAAACCAGACGAATTGAAGTAATATCGCATTCGATCGAATTTGATTCAAAGTTTTTCCAAAATTTTTTTGGGGATTTTTCAAAGTCTACCAATTGACTCCAAATGGGTTCAAGGAGGTCCCGAATAAGGGGGCTGGTTTTAGATGGCGAATGATCGAAATCAAATTTTTAAAGAAAATTCAAATCGAATTTAGATTATTCCCTGTTGGAAAAGCAGACAAAAATTAGCTTGAAATTTGATTTTTTTTTTCATTCACATTTTTACTTCCACCTTTGATAAATCTGCCCCTATGTGTTTGAATAATAGAGTATGCTCTAAAACCTCCATTCTACTGCCTATTTTCCTGTTGAAGAAAAGAGAAAGGACAAATATGGAATACAACACATTGGCACAACAAGATGAAACTTTATTATTTAAAAATATAAATAATCTTTAATAATGTTAAATATATAGTATTAATCTTATTGCCTACATACTGTATGTCAGATTGGTTCGATTAAAAAAACATAAATACTAGCAGATGTATGCCTCATACATGGATATGCATATAATGATAAATTCGCTGTTAATACAGGCTATGAGATCATTTATGGAAGGTTATACACCACTCAGAAGGCTGTTGCCCAAAGTCATTATTTGGGTTAATCACAAAAACTAGGAAGGACTTAGGGAAGTAATAAAAATAAGTTGTTGAGAGAGAAAACAGTGGCTTCTAGACAAGGTAGACATCTTCAGAACAAAGCACAACTCTAAAGTATTCATTTCGATTATAGTCCCTTATGCCAAAGCCTCAGTCATGCTTGGATCTAGTATTAGATAGGAAATGATGCACTTCAGGTCCCATTAAGTGCTTTGCAGAACACTACAGGGTACCTCCACCAGCTGAGAGAATTCCAGGAGCCTATATTAAATTATGTATGCACTTCACACACAAAATTTAGCAAAAGCATATCCGCTTACCACTAACCACGATGACATCTGCTTTATATGGGAAACTGAGAGGTTTGGTAGCGTTTGTCTGCGAGTTAAGAAAACATGATTGACAGAAATACGCTAGATAAATGACCTGCTAAAACAGCTAATAAATATTATGGTAAAAATTCTACAACATACCTCGGTTCTGTAAAAGCAGTTCAATATTTTCACAGGAAAATATTTCATGGTAAACCATTTTGAAAAACAGAATATGTCCATTTAGAAGTGTATACAGGCTGTATTAATCAAGCTGCAAGGTTCAAAAAAACTGAACACTTTTGATGGGAGAATTCGTGAAATTGCTGCGAAAATATATTTGACACCGGCTACAATTCTAGGCACTCATTGACTTTAATGGGCTTCAGAATTGTCGCCAGCATCGGAATTAATGATGATGTTAAAAATATTTTGACGATGGCGTAAAAATTAGCATTTCACACATTTTTCGATGTTTCGCGAATTTTGCGGGAAATTCGCTCATTTTTTCGGTGAAGCTAAACAGGAGAAATTTGCCCATCACTACTGAACGCTTGTCAAAAGGCAAGGTATTTATAAATAGGCTTGCAGAACAACAGATATGTTAAGATGTATACAGGTATAGGATCCATTATTTGGAAAGCCATTATTAAGAAAGCTCCAAATTACAAAAAGGCAGTCTCCCATAGACTCCACTATAAATAAATAATTAAATTTTTAAAAATTATTTCCTTTATCTCTGTAATAATAAAACAGTACCTTGTACTTGATCCCAGCTACGAAATAATGAATCTTTATTGGAGGCAAAACAATCCTATTGGGTTTAATGAATGTTTAAATGATTTTTTAGTAGACTTAAGGAATCTTTACATAATTTGAATCTACATACCTTATCTGGAAAAGCCCAGTTTCTGAGCATTCTGTATAACAGGTCCCATACCTGTATAAGTTTCTTTTGTACAGAGGTGTGGGTGCTTTTTTAAATACGTCAGTTACTCTACCTGGATTACAAAATGTTTAGCAAGTGTTTTGAATGAATATAATTCTAAAGGTCACTCTTCTTTTGCATCCTTTAAAACATTGCCCCTTGATCCGATGCAACATCAGCACCAGTTACGTGTGGATTAAAAACAAGTATCTTATGTTACCAAAGCATTTAGAGCTTGAAATAAAATACAATTTTACTTGACTTTTCTCTTACTTTGATGAAACTGGCCCTGCAGGAAACAATAAAGAACATCAAAGTACTTGAGAGGAGATAAGAACAAAAGAGGAGCGTGTTCTGCTTTGTTCTAAGGAGGAATTGAGAGTGTCTGCAATAGACAGTATTTTAATGATTTAAAGTCATACACCTATGCAAGTCATTTCACTGTCTAACTGATCTTTGACTGCCACCTGAGAGAGGTCATTTTAGTTTATGGACCTGATACTGCTGTGAGCTAATAGTTATAGCTTTTACGTTTTGAACCTTCTCCATCCAAAGCATTTTCTTGCTGTCAACATTACAGATTAAGCAAGTTTTCCTTGTTTTGCAAATCCACTCTGCTTGAGGTTTAGGGATGTAGCGAACCGCCGATAATGTGTTCGCGAACGCCGTTCGCGAACACCGGCAAAAAATGCGAACAGTTCGCGAACAGTTCGCGAACTTCGAACATCCGAAAATCGTTCGATTCGAACGATCGAAGGATTTTAATCGTTCGATCGAACGATTTTCGTTCGAATCGAACGAAAATCGTTCGATTTTAGCGACCGAATGGTCGAATGGTCGAACGATTTTGACGCGAACGCCTATTGGCGAACGTCGCGCGACGTTCGCGAACTTGCGGCGGACGCGAACAGCCGATGTTCGCGCGAACAAGTTCGCCACAGAACAGTCCGCGACATCCCTATTGAGGTTATGTCAAATATGCATCTATTTATAAAGATCTCTAAAATAGTTTATGCCAAAATTAAAAAAGGGATTAAAAGAGGGAATACTGTATATTGAAAAATATCAGTATATGAGTAGGGATGATTTAACTTTTCTGACTGGTTTGTGGTGAAATTTGCGGTTTCAGTTGCTAATATTTTCACAAATCTGCACTAGAACTTCACAATGTTGCTGGGATAAACCATGGCATTATTAGTTTATCCATGAATTTTGTTTGCCAGAAAAAAAGTGTCTATTTGCCAACAGCATTATTAGAATCTCTCCATACATTTTGTTTTGCTGGGAAAAAAACACTTTTTTTGCTCTGGGAAAAAACACAGAATTTTTTTTGACTGTTATATCTACAGCCATAGTTCCAGAACATCTATAACAGCATACATATTTTCTTATCCTATCTGAATGTCAAGCTGGGATTCAGGTGTATCTAGGAACACAAATAGGCATTCTCCGCAAAACTTACGCTAAATGGCATTCATGCTTATCCCCCTCTATCATTGCTGCAAGTCCCCATGGGAGCCAGTCCCACAGTTTGGGAAACACTAAAGATTAGCATCTGGAATTCTATTAAACACATTGGAAGATACACATATTTTGTCATATAAATTTACTGTTTTTATTATTAACACATATTTATAAAGCTCCAACATATTCTGCTGTTCTGTACAATAAATGGGTGCATACACTAAACATACAGTTTAAAAAAAAAAAAGATTACCAATACAAAAGGAAAAAAGAACCCTGCAATGTAAAAGAAGAAGGAGCTCGAGATATAAGGGGCATTATCCATTACGCTGTCTTTATCTAAGTTTCTATTAAAAATCTCAAAAAACCAAAGACATTGTTGAATACTAGCCAAAATTATGTATTTAAATATTACTGATGTCAAACTCATGGGTCTGTGATTTTGCATTTATGGGCCAGATTTAGTTCCATGAGAAAATGTTATTTTATGGTTTATCACATGAAAACATGGGAACCAATCTGAGGAGAAAAAAAAATATTTCTTCTTTAGTTTAATTTTTTTCCCATAAACTTCAGCAGGGCTTTCATGTTATAAGCAATGAGATATGTGTTTCTCATTGAATTGCATTTGGCTCTGTGGGACAATCTGCAATTGAATAAGGAGATAAGCTTTCAAAGTGAATCTGACCCTTTCTATTTTAATACATTTTCAAAATTGTTTTATATGGTAATCTTCCATCACATGTTGAGACTTTATGCCATGGATTAGAGCAGCTCTGTCCAACCTCTGTGGTACCAAAGGCTGAAATATTTCTGGCCTATGTGGTGGAGAGCTAATAATAATAATAACTCTTTTAAAACCACACCCACTTTAAATCACACCCATATTAAGACATAGTTACATAGGTCCATCAAGTTCAACCTCTCCAAATAAATCCCAGCATCCATACATACAGAAACTGACCCCTCCATACACTCACATAAACTATTTATACTCATACACTAACTATAGATTTTAGTATCACAATAGCCTTGGATATTATACTTGTCCAAGAAATCATCCAAACCATTCTTTAAGGCATTAACAGAATCAGACATCACAAGATCACCTGGCAGTGCAATTCACAACCTCACTGTCCTCACTGTGAAAAACCCCCTACATTGCTTCAAAAGAAAGTTATTTTCTTCTAGTCTAAAGGGGAGGCCTCTGGAGCAGTGATCCTCTAATATAATTGTAAAGTGTAATCATGTCCCCTCTCAAGTATCTTTTTTCCAGAAAAAGATATGCTAAGACCATACCCACATTAATAGTGGTAGCACACCAAAATAACAAAGGGCTGGTGCTTTACTGCAGGGGTATCTGTGTGTGAGAGTATGACACGCACAGAGCAGGCAGAGTATGACACACAGGCAGAGCAGTGAAAGTATGACACACAGGCAGAGAAAGTAAAGTAGGACACACACAGAGCAGGCAGAGCATGGCACATACAGACAGAGCAGGCAGAGTATGGTGCACACACAGTTCAGGCAGATTATGACACACAGACAGAGCAGACAGAGTATGGCACTTACAAGCAAAGCATTGAAAGTGTGGCACACACAGAGCAGGCAGAGTATGACACACAGGCAGAGCAAGCAGAGTATGATACACACTGATCAGGCAGAGTATGACACACACAGGCAGAGTAGAACACACAAAACAGAGCAGGCAGAGTATGGCACATACAGACAGACCAGGCAGATTATGATACAGACAGAGCAGGCCAAGTATTACACACACATAGACAGAGCAGGCAGAAAATGGCACACACACACAGAGCAGGCCAAGTATGACACACACACAGACAGAGCAGGTAGATTATGGCACATACAGAGCAGGCAGACTATGGCAGACACAGTATCACCATCGGCCCCCTAAATCTAGAACAGGTGCTAGGCTCCCTGGTCTCGGCTCTGCTTCCGGCTGTAGCAGCCGCCTTTCACTTCGGGAGGAGCCCTCCGCTAATTGGATGCCGCCAGGTCTTAATAAGAGAGGAGCCAAGCAAGAGTTCTGGACTAGCAAAGAGGAACGATCGTTAACAATGTTTTGGATGGAAGTTACAGTTCTAGGAGTAGACAAAAGCGCAGTCAGGCAGGCCGGGGTCGTGCGGGCAGAGTTCAATTCAAGATCAGACTGGCAAGGGTCAATACCGGTAGAATCGTCAGGCAGGAGTAGGATTACCAGGCACTGATCAAAACCAGGAATCAAACACGTAGAAATCACACCCAGGATACTAACAAGTAGACCTAACAACGGGCAATGAGTTTTAGCCCGAGACCCCTTTAAATATTTGAATTTCGCGCCAGTGACATCCTCACTCCAGTGCGGAAATTGTCGAAGTGCGTCCCACACACATAGGGCAAATAAGGTCTTGAGCTGTATTAAAAGGGGCATAGATTCACGGAAGGAGGGGGTCATTCTTCTACTTTATAGAGCACTGGTATGGCCCCATTTAGAACTTGCCATACAGTTTTGGTCTCCAGTGCTCAAACAGGACATCATTGAATTAGAGAGGGTCCAGAGAAGGGCAACTAAGCTGATAATAGGTATGGGAAATTTTAGCTATGAAGAAAGATTGGCCAAAATGGGTAATGTTCACGCTGGAGAAGAGGCGTTTCTCAACAGTAGGACACACATATGCAGAGTCGGCAGAGTATGGCACACAGACCAGGCAGAGTATGACACACAGACAGAGTATGGCCAGTGTCAGCCACAGAGCCCCTTCTTCCCCCATCCCAGCCACAACCTGAACCCTACCCCTGTGCTGGTGCACACATGCGTACCTTTTCCTGAGCGCCCAGGCTGGGGTCATGGAGGGAGGTAAGCAGTGGCAATGCACAGAGCAGGCAAAGTATGACATACAGAGGCAGAGCAGAAAGAGTATGGCACACAAAGAACAGGCATAGCATACTCTTACTCTTGATCAGTGATGGGCGAATTCCTCCCGTTTCGCTTCACTGGAAAATAGCAAATTTCCAGCGAAATCTGCGAAACGGCAAAAATTCCCCAAAAATTAGTGAAATTGGAAAATTGACTCCCACGTAAATTTTGACTCAGGGTTAAAGTCAATGGGTATCCGAATAGTGTTGACGCGCGGCGGTTTGGGGCGAGCAACTTTTCGGACGTGCATCCAAATTTTTTGACGCCATCCATATTTTTTGGACGCTGGCATATTTGTCTTATACTGTATGTCTTTTTGAATGGCACAGCAGTTGGGAGATTGCGGATCAGGGAAATTCCCAGAGAGGGGTATTAGAGCCCAGTTTGTCCTGAACCTGGGTGGAGGCACGACAAATCATAGTGGACCTGCACTCCCCTATAGCAGAGACACAGGACTTTTTCAACAATGCTTACCATAGTTTTTGCTGTACCCTGCCCAATATGTTATAAATATCCTCTCATGTGTTAACCTTGAGCTACTTTGTGTCACTGATTAAAGAGCACATACAATCATGTTATCAAGGATTAAACATTCTGGGAACTCTAGTCAACATAAGTGATAGATTCTTAAAGCAATTCAGTCACTTTCTCCTTTATCTTAAAGACCAGTAATCATCTAATTGCCAAATGAAAATCCTGCAGAACACTATTCTTTATTCGAATAAACAATGCAGAAGGAAAAAAAACATATTTTCAGCACTACTTTCAGTCTCATATCTTTCTTGCATTGTAATATCAGCAAGCAAAAATTAACACTTTAGGGATGGGCGAATTTTTTCGCCTTGTTTCGCCAAAAAAATGACACCCATAGGGGCAAATTCACTAAGATGCGAACTAAGGCGCAACTTCGCCGCACTTCGCCAGGCGTAGTTTCGCCAGCGCATCGCAAATTCACTAAAATCCGAAGTTGCGCACAGGGGTAGCGTAAGGTTGCGGAGTTGCGCTAGCGTTGTTTCGCTATATAAAGCGAAGTTGCGCTAGCGAAGGCTAATTTGCATACGGCGCGAAATTCAAATTTCAATGGAGGAACACGTATCTGCACTACAAATGCCTAGAAAACCTTCAAATCTGCAAATAAAAATTTTATTTTGCCCTACACATGTGCCCACTGTCTAGGTAAGTTGCCATGAGTCAGGAAATGTAGGGGGGAGGAAGGGGAGCCCCAAAAATTTTTCGATCTTTTTCAGCCTATCAGCCATCATGTAGAAAACACGCCAGCGTTTTTTGGGACTTAGAAAAAAAATTGACTTTTTTTTAAACAATCCCTATCTACTCTATTGTGCTTCGCCAGGTCTGAGGTGGCGAAGGAAGTCTAGCGTAAAAGGTAGCGTTCACTACACTGCGCAAGTTAGTGAATTTGCGTAGTTTCGTCGCTAGCGAAGATTCGCCTGGCGTAAGGTTGCGAAGTAACACTAGCGAAACTACGCCAGCGTTCGTTAGTGAATTTGCGCAGTAGCGAATTAACGCTAGCGTTCGGCGCTTCGCGCCTTAGTGAATTTGCCCCATAGAGTTGTATGGCATCGTGCATCAAAAAAATGTTTTGATGCCCATAGACTTTAATGGCCGTCCGCGACATTTCGCTAGCAGCGAATTTTTGGCGAAATGAAACAGGTCAAATTTGCCCATTTCTAAACACTTAAACCTACTCTCCTAAAAATTACATTTAAGAATAAACTGCCTCATTTTTGGATCTTAGGAGTGGAAAAGTCTGTGGAGATTCACCTCTCACACTGATAATGTAGCAGTATACTGTACATATGAAATACACACAATTAATGTGAAATATGCACAGTTAGGCTATTTCTAATAAATATGTACAGTTATTCTTTACCATCAGTGATGAATTATTTTAATTCATGTAACGTCTCTCTACATTTACAGCTCCAAGTTTTTCCTGTATGCAATTTGCTTTGCTGCTGGAGTGATTTTTGAATTTTATTTTACTGAGGTTTCTTAGGTTAGCTGTAACAAAACTGCTCTTTCTCAGCTGTTTACATACTGTTTACATACAGTATGCTTTTTATATCAAATAACTTGTACCTCTGATTCAGCTTAATCCTTAAGATTTCTAAACAATGTGATCTAGGGTTTCTGAGACATTTAGTTAAGATATGTTTAACCACAAAGCTGCATTGCGTATCTTTTAGCATGATAGCTTAAAAAAGCTAACACTTTTCTAAGCCTTAATTAGATTTTGTTATAGGCTGTTTAGATAGTATTAGATAGCATGTGCTTATTAAGTAAGCCTTACGTGCTCAGTGTAAAGCATCATATACTCATAACTAGTTATCCTCCACTGACCTTTCAGTGTTTCACTGTATTATTTAGCCGTTTTAGAACACCAGATTATTGTAATTCTGTGCAGACAAGTCTGTAATAGGTTAATAGCACATAGTACATTTTTTTATATGCTGTTGCATGGCTTTCTGATCTCAGTAATCTCGTCTTCAGATATAATTGTAACTACGGTGTCAATCACTATAATACCTGGATTTAGCCAAGATACAGTAAATGAGAACATATTAATAAATTATCAAAATCGCTATGCTCTTGTAAACTCACTTTTAGCCTAGTAGCATTATTCCCACAAATTAATTGTGGGCAATGTTCACAAAAGTAATATTTTGTAAGCATATTTTCAAAATTGTATGGGAGAGCCTGAAGTAATACTAAATTATCTGTGTTTATGCATTTTGTGTGCACTTGACTTGTCTTGCAAACAATCTCTAATCTTTAAATTTTGGCCATTTAAGCACACCCTTGAAATTTTTGAGATGGGGGAGGCCTATTTAAGATTGCTTGTGCTTTTTGGCACAAGCAATCTTTAAGAAAACCCCCCATGAGTTTCATAGCTAACATTGGGTTTCAGGCTATAAAAACTTGCAGATTTCCTAAAAAAACTGCCAAAATGTTACTTCATTCTGAAAGCCTTTTCGGGTAAAATTACGGAAATGGCCATGGCTTTTATGTTAGGAAACTCACACAGAGTTTCCCTAAAGATTCTTATACCAAAATGCTTAAGGCTCTTACAGGGGAATGTAATAAAAATCGCTAACGGAAAAACTATTCGCAATGCGAAAAGTTATGCCTTTGCGCGAACAAATTTTGCTTTGTGCGAATTTAATATAGCTTTTGCGAGCCCGGAAACTGTTTAGCGACCACTTCCGACAGTGAAAGACCGTTTGCGAATTTTATAGTTTGCGCCAATGCGCAGTCAATGTAATAAAACTTCTTACTGAAAAAATCGTTATGTTTGCTCCAAAAGATTATGACACCTTCAAGCACTTCTTATGAGTGCGCAATTAAAATTCGCAATGCGCAATTAAAATTCGCAATACAATCACAGTTTAAGGAACAATATTACATTGCGAGATGTGGATTTTTAGTCTTATTGGTGTGAATTGTTTTGCTCTTTGCGACTTTTATTACATTCCCCTGTTAAAGCCTTCTCAAAATTTGGATTTGTATAATTTTTAGAGGTTTTCTTTCTACATCAAATAAACACACAATTAATAAAAACACAACAGTTAGCTAATTTATTTTAAAAAGCTGAATATAAAAGCTTGAATAGATAAAATCTTTCAAAAAAACTTAAATACCTTGCAAAAATTCAATTTACAAACTAAAAAAAATTAAAAAAAACAATTTAAATGAATAGTTTATTACATAAGACAATTCCCTTTGACATCTACATGACTGCACAAGCTTTTCGATGCTGACATTTTACATTCAATTTTTTTTAGTTTTTTTGCTTAATAACTAAAGGGTTGGGATGTTCTCCAGAATGCTCAGGACCTGGGGTTGTCCAGTTAAAGGATCTTTCTGTAATTTGGATCACCATACCTTAAGCCTACTAAAAGATCATTGAAATATTAAACCCAATAGGTTTGTTTTGCCTCTAGTAAGGATTAATTATATCTTAGCTAGGATAGAGTACAAACTACTGTGTTATTATTACAGAGAAAAAAGAAATAATTGTTGAGAATTATTTGATTGTAATGGAGTTTGGGAAGATTCCTATTCATGTACTTGATTTGAAGTTATAAAAGTTATAAAAAAATAGTGGTACAAAAAAAAATATTTGAATGGTGATAGATCAGCTCCTTAGATTTGGTTTTTATTTGAGTAGGCTTCAGTCTTTAATCCAAATTTGGTATTCTGGACATGCCTTATTTTTATAAACTGGAGCACTGCTTAGCAGTCATTATACTTTTATTTATATATTAATTGAATAGAATGGTCTACACCATTCTGTCTTTGCACTAATTATTGTGTATACTGTAGCTCATTTGGTAAAACAGATGTATGAGGAAAGTCAACTCTTTGGCCTTCATATATGAAAAGGGTGTAGGATATGCAAATAATTCTGTTTATACATTAACATAGAAAAGGTATCACCCTTATAGACAAATGATCCCACCAGGTGTAAGAATTCGCTACAACCAAATAAATGTGTACTTTAGTACATATACTGTAGCTGCTCATTGATATATTTTAGCTATTCGGTGTTGCCTAGCTATACACAGCACATTTAAAAAGTGTTATACAGGTATAGGATCTGTTATCCGGAAACCCTTTATTCAGAAAGCTCCATATTATGGAAAGTCTGTCTCCCATAGACTCCATTATAATCAAATAATCCACATCTTTAAAAATTATTTCTTTTTTTAGTGTAATAATAAAACAGTAGCTTGTACTTGATCCAAACTGAGATATAATTAATCCTTATTGGAAGCAAACACAGCCTATTGGGTTTATTTAAAGAATTACATAAAGATCTGTTATCCGAAAAGCCCCAGGTCCCGAGCATTCTGGATAACAGGCCCCATACCTGTAGTATGTTGTTCCTAAAATATCAGCATTACCTTTCTATTTGGTAATGATTTGTAAACCCCTAGAAGTGAAGAGGTCTACCAATACCAAAGCATTGATTTTTTGCACAGGCTTGTTCCTTTCTCCCTTCTTAAGGCTTGTAATCAGGCCCAGACTGGCAATCTGTGGGTTCTGGCAAATGCCAGAGGGGCTGCTGTATGGCTCCATAGAAAGTTACCATATAGTGGGGCTGGTAGGAGGCTGTTTGGGCCTCTGTGTACTTGGAATGACAGATCCTATTTTGACTCCCAGTCCAGGCCTGCTTGTAATCAATCACTGGGCACTGGGAATGCAATCACTGGGCAATCACTCTCTTTTACTAGCCTTAAGCAGGGAGAAAGGAACATGCCTGTGTAAAAAATCAATGCTTGTAAAATGCTACTGGCATGGGGGAGGATCAAGCCCATTTAAGCCGATGCCTTGATCTGGAGGCACTGACCCAGAGACATGCAGTTATACAGGGAGATGCCAACCCAGAAAAACTTGACCAGGTAAATAATAAGGACCACCAAATTGGGTTTACCTTGTGGCTTATCAATTTTATGATCATAATTTTGTAACTAAAAACCCCTTCTTTGCAAAATACATGCATTAGCTTACATACTAAATTCAATTTGTGAAATGGGACCAGGGAATGTGCGTTGATCATTTTGTTTTCTTTTTGTATGTTTGTAAAGAACCTGTGTCGTTATTCCAAAGGTTACAACTGCATATGGGGGATTAAGTGCTGCAGTATGCGGGTTTAAGACTTATTGTTATTAATCATTAAGAATCATTAAATTCATATTTGAAACAGGGGACCAGAGAATGTACATTGATCAATTTTTTTCCTTTTTGTATGTTTGTAGCTATTCTGGCCAGATCAGTTGCACTTCCTTTGTATTTTTATTTGGCCTTGGAGTGCTCCCACATATCCCAATTTTTTGTATACTTCAACACCTTTCCCTAGTTGGTTTAGTATTCACACTGCAAACGGCATATTATAATATGCCAGCAATCAGGTCTAAAGCAATCATGTAAATGTGCAGTACTTCTTATCTAGTGTATTTCATGGCCTCTTGTCATTCATATGAATGTGCTGAACATCATCTGTCATGTGTGCTGGTGACATGTTTTCGTTCATATAAATGACAAGAGGCACGGGTGATCAGGTGTTTATTTTCAGGCAGAAACATGTCAGTGGATAAATGTTACGTGAATCAGTCCAGATTGTGGCAGAAAATACTGATTGCAATTGAGCAGTTCATGGGTCTTCAATAGGTGTCTGTACAAATAATACTAATCACTGTATTCTAGAGAACCCCCTGGCCTTTCTTTCTTTTTCAAATGACATGCTAACTTGGAACACAATACTATCAATTTGGTGCTGCTACCAAACTACAATTTAAATGCAAATAGATTGTTTTGTAACATTCTCAAACTTTTAACATCCACAATGGTAACATATATCTTGTTTTAGAGCAGGCAGCAAAATCTGTGCATCTTGAAGAAATTAGGGTGCTGATTCCTTAGGATTGAAAACTCAAAAGTGGTATAAACACAAGACTTGCAATATATCACTGTTCTTTTTACCATGCTCATAATTAAACAGCACCTTTTTTTAAAAAACAAAGCAGATTTGTCAGGGTTATACAATTAAAACAATAGCACAAAGAACATTCTATCAAAGTAGTTGACTGGTTTTCTATAAATGTAAATATTTGAGTTGCTAAAGAATAGAATTTATTGTAATGCTGCATTAAGCAAAAGGAGATGCATTTTTCTTAAAAGGCAAGTAACAAAAAATTCAAGCAATTGCACCTTTGAGAGAAGCTGATGTATAACATTGAATGAAATCTATACTCCGTTATTGTATTACAGAACAAAAACATTCACAGGTGCTTGATGCATCTGTAGAAGTTATTTAGAAGCCGTGTGTTAATGGGTGTGAAGCAAGAAGACCATGTGCCCTGTCAATTAAGCCCTTGAAAGCTTGATATTATAGGGGTCATTAAGAACTCAAAAACAATTGCCGGCCTGATAAATTCCTTGCAGTTAGTCTGCTGTGCCTGATGGGGCAAGGGAACCCTGGAGCTACTGTCTCCTTCCAAACCAGACAGTAGCTAATGGGATTCCACAGTGCCTTGCCTCAGTAGGCGTAGTACTGATGCACCAAAAGAATTGTGCACACACAACACTGAACCTAAGAAATGACAGCAACTGGCCTTGTGAAATTGCACTTGATTTTTGCAAAGTTCGAGCTCAATTGTAGTCATTTTGACAAAAATTTGTCAAAACAGCTAAAATTCACAAATCTCATTAAAGTCAAAGACTTTTTTTCCCATGGAGTCCATACAACTTTTTCAGCACAGAACATTTCAGAGCAGCGCAAAACATTTCAGAGCACAATACTTTGGAGTCTATGGGTGTTTTCACAGTGCAACCTGGTGAAAAATCACTACACCACTGGAATTAAGGGGAAAAAACAATGCATTATATGAATAAAAACACGATGATTGCCCCCATAATTGCACTTTGCTCGTTGCAATTGCAATGTGTTGCTATTATTACTGGAATAAAGGTGGACTGCTATAATCCACTGTAGGTACCTAGCTAGAGTTGGTATAAGTAAAGTAAATTAAGTTTGAGTTTGACTGCAATTTATGCTTATGATACAGTTCACTGTAGATTCCATGCTGGGCTGTATAATACTAATAGTTCACCTTGATTTACCTTATTTGGGGCTGGGATTACATAATTAAATAGTTACATAGTTAAGTTGGTTTGAAAAAAGACCAAAGTCCATCAAGATCAACCTCTTAACTAAATGAAACCCAGCGCACATACTTATACAAACACAGTGAAACTACAGTATATAATATATATATATATATACACTGTACCAATATCTATATTAATTGTAAATTTTAATAACACTATAGCTTTGAATATTATGTCTGTCCAAGAAATCATCCAAGCCACTGTTAAAGGCATTAACAGAATCAGCCATCACAACACCATCCAGCAGACCATTCCACAACCTCACTGTCCTCACTGTGAAGAATCGCCTACGGTGCTTCAAATAAAAGTAATTTTCCTCTAAAGGGGTGGCCTCTGGTCTGATGATTCCTTTTATGGCTTTCTGTCTATAATACTCTCTAATATAGTTATAAAGAGTAATCATGCCTCCTCACAAGCATATTTTCTCCAGAGAGAACAACCCCAACCTCGATAATCTACTTTCATAATTTAAATCTTCCATCACCTTAACAGTTTAGTTGCCAATTCTGTGCCAAAGTTTCTTGCAGCTCTATAATTTTGCTTTGAATGTGGGGCTGGCTTTCCAAATTCTTATTAGACCTTTTATTATTTTATTGTTGTTTATTACTTTGACTACTTATATTTTTTATTGACCTAAACTAAAACAATAAGACAGTCTTTGTTCAAATAATCCTATAATAGGCGAAAATGAATGAAGACCGAAATAAACCCTTTCTGGATTAGGGTGCTTTTCTGCAGCATCATTAAGTCTATTAACATATTCAAACATTACATTTTTTTTGTAATTAACATGAAGCACAATGTGTTGTCTTATTATTAAAGAGAAAGCAAATCAGTAAAAATTAATTTTTTCGTTTAAAGTAATATGGGAAATAGTATTAATATATTTGGGAAAAATCTGAATAACAGGCTTGTGGATAATAAGCCATTCTTCTTATTTCTCCCACTGTTATAATTGAATAAGCTATATTTGTCTAACCATTAGGGATGTAGCGAACGTCGGAAAAAAAGTTCGCGAACATATTCGCGAACTTGCGCAAAAATGCGAGCGGTTCGCGAACGGTTCGCGAACCCCATAGACTTCAATGGGAAGGCGAACTTTAACATCTAGAAAAGACATTTCTGGCCAGAAAAATGATTTTAAAGTTGTTTAAAGGGTGCAACGACCTGGACAGTGGCATGCCAGAGGGGGATCAAGGGCAAAAATGTATCTGAAAAATCTGCCTGTGTGTGCTTGGAAGAGATAGTGTAGGGGGAGAGCTGTTAGTGATTTCAGGGACAGATGATAGTAAGTTTGCTGGCTAGTAATCTGCTTGATACTGCTCTGTATTGGAGGGACAGAAGTCTGCAGGGATTTGAGGGACATTTTAGCTTAGGTAGCTTTGCTGGCTAGTAATCTACTGTTCTCTTTAAACAACTGCCATACGTTGACCTTGTAGGCATTGTTTGCCCAGTTTTTTTGGACGCAGCCACTGAAGCACAGTTGCCAGAAAAAATATGCCATATAAATGCTGAAAATAGTAATTTTTCGCCATACGTTGACCTTGTAGACATTGTTTGCCCAGTTTTTTTGGACGCAGCCACTGAAGCACAGTTGCCAGAAAAAATATGCCATATAAATGCTGAAAATAGTAATTTTTCGCCATACGTTGACCTTGTAGACATTGTTTGCCCAGTTTTTTTGGTTGCAGCCACTGAAGCACAGTTGCCAGAAAAAATATGCCACATAAATGCTGAAAATAGTCATTTTTTGCCATATACGTTGAGTCAACGTATGGCAAAAAATGACTATTTTCAGCATTTATATGGCATATTTTTTCTGGCCTCTGTGCTTCAGTGGCTGTGGCCAAAAAAACTGGGCAAACAATGCCTACAAGGTCAACGTCGTTGACCTTGTAGGCATTGTTTGCCCAGTTTTTTTGGCCACAGCCACTGAAGCACAGAGGCCAGAAAAAATATGCCATATAAATGCTGAAAATAGTCATTTTTTTGGTCGCAGCCACTGAAGCACAGTTGCCAGAAAAATTATGCCATATAAATGCTGAAAATATAAATTTTTTTGGTTGCAGCCACTGAAGCACAGAGGCCAGAAAAATTATGCCATATAAATGCTGAAAATATAAATTTTTTTGGTTGCAGCCACTGAAGCACAGAGGCCAGAAAAATTATGCCATATAAATGCAGAAAATATGCATTTTTTTGGTCGCAGCCACTGAAGCACAGTTGCCAGAAAAAATATGCCATATAAATGCTGAAAATAGTAATTTTTTTGGTTGCAGCCACTGAAGCACAGAGGCCAGAAAAATTATGCCATATAAATGCAGAAAATATGCATTTGTTTGGTCGCAGCCACTGAAGCACAGTTGACAGAAAAATTATGCCATATAAATGCTGAAAATATAAATTTTTTTGGTTGCAGCCACTGAAGCACAGAGGCCAGAAAAATTATGTCATATAAATGCAGAAAATAGGCATTTTTTTGGTCGCAGCCACTGAAGCACAGAGGCCAGAAAAAATTAAACCAGTAGGGTTTGCACCCTAGTTTGTAACGGTGGCGGAGGGAGGAGGAGGACGCTAAAGGACAGCTGTGTGTGGAGTCATGAGGCTTGAAGAGAAGGACAGCTGCATAGAAGTCAGAACAAGTCTTCCGGCGTGCAGTAACCCTCCGAGATCCACCCCTCATTCATTTTAATAAAGGTCAGGTAATCGACACTTTTGTGACCTAGGCGAGTTCTCTTCTCAGTTACAATCCCTCCTGCTGCACTGAAGGTCCTTTCTGAGAGCACACTTGAGGCTGGGCAAGACAAGAGGTTCATGGCAAATTGTGACAGCTCTGGCCACAGATCAAGCCTGCGCACCCAGTAGTCCAGGGGTTCATCGCTCCTCAGAGTGTCGATATCTGCAGTTAATGCCAGGTAGTCCGCTACCTGCCGGTCGAGGCGTTCTTTGAGGGTGGATCCAGAAGGGTTGTGGCGCTGCCTTGGACAGAAAAACATTTGCATGTCTGACGTTACAGACTGGCCAAAGGGCTTTGTCCTTGCAGGTGTGCTCGTGGCAGGATTACTGGCACCTCTGCCCCTGGAATGTTGATGAGTTCCTGAAGTGACATCACCCTTAAAAGCATTGTACAACATGTTTTGCAGGCTGGTTTGTAAATGCCGCATCTTTTCGGACTTGTGGTATGTTGGTAACATTTCTGACA
Organism: Xenopus laevis; assembly: GCF_017654675.1. NCBI lineage: Eukaryota > Metazoa > Chordata > Amphibia > Anura > Pipidae > Xenopus > Xenopus laevis. The sequence goes on from NC_054382.1 coordinate 41,484,444, forward strand.
CTTTATGCTTGTACCGAGGGTCTAGTAGCGTTGCGACCCAGTACAGGTCCTTCTCCTTAAGCCTCTTGATACGGGGGTCCTTCAACAGGCATGACAGCATGAAAGACCCCATTCTCACAAGGTTGGATGCAGAGCTATCCATCTCCGCTTCCTCATTATCAAGGACTGCATCATCCACGGTCTCCTCCCCCCAGCCACGTACAAGACCAGGGGTCCCCAAAAGGTCACCACTAGCCCCCTGGGAAGCCTGCTCCTGTTGGTCCTCCTCCTCCTCCTCCACAAAGCCACCTTCCTCCTCTGACTCCACTTCTGGCACCTCTCCCTGCGTTGCAGCAGGTGCCTGGGTTCGTTCTGGTGATTCCGACCAGAAATCGCGCGCTTCCAGCTCCTCGTCACGCTGGTCTACAGCCTCATCTGTCACTCGTCGCACGGCACGCTCCAGGAAGAAAGCGAAGGGTATTAGGTCGCTGATGGTGCCTTCGGTGCGACTGACCATATTTGTCACCTCTTCAAAAGGTCGCATGAGCCTGCAGGCATCGCGCATAAGCACCCAGTAACGGGGGAAAAAATCCCCAGCTGTGCAGATCCAGTCCTACCACCCAGTTCAAAAAGGTACTCGTTGACGGCCCTTTGTTGTTGCAGCAGACGTTCCAACATAAGGAGCGTTGAATTCCAGCGAGTCTGGCTGTCAGAAATCAAACGCCTGACTGGCATGTTGTAGCGCTGCTGAATGTCAGCAAGGCGTGCCATGGCTGTGTAGGAACGTCTGAAATGGGCCGACACCTTTCTGGACTGGGTGAGAACGTCCTGGAATCCTGGGTACTTGGAGACAAAACGTTGGACTATTAAATTTAACACATGTGCCATGCAGGGCACATGTGTTAAATTGCCTAGTCTCAACGCTGCCAACAGATTGCTTCCATTGTCACACACCACTTTTCCGATCTGCAGTTGGTGTGGGGTCAGCCACCGATCGGCCTGTGACTGCAGAGATGACAGGAGTACAGATCCGGTATGGTTTTTGCTTTCCAGGCACGTCATCCCCAAGACAGCGTGACAACGGCGTACCTGGCACGTCGAATAGCCTAGGGGGAGCTGGGGGTGCACAGGTGTGGAGGAGGAGAAGGAGGACCCAGCAGCAGAGTAAGAAGAAGAAGAAGACGAGGTAGAGAGCGATGGAGGAGTAGAGGTGGTGGCAGAACCGCGTGCAATCCGTGGCGGTGACACCAACTCCACTGTTGTTGTTGAGCTACCCATTCCCTGCTTCCCAGCCATTACCAAGTTCACCCAGTGGGCAGTGTAGGTGACATACCTGCCCTGACCATGCTTGGAGGACCATGCGTCAGTAGTCATATGGACCTTTGGCCCAACACTAAGTGACAGAGATGCGGTAACTTGGCTCTGCACATGTTGGTACAGGTGTGGTATTCCCTTTTTAGAAAAAAAATTGCGGCTGGGTACCTTCCACTGCGGTGTCCCAATTGCTACAAATTTGCGGAAGGCCTCAGAGTCCACCAGCTGGTATGGTAAAAGCTGGCGGGCTAAGAGTGCAGACAAGCCAGCTGTCAGACGCCGGGCAAGGGGGTGACAGTCAGACATTGGCTTCTTACGCTCAAACATGGCCTTCACAGAAACTTGGCTGGTGGCAGATGACTGGGAATGGGAACAGGTGGTCAAGGTGGAAGGCGGAGTGGAGGGTGGTTCAGACGGGTCAAGGAGAGCAGAGGTAGAGCAGTAAGATGCTGGACCAGAAGGAGTGTGGCTTTTAGTTTGCCTGTTGCCTTTGAGGTGTTGCTCCCAAAGTGCTTTGTGCTTGCCGCTCATGTGCCTTCGCATAGAAGTTGTACCTATGTGGCTGTTGGGCTTACCAAGGCTCAGTTTCTGACTGCACTCATTGCAAATTACAATGCTTTTGTCAGAGGCACACACATTAAAAAAATCCCACACTGCTGACTTTTTGGAAGTGTGCGATCTGGCGGTAACAGTAGAAGTTGGCGGAGTTTGCGGTATTGGCGGCAATGGCGGGTGCGTTGGCCGGCTGAACACAGGTGCCGATACATGTTGTTGCCCTACTGATCCCTGCGGGCTGTCCTCCCTGCTTCTTCTAAGTCTTATTCTCCTACTGCCTCTCTGACTCTCCGTCTCTCCATCTGAACTACCCTCCTCTTGCTCTCTTCTACTAGGCACCCACAAAACATCAATCTCCTCATCATCATTCTCCTCAGATGCATCAATTTCTTCTGACACATCACAGAAGGAAGCAGCAGCGGGGACCTCCTCCTCATCACTCATTATGTCCATCTCTATCGTGTTCTCTGCCAGAATTAAATCTGGTGTAAGGTCCTCATCTCCTTCATCTTCTTCTGGCAATAATGGTTGCGCATTACTCAGTTCAAGAAACTCATTGGAAAATAACTCCTCTGACCCCAGTGAAGAAGGGGCACCGGTGGTGGAGGAAGTGTTACGTGGGGTGGCCATAGCAGTGGAGGATGAGGAGGATGTTGTGGTAAAGTTAGAAACGGTAGAGGATGGGGTGTGCTGTGTAAGCCAGTCAACTACCTCTTCAGCATTTTGGGAGTTCAGGGTCATTGGCTTTTTAAAACTGGGCAATTTGCTAGGGCCACAGGATTGCATAGCAGCACGGCCCCTAGCACGGCCTCTGCGTGGCGGCCTGCCTTTGCCTGGCATTATTTTTAAAAAAACAACAACAACAACAAAAACTCAGTTGGTTTTTCTGGAAACGATAATACACACAGCTAGATGGCGGGTTGAAGAAAACACTGTGCAAATAATGCCTACAAAGTCAACGTATACACTACTACAGCGGTGGATACGGATTACGTAAAATATATGAATGCTGCTTGAAAAAAAGTAACTCAAGTGGTTTTTCTAGAGACGATAATATTATCAATATTTAGACAAAATGTGAACAAGGTCACACAGCTCGATGGCGGGTTGAAGAAAACACTGTGCAAATAATGCCTACAAGGTCAACGTATACACTACTACAGCGGTGGATACGGATTACGTAAAATATATGAATGCTGCTTGAAAAAAAGTAACTCAAGTGGTTTTTCTAGAGACGATAATATTATCAATATTTAGACAAAATGTGAACAAGGTCACACAGCTAGATGGCGGGTTGAAGAAAACACTGTGCAAATAATGCCTACAAAGTCAACGTATACACTACTACAGCGGTGGATACGGATTACGTAAAATATATGAATGCTGCTTGAAAAAAAGTAACTCAAGTGGTTTTTCTAGAGACGATAATATTATCAATATTTAGACAAAATGTGAACAAGGTCACACAGCTCGATGGCGGGTTGAAGAAAACACTGTGCAAATAATGCCTACAAGGTCAACGTATACACTACTACAGCGGTGGATACGGATTACGTAAAATATATGAATGCTGCTTGAAAAAAAGTAACTCAAGTGGTTTTTCTAGAGACGATAATATTATCAATATTTAGACAAAATGTGAACAAGGTCACACAGCTCGATGGCGGGTTGAAGAAAACAGTGTGCAAATAATGCCTACAAGGTCAACGTATACACTACTACAGCGGTGGATACGGATTACGTAAAATATATGAATGCTGCTTGAAAAAAAGTAACTCAAGTGGTTTTTCTAGAGACGATAATATTATCAATATTTAGACAAAATGTGAACAAGCTCACACAGCTCGATGGCGGGTTGAAGAAAACAGTGTGCAAATAATGCCTACAAGGTCAACGTATACACTACTACAGCGGTGGATACGGATTACGTAAAATATATGAATGCTGCTCAAGTGGTTTTTCTAGAGACGATAATATTATCAATATTTAGACAAAATGTGAACAAGGTCACACAGCTCGATGGCGGGTTGAAGAAAACAGTGTGCAAATAATGCCTACAAGGCCAACGTATACACTACTACAGCGGTGGATACGGATTACGTAAAATATATTATGGCTGCTTGAAAAAAGTGACTCCGGTGTTTTTTCTGGAGACGGTAATATTTTGGATATTTAGACAGAATGGGAACAAGGTCACACAGCTCGATGGCGGGTTGAAGAAAACAGTGTGCAAATAATGCCTACAAGGCCAACGTATACACTACTACAGCGGTGGATACGGATTACGTAAAATATATTATGGCTGCTTGAAAAAAGTGACTCCGGTGTTTTTTCTGGAGACGGTAATATTATGGATATTTAGACAGAATGGGAACAAGGTCACACAGCTCGATGGCGGGTTGAAGAAAACAGTGTGCAAATAATGCCTACAAGGCCAACGTATACACTACTACAGCGGTGGATACGGATTACGTAAAATATATTATGGCTGCTTGAAAAAAGTGACTCCGGTGTTTTTTCTGGAGACGGTAATATTATGGATATTTAGACAGAATGGGAACAAGGTCACACAGCTCGATGGCGGGTTGAAGAAAACAGTGTGCAAATAATGCCTACAAGGCCAACGTATACACTACTACAGCGGTGGATACGGATTACGTAAAATATATTATGGCTGCTTGAAAAAAGTGACTCCGGTGTTTTTTCTGGAGACGGTAATATTATGGATATTTAGACAGAATGGGAACAAGGTCACACAGCTCGATGGCGGGTTGAAGAAAACAGTGTGCAAATAATGCCTACAAGGCCAACGTATACACTACTACAGCGGTGGATACGGATTACGTAAAATATATTATGGCTGCTTGAAAAAAGTGACTCCGGTGTTTTTTCTGGAGACGGTAATATTATGGATATTTAGACAGAATGGGAACAAGGTCACACAGCTCGATGGCGGGTTGAAGAAAACAGTGTGCAAATAATGCCTACAAGGCCAACGTATACACTACTACAGCGGTGGATACGGATTACGTAAAATATATGAATGCTGCTTGAAAAAAGTGACTCCGGTGTTTTTTCTGGAGACGGTAATATTATGGATATTTAGACAGAATGGGAACAAGGTCACACAGCTCGATGGCGGGTTGAAGAAAACAGTGTGCAAATAATGCCTACAGGGCAAATAATGCCTAAAAGGTCAACTTATACACTACTACAGCGGTAGTAAAATAAAAAAAAGTAAAATAAAAAAAAAATGAATATTAAAAAAAAAAAATTAAAGTTGGTGCTGCTGAACTACTAGGAGCAGCAGATTAGCACACCAGTCCCACTCCCCAACACTGCTAGACTAATAGCACTGGGCTCTTATAGTAGTAGTAGTAGTAGTAGTAGTAAAACAACAAAAAAATAAATAAAAGCAGTCCTTACAAGGACTACTGTTATTGCAGCAGTCAGCAGATGAGATCAGAAGCAGGACAGCTGCCCACTGCAGCTACATACAGAGCACTGCAGTAGAAGGTAGATTACTAGCCAGCAAAGCTACCTAAGCTAAAATGTCCCTCAAACCCCTGCAGACTTCTGTCCCTCCAATAACAGAGCAGTATCAAAACGATTACTAGCCAGCAAACTTTCAACTGTCCCTGAAATCACTAACAGGCAGCAGCTCTCTCCCTACACTATCTCTTCAGCACACACAGGCAGAGTGAAAAAACGCTGCAGGGCTTCGGTTTTTATAGGGAAGGGGAGTGGTCCAGGGGAGAGCTTCCTGATTGGCTGCCATGTACCTGCTGGTCTGGGGTGAGAGGGCAAAAAAAAGCGCCAACAATGGCGAACCCAAAATGGCGAACGTCGCGCGACGTTCGCGAACTTCCGGCGAGCGCGAACACCCGATGTTCGCGCGAACAAGTTCGCCGGCGAACAGTTCGCGACATCTCTACTAACCATGGCAATTAAAGAATTTATTATACGGGATAACAAATTTGATTGGATTATCTAATTCAGATGTATCACCTAGAAAAGTGCATCTGCAATTCACGTTGATCAATATCAATATTGATCAAAGGAACAGAAAAAGAGAATTAAAAAAATTAAACATTTCTCATAGCCTGCTAAGGAATTTGATAGTTCAGACCACTTGTTTTTTGGGGGGTATTTGATATTGAATCTATGAACTAATTCATGTTGGCCTATTGAACTGATCAAAACCATTAATTACAATTATTGTGTGGTTTTCATGGATTAAATTGTGAAATCTCCATAACTATCAGTAGTTAAATGTGTAACATTTGAACTCTGGACCAGTGATGCTAAGAGGTGGGCTGATGATGTGAAGGGGTGGGGACAGGTCTGCCCGGTTTTCAGATTTTAGAAAATCAGGCAGGCATTTTGGAACCTGACAATGGGTGTAAAAATCTGACTGTCCGGTTCAAAACCAGACAGGTGGCAACCGTAGCAATATTGTATACTGTGACCTACATAACTGCAGATTATAAGTCTAAATAATAGATAAGCAACATGTTTTCAGTTATTTCAACAAAGCATGTAAAGATCATACTTTTGATTCAAATTTGAATGCACATTAAAGTAAATTTTTTTTTTGTTTATGATCGGAATTGTCTGGAATATAAGAGCATTTTAAAGGAGAAATGTAATGAAAATCTGTCTTGAATCTAAGAAGGAGCACTTCATGAGAAGGGAGGGAAACAGCGGAAAGAAATCAAGAGCCATTCAAGTTTTAGCCCTCTAACAGTGAACATGCTGCTTTTGTGCAATAAAACTGCCCATGACACTGGAAACAGCGAGAATCGGTAAGGCAAATGCTGTGCATTTAATGCAGGGAGAAAGAGCAGCAAATAACAAAGTAAGAACAGAATAAAACAATGAGATACGTGTAAGACTTTAATCAGATTAAGCTGGACACATACTGCTATAAGTAGGGACATTTTTGACAAAATAAATTCACCTTGAATCCCTGTTTGGCTGCACAAAAATGACTTGAATGCTTAAGATGCATTCATACTGTAAAAGACTGCTTAAAATGGTAAAACATATGTACAGTAGATGTAGTTATTGGCCACCTTAAAGCTGAAAATACAGAAATTAATGTTTAAGAAACTTAGACCATCCCCATTTGTTATCAATCAGTGTAGGGATCCTGTTCCTCTTGTCTCTTTGTATTTATTTGTATTTTTTTTAATATATACATATATATATATATATATATATATATATATATATATATATATATATATATATATATATATATATATATATATATATATATACTGTATATGACCCCTGTTTGTTCTATTAATGTACTGTTCTGCTGTACAGTTCTGTGTACATAAGCTTTCAGGTGCCAACGTTTTTCATAAATAATAAATAAATAAGATGTTCTTATGGACCAGAAAGGAACACTCATCACTGGAGAACAATTGCCTGGGTGCTAGCACTTGAAAAATAAATAAAATAAGGAATTCTATTAGAAAAAAAAGGAATGTTGATAAATACACCCCTCAAGAGTTAGAGGGTTATTTATCAATGTTTGCATTTTCTTCTCACCAAAATCATAAATACTTTGAAAAACACAAAGTTTCAATATTTATGAAAAACGTTGGCACCCAAAAGCTTGCAAGGTCACGTTGAAGTCAATAGGAGCTGTCCTAGGCAAAATGTAATATAATGTTCTATAATTTTCCGATTCTTTTTTGAGCTTGTTTGCCCATTAAAATATTATTCATTTGAATTGTGACAAATAGGCCTCCATGTCTTTTATGTCCATGCTAATCATTTATTCGCATACACGTTTACAAAATAAAATAGACTGAGTAACCCAGCTTTCATCAAGTACAGACACTTCAAATACTTAGCAACCCCTTATCTATAGATGCATTAACCATCTCTCTTCAGAAAGCAGCAAGGCTTGTTCAACTAGGATTACCTTTGAGTGGGTGAATTGCTGTTGTGCAAGAAAAGAGCCATGGTTGAAGGGCACTGCATACTTCCTATAATATTGCAGATGTTAGTCTGATTCCAGTTGAAGGATGAAAATTACAGGCATTTGGAGAGTGACTTTGAATTGCTTAATATTCTCAAGTGACTCCCACAATTGCTGCAGAGTAAAACAGATGCTGTAAACATAATTTTTGGAGCTCATATATAGAAAAAAAGCTTGGCTAATACTGACAAAAAATGTATGTTGTTTATGTATATGTTTACGTAACACTGCAGATAATTAGAATTAGTATAAGAAAATGATGTTAAAGTGCTGTGCAGACTATTTGTGCACTAATACAATTCTAAATAGGTGAAGTACATTTTAAAGGAAAATATTACCCCTGTTTTTTTCACTAAGTTCATCCAGTTGGGGTAACATAAAGGTTCCCTATTAACCATTAGGGTATATGCTATCTACCAGTGAGCACTGTGCACAGGTCCAACACAATGTTACACATCTTAATGATCTAAAGACATTCACAGTATCTCATTTCAAACATCTATTTGTGCAAAACAAAACAACATACATTTAACAAAAAAACATACACGAAAACATTCCCCCTACCCCTCCTCTGCATACCACCTCCTCCTAACGCATTTCATTCTATTGGGTGCTTCATCAGAGGAGGTGTATAGGGAGTGCCTGACATGAGGTATGCAGACGGAGGGGAAACACTCCCTTGTGGTGTGATATGGGGGAATGCTTTCATGTGATTTTTTCAATTATTTAATGTTATATATATTGTTAGTGGTGATTTTGCTCAAATAAATGTGTGAAGTGGGATACTGTGCATGTCTTTAGATTATTAACACATGCAACATAAAGGTGTATAATCAAATATACCTGATTCCAAAGAATGAAAATAAACCATGAAAGACTGACTGTGCTGCAGGGCCCTCTCGCCCATCGGTTAGTCTCAGAGTATCCAGCAACTCTCACCTTGTTTCATACCTGCATAGCTGTAGCAAGACTTATGGTGGAATGTATTAAAAGTTGAAAGAAGGTTTGCACCAGTGTGCAGTGAATGTAATAAAACTTCTTACTGAAGAATATGTTATGTTTGCTCCAGAAGATTGCGACACCTTCAAGCACTTCTTTAAAGTGGGCATTGCACAATTAAAATTCTCAATGCGCAATTAAAATTTGCAATGCAATAACAGTTTAAGTAAGAATATTACAAGATTTTAGGTCTTTTTTGTAGATAGTGGATGTAGCAAGGTACACTCCCCACTGGCAGCTTCTTTTTTGTAGGTGTCAGATGGCTGTAGCAAGGCACTCTATACCCCCCCACTAACAACTTTTTGTAGATGTCAGATGACTGTAGCAAGGTACTCTGTAACCCCTCCCCCCATCAGCAACTTCTTTTTTGCAGGTGTCAGATGGTTGTAGCAATGTACTCTTTCCCCCTCCCACTAACAACTTTTTTTTTAGGTGTCAGATGGCTGTAGGAAGGTAATCTATACAGCATCAGACTGGGTCGGCGGACACCGGGTAAAAACAAGGTGGGCCCAAGCTCTTGTGGGCACCAACGTCCCAGACCCCCCAGACATAGCCTGCGCTCCTGACCTCCCCTCCCCCCACCCAATCATGAAGGAAGGCACGATACGTGAAGTAGGTACGTGCCGGCAGGGGGGAGAGGGACAGAGAGCCCGGCGACTGGGGCAGTGGGGGGAGCGGCAGGGGGCCCTCATATGTAAGCCCTGGTGGCCCTGACCCCCCCCCAGTCCAACTCTGAACCTAAACCCCCCTACGAACAACTAATTTTTGTAGGTGTCAGATGGCTCTAGCAAGGTTCTCATTACCCTCCCTACTAACAACTATCACTACAAAGAACACATTCATGCCTCTCCCCACAGCCAAGCTTTGTATAAGTAAGTTTGAGAGGTATGGTTGCTTTATTTTGCTTTTGTTGCTGTCTGGGTCTCAAAGAAACTGGCATGAAATGACCACCATTAGCCTCCCCAAACAAAAAAAATCACCCTCTATCTTGGAGGATATTGTTAACCTGCAGCTGTTTTTGAGGACTGCTGTGGGATTGAACAATTAGCAACCAATATTAGAAAAGCCAAAGCCAAAAGACACTTGCCAACAAAATTTATAATATTTGCAGTCTTACTTTTTTAAAAAATTGTGGCAAAAAACCCTTATGCCAACTTTTCAGTTATCATTTGACTTATACTGATATTTCTTAAAAATAAAAATAGCTCCACCTAAAACAGGAGTGCCCATTCTTTACTGATGCAATGTCTACTTTTAGTGATGTGGTGCCATTATGATCTACATCCATAAAAGCAATATCCATGTCAGAATTCTGTTCCATGGAAAATATTACTTAGATATTGATTTATGAGAAAATGAATATTCCTGTATTTAACTAACAATTATTTCTTATGCAAACTTAACTGAATATCTGAATGAAAACATGAAACAGAAGGGTGATTAAGACAAGCTGTTTGTCTTGAGACAGTGTCTTGAGATCTACTGATCGCCAGCTAAAGGTCTACTGGTTTCCCGATCTACCTTTTGGACACCCTTGACCTAAAATTTGCTGACATGCCATAGACATTAGAGTGTATCTTCAGAATTCCAGCAAATTAATAAAATGGATTTTCCCCCACAATTTTGTTTTTTCTGCGACAACATGATTGCGATTCATCCTTTTCAGATTCTTTTTATTATGAAAATTTCAGAATAGTTGGGATTATAAATTACCTTTTTTTGTAATCTGAAAAAAAAAATCATAAATCAACAAATTTAGTTGCCACAGTTGTGGAAGATAGAAAGGTGGAAACTGTAGAGTCTTGAATAAAATGAACAGTTAGCAAGTTGGCAATGTAATTTAACACATTAATGCATCATTTTAAGGATCCATTTTGTTTTAACCTGCATCTAAGTATCAATGGCTCCCTTTTACTTTGGACAATGCTTGTAAATACTACCTTGCTGAGTATCGGTTCAATCTTTGTCTATTGTACATCTATTATACTGATGTCCAAAGAACTAGATCATAAAGTTTCACAGTTAAGACTGCTGCAAGATATGTAATACAATCATATAAGGGATGCACTAAATCTAGGATTCTGCCCTTTTCAGCAGGTTCAACGATTTGGACGAATCCAAGTGCCAGGCTGAATCAAATCTGAATCATAAAAATCATGTGACTTTTCATCATACAGCAAGAAAGTAAAAACCTTTTTCAACCACATTCTCTTTTGCTCCTCATTTCCCTAATTTACATATGCAAATTAAGATTTAGATTCAGTTTGGTATTTGGCCAAATCTTTTTTGAAGGGTTCGGGATTCTATCAAATTCTAGATTCATCATATAGTATATTATGCATGTGCAATGCATATTCCTAAAGCAAGGTAATAAAGCAATTAGCAGTAACATAGGTAGAATCAAGTGGCTTTTCTTATCTAGCATCAAGTGATATTTGGTATAAAAAATAATTCAGTGTGTGTCCTAACATACAGTAGCTCCACAGCATTTCTATGTTTGTGCCAAATGGTAAGCATTGTAAAATATTGTATAGTGATGAGCAAATGTATTTGTCAGGTGTGGATTTGCTGTGAATTTCCACACTTTGCCACCTGCAAATTGTTTTGCAAAACTGCAAAAAAAATTGTCGCAGAGACAAAAAGTTGCCATGCCCATTGACTTTAATGCATTTGGACAAAAAAGTCGACAGGACAAAATTGTCGCTGAGACAAAATAGTCACCATAAGAAAAAACACCCAATGACTTTAATACATTTTGGAGTGATAAAAAATTGTTGTGCGTGTAAATAATTGACTCGTGTAAACAAAAACTTTTACGCTGATTCAATGCGTTTTCACAAATTTTTTTGGAGATTCACAAGTTTTTCGGTGAAGTTAAACGAGACAGATTCGCTCATCACTAATGCTGTGTTTTGGTTTTAGTTTTCTAAGGGATTAATATGTTAAACATCTTTCCACATTAAAGGCAATAGGAACTATACTACCTATATGTTTAGATAATATAAAGAAAAAAGTACCCCCTATTGTAAAATATAAGGATAGTATAAGTCACATAGGAGTTCCATGACCAAATAAAAGCACGAGGCCTAAGGCTGAGTGCTTTTATAGAGGTCATAGAACTCTGAGGTTACTTCTAATATCCTCATATTTTCCAACAAGGGATACTTTATTTATTATAATACACAAGTTTAAGTGAGTTATGTGACAAAAATGACATCACTAAGCTCCAGTCAAATGGCTTACACAAATCACATGTGGCCAGATTGGCTACAGGTGAAACAAGGAGTGGGCCTTAGCTGTCTTCCTGCAAAAAGCAGTGGCAATTCTGACAGCACAGAAACACCAGGTCCCTGGTTCAACTCCAGGCAAGTTATCGCATAAAGATTAAAAAGCTTCACTACCCCATGCATGAACAATCACTAGCACAAAGAATGTTTGTTAAAGTGAACTCTTGGTACAGTCCCAGGTATTTTACAATTATTGTCCGTTTGCCAATGAACCAGTTAAGAAGCGCCGATAATGCAGGAAGAATACAATTAAATATACTGAGACTAAGAGGCATGTTGCTTATATCAACATCTTCAGAGTAATGTAAGAGATGGTTTAATTGACCAAAACGTTACCTGGAATAAGCTAAATAGAATTATTGATAATGTTTTCATTGACTGGGATTGAAGCAGAAAGGTTAATGATGTCCTGTATTATTTGGACAGTGGCCAATTCAAATGTAATTTCCCTTTTGGCACAATCCAGTTCTGGGGAAGTTGCGAAAGTAATACATATAGAAGAGTATTTTATCAGTCACATTAAGGTTAATCCCCCAAATGTAATAAAAAGCACTACGTTTGCCCAAGAGCAGTAACCTATAGCAACCATTAAGATGGCTGCTTTTAAACAGGTGACCAGTTAATGCTACCTGCTGATTGGTTGCTATGGGTTACTGCCCATGGGCAAACTTAGTGCCTTTTACTATATAACCCCCAATATGTTCTAAGGAGTAAAAAAAAAAAAATCTTAAAAAAACCCCTTAAAAATGCTTTATCAAAATGGCTAGCTGAATTAACTAGTAGAAGCCTATGTGCTGAATAACCAGGAATAGCCATGACTAAACAAAGAGAAAAGTGCAATTTGAAGAATGATTTAATGAAAGACAGATAATAGCAAATATATGGTACAAGTAGCAGGCAGAAAATTAAGGCAAGAGGCTAAGGGGCAGGCAAACAAGTCTAAGAAACAGGTCAGTTGCGAAAACCAGAAATCCAAATATGGGGAAAAGTGCAATGGAGGAACCCATGACTGTCAATGTAGTGTCCCCCTATCTAACAACTTCTACTTCCATTTTAAGGGGTTAACTATTTTATACATGATTAAAGGGGGTGTTCATCTTTAAATTAACTTTAAGTATGATGTAGAGGGTGATATTCTTTAAATGGGGTCAGTGTAAAAAGTCAGAAAAAGAAGGCAAACCATTAAAAAACTATTTGAAAGAAAAAATGAAGGCCAATTAAAAAGTTGTCTAGAATTAGCCATTCTATAACATATTAAAAGTTAACTTAAAGGTTGTATTTACTTGGGGGTTAACTTAAAGGCTGTATTTACTTGGGGTGCCAAAAATTAGTTACCCCCAAGTGATTGTATATATTTACCTCACACCCCCGCCTGGGGCTCCGATCAGCATAAATTGCTGTAGGTAGCCTGTTCATCAATGCTGACCTTCATCAATGCTGACCAATGCTGACTTTAAGGGGCAGATTTATTAAGGGTTGAAGTGAGAATTCGAATCTTCTAATTTATTTTTTGGTCAAAACTCTCAAATTCGAATTGTGATTTATCCAAACTGGATTTGAGTTTTAATTTGAATTTGAATTTAAAAGATTTATCATACTCTGGCTCTTTAAGAACTCAAAATCGACTAATCACCACCTAAAACCTGCCAAATTACTGCATAAGTCAATGGGAGAGGTCCAGGGATCAGTTTGGTGATGTTTGTAGCCTTCCTGACATTCGGAGAAAAAAACTTGAATCAAGTTTTTTAAATTCAAATCAAAGTCAATTTTAGTTTTCGGCTCGGTAAAATTCGATCAAGTCATAACAATTTGATTTTATTAATAAATCTCCCCAAGTCGAATTTTGAATTCATTTGAATTTGAGGGAGTTTAAAAAAACTCACATGAATTTGAAATTTGACCCTTGATAAATGTGCCTCCAAATCTACACTAGAATCTATAAAAAAAATTGCCATTAAATGCAGCTTTGACTGTGTTGTGTTAAAGTAACAATTTAAGGTTAAGCCTTAAGATATTGTCCAATGAATATATCATTTAATTGAAACAAACAACAAAACCAAATCTCCACTATAATTTGTGGTTCCACCTTAGTCAAACCTTTAAGATGGATGCGTTGACATTACACAAGTCTACCAGGAAATCTCAAAGTTAATGTACAGTGATAAGAAAATTCTTTGTATGAAAGAGCTTTGTATAAGACCAAGTTATGAATGGTAGAGACTTTGTAGCTCTTTTGAAGAGCATCTTTAGGCCACATGAGTCTGCCAACTGATCCATGGCATGAGTCTGACTTGCTAATGTGTTCCTTTAAAGATATTTGAAACCACACGCATAGAAAATCCATGATCGATATTTGACTGAATTAGCAACAATAAGGTACAGGATTTAGGACTGAAGGAAACCTGGAAGGGCTATGAAAACCATTTAGTTCAGCTCTAACATGGACAAGAATACTGAGTGACCACACTGACTGCTCATTACTAAAGTGAATCTGGCCTGACAAGACCAAATCAATATGCTGACTTTACAGAGCATGTTATTGAAAACCTAATGAACAGAATGTGTTGGGTTTTTTTTCAACAGCAAAAAAGAATATATTGCACTTTTATTTCCAAAGTGTGAAAGCTATGATTCCTTTCTTGTAGTGTATCTCATAATCAAACACATACGCATTCTACTGTAGCATTTGTAGTTCAACAATAGCTACAGATCCAGAAGTTAAAGAGAACTCATATTACCAAATAATAATTTTAAGGAGAAGGAAATGCTAAAATGAAGTAAGCTTTATCAGAAAGGTCTATATAAATACACCAGTAAACCATCAAAGTAATGCTGCTCTGAGTCCTCTGTCCAAAGAAACACAGCATTTCTTTCCTTTTATTGTGTACACATGGGCTTCTGTATCTGACTTCCTGTTTTCAGTTTAAACGTCCAGGGCAGGGCTTGAGCATGCTCAGTTTGTTCCTCTCCCCCTCCCATCCCTGCTGTAATCTGAGTTTAGAGCTGTAAGTGAGCAGGGAGAGACTCAGGCAGGAAGTGATGTCACACCAAGCTTATATGGCAGCGTCTATCCTAAACAAACAGAGGCAGTGTCTAGAGCTGTTTACTCAGGTATAGTAAAGCATTCTGCAGAATAAATATAGCGTTCTAGCTTGCATTATTGTGGCTAATCTGTTGGCAATAAACTGTCTTGGAGCTTTCCTTCTCCTTTAAGGTATAGAAAACTAATTTTATGGCATGAGTTTGTGAATCTCTTATGCAAGATAATTACATACAGTATGTACATGTTTATACTGCGTTGACTAAACAATGTAATGAAGTTGCTCCTCTTTTAAAACAACTCATCAGTTTTTATAGACAGTTTAAACTGAATCAATAATTCAGATTCGTCCTAAATCCAGTCGGTGCTAAGGGATGTTAGAGCTCAGCAGTAGCACTAAGCACTAACACCTCACAAAATCCAAGTCCAAGCAAATTAGCAAGCAGCAAATTAAATAAATGCAATGCAAGTTACTGGGAGGCTGGACAATTTGGACAACTGTTTCACTTGTATGGAGTTCTGTGTTGGAAAAACCCTAAAGTATTTTGTCAAGGTTTATATTTTTTCCTCTCGTTTCTCTTTTTGTGTGCGTGTATATTAATATTTCTTTGTTTATTTTGATAGAAGCAGCTCAGAGTTTGAAAAAAACTGCAGCAATCTGTTTTTATAGTTTTGTGACTGGACCCCCTGACAAACAGCATAAAGAGGGATATTTTTGCAGAGCTTTGTTATAGCGTCTTAATACCAGAATGGTTTTAATATAAAATATATTCTGCCTTAATTACCATATACCACGGCAGAGAATAAAAATTAGCATTTCTTCCGAATATATATTAATTCTGGTCACATTCTGAAATTCAAATGCGGCCTGTGCATATTTTACACTGAACGGAGTGAGACTGAAAAAATAATTGCTTTTGTTGTTTTTCTCTTTTAGGTATGGAAAAATTGTATCGACAAAGGCAATTCTTGACAAAAACACGAATCAATGCAAAGGTATGTCAGATGTTTTCCTTTGACCCCGCTGTCGGCATGCAGCTTGAATGGAAACCACAATCTGTTCAGGATTAAGTTTTTGCTGATTACAAAAATGTTTCACTGTGTGCTGCAGAATATCACAGGAGCTTAGATAGTATTTCTTGGCTTGTGGCCAATGTGGTTCATATAAGAGGGCCCCCTGATTCTAATCATGTAAAATATTGTTTGCATTGTCTGCTAGCTTTATTGTTTTAATGCTTATAGATAATAGGCAGGTAGAAGTATTTAAGTATTTAATTTGGCTACCCTTTAGGCTCCCAAGAGCTAGCAACAAATGAGATGTCCGTTTGGCTGACCTTTCAGTACCAAGGGCAGATGAGAATGCAAGTGCACCAGCTGGCTGCCTATAGTACAAGTTATATATCAGAATAGAGATTATCAGTGCCTTGATGGCACTGTCATATTTATATTGTATATATACAGGTATATACATATTATGTTTTTTTTTAAGTATCCCAATCTTAACTTATTTTCGAATCTTTTAACTTATAGCAACTTTTTTTTCAATATTCTTTATTTTCAGTTTTAAAAGTACAGGGAACGGGTACAAAAGGCAAGAATGTGGGAGGAAGGGGGGTTGTGCATGAATATAAACATATATCATATTAAGACATGACAGGTCTTTAGCAGGTTACTTTCTGTAAAAATACTGTAATAGAAAGCCCAACATAGATCTTATACAATATGACCTGGCATCAAATGAAGTGAATCTTTTACATTGTTAGTCATCTTGGCGATCTATGAGGGGTAAAGATTTTAAGAAAGACATTTTCCAATAATTACTATTAGTATTATGTATTTATGTGAGTGACCTCTTCTAATTTTCTAGTCTCTTCTACTGCCATTCCACATACAGTGGAGGGGAAGCTTTCTTCCTTACAAAAGAGCATTGCATTGTATTTTATTGTTTTAAAAGTACATTTGCAGTCCATTTGTTAAGGGTGTGTGGCAATGCAGTTCCTTTACAACTATCCACTCTCATCACCAATTTGTGCTCATGGCAAACATAGATTCTGTATAAGGATGAGGCACGTTGTTGTGTCTATTTTACTGAATACCACAGCAAATCAATTATGTTTACTAACTTGGCTACGGTATTGTACATACAAAAAGCCCTTTAGTTACTTTCTGCTTAGAGACATACAGTAAGGTAATCACAGGGCTGTCTTTGTCTTTAGCAGCAGGCTGCACAATATCTTTCCTTTCCTCCTATGAATAAGGTTCATGCCAACCCAACCATGGCATGTACAAGAGCAATGTTTCTCTGTCTCACCCTATTATGTAGCAGGCAAAGCATAACTTCCTCTACTGCATGACTGGGTGAGAAAAAAAAATCTGTGCTTTTCCAGGAAAGAAACAGAAGTAAGGGAAATGTAATATCATTCAAAAAGTCTGCACCAGGTCTGGTTAATCGTAGCAGAAAGTCAGCAGGTAGCAATTACAAAAAACCTGTTCAAATACAAACAACCAGTCGGTTGCTATGAGTTACTAGACCTGGAGCAAGAATGAAAAAAATTTGAATAAAGCTTAAAATCCTTACAATAGCTTTTATTTTCATACACACAGATGCATTGGGAACACTGCACATGCTATTCCAAATCAAAACGTGAATAAAAAAATCACATTTGTATTATTCCTTTAGAGAGAGTAAAGAAAAGAGAATATTAGGCTGCTCCAAAGAATTAGTGTCTGCATTTCTCTTTATAAACTCAAACATTTACTTTATAGACTGAAAAATGTTTCAAGATTTTGCTTTCCTTTCAATCTCTGAACTAATATTTAGCTGTAGAAGCAGTGTTTTTGCTGCACATCTGTGTTTCATGGAGTCAAGCAACTTCTGGCACCTGTTACATTCCACAATTCTTCTGCATTCCTTGTTTTTTTCCTCCAAAATAACATTTTTGATGTCACCCCACCAGTTTACTATTGGATTAAGATCCGGGGATTGGGCTGGCCACTCCATAACATCAATCTTATTGGTCTGCTGAGCAGCCTATCATTTTATGCACTTTATATGTTTTCCCCTCTCCAATCAACTTGTAAAGTACGTTGTTCTTCTGAACAATGTTTAGAACAACCATTTTCAGAGAGAAATTCACTATAACCAGAATGCACATCATTTGCTGCCTTCCTTCCTTCCTTCCTTAAATAAGGGCCGTAATTAACACCTGCTTTTTTCACAGAATGATTAACCATTAATTGAACTCCACACTGTTATTATTTGGAACAAGCTATTATTATTTTGAACACTGCTATTATTTGGATCACACCACAATTAATGATTCAATTACACAGAATCAAAGTATAATTTCTACCAAAAACAGTGATGTTGGACTGCTATTATTCTGAACTCAACTGGTTTTTAAGGAGCTAATTCTAATAATCTGTTAGTCTTATCTTGGTTTATTCATTGATTTACTGTAGGTGTTTCCCATTATAAGTCACGCCATTAGTCACGCCACTGAAATGCATCCCTGTGCAGAATGGTAATTTATTGTTAAATAGAGAGCAGCAGATTTGAAATTCATGCCTTTATATATGTAATATGAAACAGAAACACATTTGTAACTAAAGAGTTTTAGACACTGAGACTCTTGAGAACTTTTCTGCATATGTTCAAAAATGATGAATAAGATGTACCATTTCCACTGGGACATAATGGATAATGGATAGCTCTTTGCCTAACTTCACATGCCATTGCTCTTGATTTGTGTATTCTGCATCTGGATTTGGGACACTGGTGCAAAATGTGACATCCTAACTCTAAGATATTGGGCCAGATTAAATTCAGCGAGAAAAAGTTATCTCACGGTTTATCATGTGAAAACTCATGAATGAGATTCAATTTGAAGAGAACATTTCTTCGAATTCAGTACGAGTTTTTTCCCATAGACTTCAATATCGTTTTCCCATAAACTGTGAGATAAGTTTGAATTGATTTGCCTCTCAGATTAAATCTCATCCATGACTTTTTACATGATAAACCATGAGATAACTTTTTTTTTTGCTGAATTGAAAAACTCTCCATTTATTCATAGGCTCTAAATAGATGACATGTGTCCTGGTGGCTTTGTCCTATATATTGTAATGCTCATATACTTTGCATTTAGCTTCGTCTTTCTATATAGCATTTGGGCAGTGCCAATGAGCATGCTCATATCAGCTGACAGGGACCATCCTGCAGATAAAAGTAATACAGGTACATGGAGAGCCATTCTTAAGAGTCATTCTCATCTATGGGTTTATATCCCTGTATTTGTGTATTGGATGTACTGGTGTAAGGATAATGCAGGGAGAGGGAAATGTTTACACTCATTACACAGTATAGAGGAAATCTGCACAGTTTGCTTAGTGCTTCACACAACATATTACAGCAGTGACCCTCGGCCAGATGGTTATGGTGCCTTAGCAGCGCTGTAGCTTCCTTGGAAGCATTTGTTAATTTGTATGCATGCTTAGCTTTAAATGGACAGTAACCAATGTAAGCAGATAGAGGTATAAGGCATTTTGAATGTTTATAGCACAAAAATTAAAACGAAAAAAAAAAGGGTCTATTTTGACAAAAAATGTGAAGTGTTATTTACTTTTATTGTATAATGTTTAATCATCTTCAGTGGGTAATTACCTATACTGCAAACAATCATTTAATGAATAGATAAAGAGCAAAGAAAAAGGAAATCATTCCACAAGTATTTCCTCTCTAACAACGTTGTCTGCTTAAAGGCTGTTTTATTCGATTTTAGATACATTTCTGTTTTTCTAGCAATTAAAATAAGATCTGCTGACACTGATAGGAGTTCCTAATGCCCAAATACAGAAATCAGCAGCATGATAAAAATATAGATACTCCTGTGATGTTTTTCTGCATTTTTCTTGTTTCATTTATTAATTACCCTTTGTTCATACAGTGCCAGAATGTTGTGTAGAGCTTCACAGGCATTGTTTGTCATTCACGTGATATATGGAGCAAAACGTTTGATAAATGATGCTGACACAGTTGATACAACGAAGCTTTCTTGTGCCAGTTTATATATTTCCTTAAAAGCAGCTGCTACAGATAAAAACATGGTGTTTCAGAATGTGTGTTTGTTTGTGGGTGGTACAGAGAAGAAGAACAGAAATCCAATCTCCCTGGTAAAAGGTTAGCTCAGCTATAACTGCATCTACCAAATGATTCCATTTAATGCAGATACAGGAACCAGTAGCCCCATATGCCTTGTAATAAAAAACAGATACAGTGACTGTAAAAAAATATAATTATTTAAATATCACATTATATGTATTATAGTATATTTGGCTATATAAAGTTCCAAAGGCCAATAATACAAACTATAGGGCAATACACATGTTGGGAAGAATGATTGGATGTGGGTTGACTTTATAGTCAGTATAAATCTTTAATAGATGACAGAATGAGTAACTAATGCCTGCTGGTGAGAGAAAACCAGGGCATTAAAATGCCAAACCTATAGGCACTTTTCAGTGAATGTGAATTACTATCATAAGCATCTGTCCCTATAGATGGTTTAATTACATCAAGTCAGGCTCACTTGTCTTTGACCGTATGCTTTTTGCAATCCACATTCTTATCTGATCATCCACCATGAATCATAAAGTAGAGGGAGCACCAGGAACATCATTATATTTGTCAAACTCAATATGCTGCAAATATCAGTTATTTACTAATTTATCCTCAGAATTGGGTTATCCATCCCTATGCATCTAAAGATGTCAGCTGGCTCCAAGCCAGAAGTGATATAGTTCCCTTGCCCTAGGTCTTTTTCTGGTCTTTCTATCATTAATTTAAGACCTTAAAAAACGCTAGGGCAGAATTGTGCACATTGACAAATCTGACATATGTGAATTTGTAAAGGCAATGAAAGAGTTGATATTATTATTGTCAAAAAGCTTACTTCTATACAATGCTAATAAGTCCCCTTTACCATAACTAAAGCTTGGGGAATGAGGTCAGGCATAAATTAAATAAAAAATACAACACATAAACATTTCAACAGAAGTTTCTAGTAGAAGGGTTGCTAAATACTAGAATGACTACTAGCTTAGATAAAGACAGTGCTCAAAATTACTGTACCTTTTGGGCCAAAATTTTCACAAAGGATATTCTATATTTTGTGGTAGAAATAAACACACTTTAGAAAAGTTCATGATCTAATTTAAAATGAAATCTGAGCCGTTATTTTTCCTGAAGCTTGCCTTGCTGACTCATGGATACTTTCGGGAGAATTATTGTTTTTCTATCCATTGCGGAAGATCTGTCTTCTTCTCATCTTGTAAGAATCTGAGTGATGGCATTAGTAAGCTAGTAATGCATCATTTCCTTTATGTGGCTGCAATTAACCTTTCTCCAAAGCCAAAATACCATAAATGTATCATAAAATCCCAGCACTAAGTGCTGAGGGAAAAGACAAAATCAGAGTTTCCTAAAATGTGGTGCATGCGCTTAAGCCAGAGGTGCTCATTATACTTTACTTATCTATTTCTATTTTCATCAGCTAAAAATATGCTTAAAGGTTAATGGAAGGCTTTTGTTGTGATTTAATAAATATCATTGTACACAGATAATGAGTGTGTACGTGTTACCCTTGATGTGGTGGTTTAGAATGATGAAAGAAAGACTATAGTTGGCTGATCATGCATACAAACATTTTTATTTCAGGGACAATTAAAATAAAAACTGGGTAAATAGATCGTATGTGCAATATAAAATTTTTTAAAATATAGTCAGTTAGCCAAAATGTAATTTATAAAGCCTGGAGTGACTGGATATCTTACATAATAGCCAGAACACTAATTCCTGCTTTGCAGCTCGCTTGGTTTCCACTGATTGGTTACCAGGCAGTAACCAATCAGTGACTTGAAGCGGGGGGGGCACATGAGTCATAACTGTTTGCTTTGAATCTGTGCTGAATGCTAAGGATCAATTGCAAACTCATTGAACAGTTATGTCCCATGTGGCCCCCTTTAAAGTTGCTGACTAACTCAGAGTTAGAGAGCTGAAAAGCAGGAAGTAGTTTTCTGTTATGTTATGGTATGTTACACATCGACTCACTCCAGCCTTTATAAATTACGGGCCAGATTTATCAAGAGTCGAATTTTGAAGTTGAAAATACTTCGAAATTCGACCATCGAATGTAAATACTTGGAATTCAAATATCGAATTTGAAGTTTTTTCAGAGAATTTGGCAATCTATCGATCGAATTAAAATCATTCGATCAAATGATTAAATCCTTCCAATCGAATGATTCAAAGGATTTCAGCGATCAATCGAAGGATTTTAATTTGATGTGTAAAGACTTGGAAAAAGTTTGTAGAAGGTCCCCATAGGCTAACATACCAATTTGGCAGGTTTAATTTGGCGAAGTATTGAAGTCGAAGTTTTTTTAAAGAGACAGTACTTCGATTATCGAATGGTTGAATATTCAAACTATTTTCGACGGTCAAAGAATCCAAAAAATTACTTCGAATTTCAAATTTTTTTACTTCGAAAATTCCCTCGAATTCACTTCGACCCTTGATAAATCTGCCCCTACATTTTTTGATAACTAACTACATTAGAAAGATTTTTTATTTTACACGGGCTATCTATTTACCCAGTTTTACACTGAACTGTTAAGCTTTTTTAGAGATTTTTGCTTGGTTGCATGCATTTTGATAGGGGAAGAGAGAAACAACGAGTGGATAAAAGATGGGGGAGCCACTAACAAATGCAGAGGTAGGGAGTAAGAAAAGAAGATTACAATTGGTGAAACTTTATTAAAAAAATGGACAAGATAAAAATGAATGGGTAATTCATCACCAAAAGACACACTGTTATTACTGTACCAGTGCTGTTGTTATGTAGAAATATGTTTTCTATTGCTTCAAAGGACACATTCTTTAAAAACATCTTTTTTAAAGAGGAGTCTCTTTTATTATTTTAAATCAGCCTAATTATGTAGGCTTTACTAATGAATATATGGGGCTGGTTTAAATTTGGCCTAAAAAGGATTGTTACCTTTGGAAAATTCCATCTCTATTAAAGCCTGAAGATATCTCACTGGTCTTTGTCTTATAAATGACTGGTATGAATGTCTTAAAGATTCTTCCCTTGAAGCACAGTAGGATGTGGACAGCCAATTACACCTTTGTCTTTACACAGGGAAAAATAATTGCAATTCCCTGTCAGACCCGAGAAGCTGCTAGGGGACCACATGTTATATGGGAATTGTGGCTTCCTAGAATTATTATTCTTCCACTGTACAATAAATGGGTGAATACACTGAATATACAGATTACATTAAAACAACAACTGTTTTTTGTTTGGAAAAATGGAAACTCCTGAGTGTCGCAATCTTCCCTGTGCAGTTAAAAGATCTATAATGCAAAAGCTATATGTTCCCTTTAAGAAACCAAAACTAGTTCTGCATCAGTACCACAAATATTTGAAACATCATGCCTGCTGTAGGTAAGGCTTTTGCTTTAGTAAAAAAAAGGGCATTACCTTGTCTTACTGTATCTGCAGGCTGTGAGCAAATGTTAAACAAAGCCAAACAAAGCATATTTCAGTGTCACAATGCTTGGCTCACTTACTGAGGTGGCCTTCTGAATGACAAAGGTACAGTAGTCCCGCCTGGGGCCTTAAATATTGATTTCCAATTGCTCTCACATTTTTTATGTTAGAGCATTGGCTAGATCATTGCAAAATAAACTTTTTTGAGACAAATTCCCGTACAGACAATGTTCACTGAAATATGATTTGGGAAAATAAACAAGTACCGCTGAGTTTTGCAGTCTTGGTATCCTTGCGCAGAGAATATTACTCAACCGTTTCATGTTAATAAAACCATAAATGGAATGGGATCTTCGGAATTACAGCTCAGGAGCAAAAAGTCCTCTGTGCGTTTTATGAAAGAAATAAAGTACATGTGCTCAGGGGATCAAACCAAAACACATCTAGTTTTTGTCTTTTAGGCATCACACACTGTCAAACCAAAACAGATTTAGTTCCTTTATGTCTTTTAGCCATCATACACTTTTACTGCATTTGTGGTTTTTACTTGGTACAGTATAAGCAGCAGGAAGTAAGTATTTAGACAGACGATAGATCTCAGCACTGACCACTCTCAATGCATATGGCAAGTGTTAATTACAGAACTGAGCTTTTTGTGCCCCTCTTGGATAAGTGATAAGGCTGACACCATTAAAGGAGGATCTTTCACAGATTAAAAGCAAGAATTTAGAGGAGTGTGCTACAGATAAAAAAATAGGAGGCTCAGATTATATCTAAATTTGGGGTAAATTTTAATCATGGGGGATTTAATTGTCCATATACTGAGTGACGTTGTATAGGTTGGATTCATTTGGGCAAAGATTTAAATTTAATGGGCTCACGTCTTATTTTTAACTATGAAAATCAACTATTCATAATATAGACTATTTTACCCTGTAATGTTTCACTTGAACTTTAAATAACCTCTTTGGGTGTTATTTATCAAAATCCGAAAAGCTCTCAATATTTTCTGAAAAGTACTCCAGACGGTTCCCCCCTATTCTTCAATACATTTTCACAAATTTTTTTATGCGGAAAAAGTCACGATAAATTCATTAAAAAATATGAATCATACTATTTTTCGGGGGGGGATTTCGCATCCAAAAGCTATGATTTTTTTTGTAAAATCACCTGAAAGCTACATTTTTTTGGAAACAAAGGGGAACCACAGAAAATCTTCCAATTGTTAATGGGACATTTGCCATTGACTTTTTTCATCTGACTTTTAACACCATCTGAATCCCAAAAAAATTATTTTTTTTTCTTGGAAAAAATGGCATTTTGTGACCGCAAAAATGCAGAGCTTAATAAACAACCTCCTTTGTATATGTTTATGCAAAGAATAAGGCAAATTCTTGTCTTTATGCAGAAATAATATGCTTACGCTTATCGCACTATACAAGCATATTTATTATAATTTAAAGACACGTGTGCTATTTCCGTGAGAAAACTGCTTCTACATGTTTCTCTTGTTTTTCATTCTGCAAAAGGAAAATGTTTTGCTGAATATTGTTAAGAAGAATTAATTACTTTCCTGCACTAGAAAACACTTAACAATCCTTCGGACTTCTCACACAGAGTTGATAGCAATAGTTTTTTTTATTGATGATGAAGTTGCCAGAAATGTGAATGTAGCAACAGATGAACTCAAGGTGCAAGTCCCTGTTTATAAAACATAATACAGGTATGGGACCTGTTATCCAGAAAACTCAGGACCTGGGGTTTTCTGGATGATGACCGTTTCCGTAATTTGAATCTTCATGCCTTAAGTCTATTAGAAAATCATGTAAACATGAAATAAACCCAATAGGCTGATTTTGCTTCCAATAAGAATTCATTATATCATGGTTTGGATCCAGTACAAGGTACTGTTTTATTATTACAGAGAAAAAAGAAATCATTGTTTGGATTATTTGAATAAAATCTAGAGTCTATGAGAGATGGCCTTTCCGTAATTTTGAGCTTTCTGGATAACAGGTTTACGTATAATGGATCCCATACCTGTATTTCACTGCTTATGGCATTACTGCTTATCTATAGCTGTGTACAGTAGTATACAAGGATAATGGGATATATTTTTTAATTATTTTACTATTGCACAAATCTAGTCATGCATGCATTCTTTCATGATAAGAATATAGCAGCTGCTACATGGTTAATACAGGATGTGAGTACTTAGCAATGACCACAAGGACATATTTCCAAAATGATGAAGGACTACAGGAAATGTCCATGATAGCATCGGATATTTTATTTCCTCTATGTACTGATATCATACAAACAGACTATAGGAAGTAACATGAATAGGATCACTGCAGGAAAACCAGTAGGGTCTAAATTAAATAATGTTGTGATTATAAATGCCAAATTATGACTTAAAGGGGTAGTTCACCTTTAAGGTAACTTTTATTATGTTATAGAATGGCAAATTCTAAGCAACTTTTCAATTGGTTTTCATTGTTTATTTTTTATAGTTTTATAGTCATTTGCCTTTTTCTTCTGACTCTTTGCAGCTTTCAAATGGGCGTCACTGACTCCCTTCTAAAAATAACAAACAAATGCTCTGTAAGGCTACAAATGTATCGTTATTGTTACTTTTTATTACTGATCCTTCTGTTCAGGCCTCTCCTATTTATATTCCAGTCTCTTATTCAAATAAATGCATGGTTGCTAGGGTAATTTGGATCCTAGTTACCAGATTGCTTAAGATGCAAATTGAAGAACTCCCCTTCCTGCCTGCTAGAATGTAAATCACCGGCGGGATGGTACTCGGAACGATTCGTTTTCCGAAGTCGCCCGAAGTTGCCTCACAAGGAAACTTCAGGCTGACTTTGGAAAACTAAGTGATCCGAGTGCCATCCCGCCGGCGATTTACATTATAGCCGGTAGGAGGGAAGTTCGGGGAGATTAGTTGCCCCGAAGAAGAGCAGATTTGTCGCCTGGTGACTAATCTCCCTGAATCTGACCTTGTGTCTCTGCCCTAAGGGCACATATTTCCTAGCAATACATTGAAGCAGACGGAAGAGGTTACAGTACAACGTGGAGATAAACTTAATGACTACTTTAAAACTTAAGAAAGGTATAAATAATATACACCCCGAGTATATCAAATAATGAGTTCATGTTCATTTAGTGGAAAGTTATATTGTCCCAACTATATGCTGCTTAGATGAAGAAATCCCTCTGATGTAGCAGCTGTGTGAGGAAGAAATTGGATGGGGAGACTGATGTGATGCCAACAGTGATCAATAAAGTACTAGAGAGTTTAGAAGCTGAAAAGGAACAAAAGGTCTTCTGGTATCACTGTCACTCTTCAAAGTTTGACACAGCATGACAGGAACTGGCAATAAAGCATTTATGTTATACAATGTTGGAGACAAAAACCTTTGTCTAAAACATTCTGTTGCACACATACCAAATATAGTTAATTATATAGTTAATAACGCTTAAACTGTCATGCAGTCAAAGTATGGTGGCAGTTAGCGATAAGCAAAAATATGAACAGGTACTAGAAAAACTAATGAGAGCCCACCCACTATATGCAGGTATGGGATCTATTATGCAGAATCCCATTACCTAGAAAGTTCCAAATTACAAGAAGGCCATTTTCCATAGACTTCATTTAAATCTAATAGTTGAAATTTAATTTCTTTCCCTTATTCTCTGTAATAATAAAGCTGTACCTTGTACATGATTCCAAGTGAGATATAATTAATCCTGAGATATAATTAATCCTGGAAACTATGCTATTGGGCTTCTCTAATGTTTACCTTATTTTTAGCAAACGTAAAGGAACAGTTCAGTGTGAAAATAAAAACTGGGTAAAAAGATAGGCTGTGCAAAATAAAAAATGTTTCTAATATAGTTAGTTAGGCAAAAATGTAATGTATAAAGGCTGGAGAGACTGGATGTCTAACGTAATAGCCAGAACACTACTTCCTTTAATCATCAAATTTAAGGGGGGCCACATAGGACATAACTGTTCAGTGAGTTTGCAACGGATCCTTAACATGTAGCTCAGATTCAAAAGCAAACATTTAGGACCCATTTGCCCCCCTCAAGTCACTGATTGGTTACTGCCTGGTAACCAATCTGTGGAAACCAAGAGAGCTGTAAAGCAGGAAGTAGTGTTCTGATCTGTTATGTTAGACATCCAGTCAATCCAGCCTTTATAGATGAAATTTTTTGTCTAACTAACTATATAAGAAACATTTTTTATTTTGCACAGCCTGTCTTTTTACCCAGTTATTATTTTTATACTGAACAATTCCATAAAGTATGGTGATCCAATGTAAGGAAAGACCACTTATCTTGAAAACCCCAGGTCCTGAAAATTCTGGATAATGGGTCCTATTCCTGTATATTAAATATAGGAACAGCCGAAAAGTGACCTTAAAGGGGTAGTTTTTTTTAAATTATATTTTAGTATGATGTAGACCAGGTCTGTCCAACTAGCGGCCCCCCTTTTCTGCCTGCTGTGTCTGCTTATCATGTGTAAGATTTAAAAGGTATCACTAGAGAGATAACTGGTCCCTGCATTGTTTAAACCTCAAATTCACACTGTAATCCCCTGTATTGTTCACACATGTAACCCCCCCTGCACTGTTCACACTTGTGACACCTCTATTGTTCACACCCCTAAAGCCCGTACTGTTCACACCTGAGACCCAGACTGAAACTGTTCACCTGTTCACACCTTTTACCACATGCTAATGGGGCACCAGCATTGTGTCACTGTATGTAGTATAGAGTGGTCCTTAGAGTGGTCTCCAGCTCTGTTCTGCCTTCCCTATGCTCCCTGTGTGCCATACTCTGCCTGTCCTATGCTCCCTGTGTGTGTCATACTCTTTTTTTTTCTGGTGTGCTACCTCATTTAATGTGGACATGGTCTTGTGGTAACATGGGTGTGGTTTAAAAACAGGGAGTGATTAACACTGGCTTCCATTATTGGCCCTCCACCATGTAGGCTAGAAGAGTTTACAGTTAGGCTAGACAGTTTACAATTGGTCTTCATTTTGTATTTTTGGGGGTTTTAGTTATTTAGCTCTCATGTTTGGAATTTTAGAAGCTGGTTGCTAGGGTCAGGCAGTTATTTGAATAAGTTATTTGAATTACTTACAATACCCTCCCCTAAGTCATTAATGAACAAGTTAAATAAAATTGGACCCAATACCGAGCCCCGAGGGACCCCACTAAAAACCATACTCCAAGTAGAAACAACTTCATTAAGCCCAACAGACCTTAGTTTAGAAAGCAGTCGTTTGTGAGGCACAGTATCAAATGCTTTGGCAAAATCCAAATAGATCACATCTACTGCCCCCCCACTGTCCAGCATCTTACTAACCTTACTTACCCCCCCCCCCACTGTCCAGCATCTTACTTACCTTACTTACTTACTTAAACTTGGCTGTAGCAAGCAATGCCAGTCGGCAGCATCAAGGGCAAATAAGGTCTTGAGCTGTATTAAAAGGGGCATAGAGTCAAGGGAGGAGGGGGTCATTCTTCCACTGTATAGAGCACTTGTAAGGCCCCATCTAGAATATGCCGTACAGTTTTGGTCTCCATAACTCAAACAGGACATTATTGTATTAGAGAGGGTACAGAGAAGGGCAACTAAGCTGGTAAAAGGTATTGAAAATTTTAGCTATGAGGAAAGACTGGCCAAATTGGGGATGTTCACGCTGGAGAAGAGGCACTTAAGGGGTGATATGGTGACTATGTATAAATATATAAGGGGATCATATAATAATCTCTCTAATGCTTTATTTACCAGTAGGTCTTTCCAGTTGACACGAGGTCACCCAGTCCGATTAGAAGAAAAGAGGTTCCGCCTAAATATTCAGAAGGGGTTTTTTACAGTGAGAGCTGTGAAGATGTGGAATTCTCTCCCTGAATCAGTTGTACAGGCTGATCCATTAGATAGCTTTAAGAAGGGGTTGGATGGCTTTTTAGCAAGTAAAGGAATACAGGGTTATGTGAGATAGCTCATAGTACAAGTTGATCCAGGGACTAGTCCGATTGCCATTTTGGAGTCAGGAAGGAATTTTTCCCCCTCTAAGGCAAATTGGAGAGGCTTCAGATGGGTTTTTTGCCTTCCTCTGGATCAACTGGCAGATAGGTAGTTAATAAAAAAAAAAAAAAAGTTGAACTTGATGGACATGTGTCTTTTTTCAACCTTACTTACTATGTTACTATGTTACTATGTTACCTGATCATAAAAAGCAATCAAATTAGTCTGACATGACCTATCCTTCATAAAGCCATGCTGATTGCTGCTCATAATGCCATTCACTAGGACAACATTTTGAATGTGATCCCTTAACAAGCCTTCAAATAATTTGCCCACCACCTATAATTCCAAATTGAAGGTGACAATAACAATAACATTGTAACCTCATAGAGCAATAATTTTTTGGTTGCTGGTAGCCCCCCCACCCCCCACCATTTGAAATCCGGGAAGAAGAAGAAGAGGTAGGAAAATTATCCAAAAATTATAACAAATATTGAAGACAAATTGCAAAGTAGATGGTCGAATTTTGAATTCTTGTGAATTTTTTAAAACTCTATTAAATTCGAATATATTCAAAATTGGATTGGGTGTTATTTATAAAAAATCTATACTTTCAGCCAATGGCAAGTTTCTAGTAAAAGAAGCACCACTCTAAAATTATTCAATAAATATTGCAATGGGGGGTGCAAAGAAGCAGTTGTAACAATTTAAGATAAGCGGGTCTCTTGGGGAAACTGTGATTTGCAGCTTAAAGGCAATTCACCTTCATTAGCAAAACTGTAACAACACATAAAAAACACAGTATTGTGTTCAACTTTCATAACCTGCCAAATTTTGTAAAATTAACATGTTAATTAGGAAGTATGGCCACAAAATGGGCGTGGTCAAACATTTTTTGCCACGCTCCGCTCGACAAACCTTTATGCCCCTCTTTCTATTTCCAAAATGTTGGGAGGTATGCATTGGGCTAGACTGTCTAGTGATATTCAGATTAACATCTTTCCCTTTGCAGATGTCAGTATTCCTTGTAAGTCACACCTGTTGTTCCATTTGTATTTATTTTCCATTTGTAGTTTAACCTTGTTTACATTGGCAAATATGAATCCAATTATTTGCTGGAGATGACATAAGCCTGATGATAAAACAATGGTAAATAGGGGAAGGAAACACATACAAAATATCACTCTCATAAATGGAAGCAGTAACACATTTTACATCTGACATCAATTTTTTTTGTCATTTTTTAAAGTGAATAATGCCTTTTCTAACTAGAAAATTGTATTTTGTTAGATGCCCATTTTATTCTTCACCTAAATACAAGTTTATAACTTTTTCATAATAAATCTTGGCACAGTATACAAAAATGTAAAATGTATTAATACATTATTTATGTACCATGACAACAGCAGCAAAACAGAAATAACAAGTGGAATTCTGTTGTTGTAAAACATTCAGAAAAAGATATGTGCCCTTGCGGATTTTAGCTGTAGACCACAAATTATAAATGTTGTAAACTTGCTGAGGACATTGCACAAAGCTGAATATGAATATATTCACTCCATGTGCTTCGAGCTGAATAGCATTTTCATTTAAGATATATTTGATACCTAAAACAAAATTTCTGTAGATAAATGAAACAATGTTAGGAAACCCAGTTTTTCAGTACAGGTATGGGATCCATTATCCAGAAAAGTATTATCCAGAAATCTCTGAATTCTGGAAGGCCATCTACCATAGGTGCACTTTTACTACAAGGTAAATTGTGTTTTTTTGGCCCAAAAATTTGCCAAAATGACAGTTCGCAGGGAATTCACCAATTTACTAAAAGCAAAGAAGACAATTCGCTAGTGAAAAAGCTCAGCAGCTAGAGAACATTTGCTCGTTTCACCAGGTGAATTTTCATTAATCCACAAATTTATCAAAGTGTAAATTTTCCAATACGTTACTGTTTTCACCAAAGGCTACTTCGCCTGGTTCTACCAGGTAAACTTTTAAGCTGTTTCTACATCCTCAACATTACTATGTCAGTGACATCATATCCTGTATTCAAAGTCACAAAAAAGAAAAAACAGGCATTTTTTCATATTTTAATGTAGAATCATGTTTGAAAGTTGTGGGCGGTGATTTAAGGTAAGTATCGCTGTGCCTAGCCAAGGCGGGGCCTAGCCAACGCTAGTTACAGCACAACTATATGTTACCTTTAATTAATGGGGTTTATGGCATGATTTACTGCAGAAAAACTATGAGAGAGCCAATGTGCTTGCACTGACTGCAATATCACTAAAATTCATTTAGTAAGACATTTAAGGGGGAATTTAATAAATAATGGAAAGCAATTTTTAAATGGTGTTTTTGCAAATGTTTAGAGCTGATCTCAATGTAAACTCATTAGTGGGCAAATATTACATCTTCAAGCAAAGGTTAGCGTTAAGCCCTGCTCTGGAGTTTCGTTCAATATTTCATTGCAAAATATACTTTAAGATTGCAAAATTGTAAATTTTATTACATACACTGTGAATGTTCGCAACAGCCATTTAGTTGCAAACTTTACAAGGAGGTAAGTAATCAGGACTTAAAAATGGTCACTAAGAATCGCAATGGTCTTTGCAAACATTTTTTGTGCTAATGAAACATATAACATTCCCTCATTAGAGGTCTATTTTTCAGAGTTCTAATTTGTGTAGTTTTAGAGGTATTTCCAACCACGACTAAATTCACATTTGAAAAACTTACGAATGTTTGCTAATTTATAAAAAGATTAGAATATAAAAAGTACAAGTAAAAAAAAAACGCTGAACGAATCTGAATATAAAAACCTCAAAATCAACATCTACTCTAAATATTCTGTGCCTATACAAGTGAAAACCAAAACATTTCTAAAACCTCGAAGCAAGTAAATATTTTAATATTCGCTAAGAACAGCTCCCATTGATTTCTACATGACCTTGGCAGCTTTTAGATCGAGTACTTTCAAATTAGACTTTTTTTTGTGGTTTTTATGCTTAAAAAATAGCAAGATTTTTTAAATCTTTCAAAAATGTGAAAAAATACACAAATATTAGTAAATAAAATCGAGGGTTTTTTCCCCGTAAAAAAGAAAAATTGGAGGCTTCATCAATAGGCCCCTAACTGTAGACAAAAACATGTAGAATTAAGGTTGTTTATTTTGTACTTTTTGTAATTTGCACAAGATATTCAACAGTGTCTGATGTATTAATAAGAACAACCTTTTAAACAAAGTGAAATACAAAGAAGGTTTAATGATCTAGTACAGTATTAATAAAGAAAAAAGATCACATAAATGTGCTGCTTTAGTTGACTGCTCTGATCTTAAAGCTTTTTAGTATACACTGTAGTTTAATGAAAAATATATTTGGGAATGCCATGAAATTGGTCGGATTGTTCTTGACTATAGCTACTAAAATATTAATGTTTTTAACATATAAATTGTGTTGTAGTCTTTGTGTTCTAAGGGTGTGTTACAATTATCTTACTGAACGGAATAGTATGAACTCTTGCCTATTAACTTGTAAACAATAAATCTGAGAGGTCTTGGATTGCATTGCTGCCTGACATCTTTCAGTTGTTATTTTAGCTGCTTATCTGAAGTATTTGCGCACAAACTATTGGCTTGATGTTTAGTGCTGGGAAATTCTAGCTGTCCAAACCAAGATTCCCTAAGCAATCTCTTCCTGAGTTCAAAAAGTCACATCAGTGCAACAGCTATATTTGCTGAAAAGAAACAAATGCAGATGGGACTTGGCTTTGTATTTTTTGTCCAGAATCAGAAAAATCATTTTTGGCACCTAAATGTTGGCATCTGGCCAGTGATCATTAATCGTGCTTATTGTATACATGTTTGTGTATGTGCAGTAGGTTGGGATGTTAGATTGGGTAACATGAAAGTTATCACTTTTCAAAAACAACCTCATTGATCTTTAAAGGTTTTTTTCTTCCCAGAAGGTTAAAGTAAATGTCTCTAATGAGAACACTGAACTTTAAGTTGATAATGTAAAATGCATTATGCTGTGGTTAGCCACAATATATAAAGAAAACATTTTAACCCAAACAATGATTCCAGGAAAGGACATTACATCAAAGTTGTTGCCTTTATCATTCCCTTTAATTTATGAATCACTGTATGGAATTACCAACAGCATCATTAATTCATGTTATTAAGTTGTTACAGGCAGAGTAGTCCTTACAGGTTAGGGATAGGTTTACCAGATCACTTGAAAATTCAAGGACACATCTAGAAAATTCAGCTGGAAGGGCTGCGCTAATTTCAGTGGAATTGAAACACAATCAGAGCAGCCCAGCACCCATAGGGAGGCACATTTATCAAGGTTCAAATTTCAAATTCATGTTAGTTTTTTAAAACGCCCTTAAACCCCCATAAATACAACAATCGACCAATCAAAAATTATTATTAAAATCAAATTTTTTAATGTCGGTCTAATTGAATCAACCCGAAAACTTGAATCAAATTTGATTCGAATTATAAAAATTAGATTCGAGTTTTTATCTCTGAAAAAAACAGAGAGGCTGCAAACATCACCAAATCGATCCCTGGACCTCCCCATTGATTTATACAGTAATTCGGCAGATTTTAGGTGGCGAATAGTCGAATTGGAGTTCATTAAGGGCTAGAGTATGATAAATCTCGAAATTTGAATTAAAACTCGAATTGAGTTTGGATAATTCACAATTCAAATTAGAGAGTTTTGACAATTTTTTTTTCGGAAATTCAAATTCGAATTTTCACTTCAACCCTTAATAAATCTGCCCCTTGATATATAGCAGAATTAGGAGCTGCACACACTTGTGAATATAACCCATTTATTTATTTATTTTAATTAACCCTCAATATTCGACTACCGAATGGAAATCCTTCGACTTCGGATATCGAAGATTCGTAGTCGAAGGTCGAAGTAGCCCATTTGATGGTCGAAGTAGCCAAAAAAACCATTCGAAATTCGAAGTTTTTTTTATTCTATTCCTTCACTCGAACTAAGTAAATGGGCCCCCTGGTGTCCCCATACCTAAAGATCCTGCTCTCTGCACCAATAAGCAGGTAAATAAATATTTTAATTGCTGCAGCCTAGGACTGTAGGGGTCATATATAGAGATCCTGGACACAAGTCCAAGAGAACTAAAGGAGCGTAGAATTGGTCCTCGTTCTAAAAACACTCATTCTATATACTAGCTGAGGTCTGTCCTTAGGATTGGATTGAAAATATGCTGCTAGGTGTAGATTGCAGCATTGGTGCATGTACTGTAAGTCCAGCATCTGAATGCAAGTTAGGGGATAGGTAGTGGACATGTCTTCATGTTTCCCCATCCCTGACCATCTTCAACACAGGTAACACTGTATTCATTGTGCAGATATAAGACTATCTTGGAGCTGTAGCAAATTTTAAAGGTGCAGGGGAGATTTCCTGCATGTTCCTGCACCTTGCCCTTCTCTTAATAAATGACCCCTTATGTGTCATTTTGGAGCACGCACTAAACTCATTAGTAATGGTAACACATGGATACAGTGCCTGTTGCACAAAATTAATTAAATATTGCCAACGATGTTTGCTCCAGAACTGTCAAATTATGGGCTCAGGGCAGCAGCCTCATTGCTCCATGCTCTAAATACTGGCTAGCAAGCACATTTCATTCTTTACTTTAGGTTTTCACATTGATATTGTTCCAGAATTCATTCCTTTGGGTTTTTGTCTTACTGCATATATGCTTTTGCAATCAGAACCACAAAAACCAAATGGGTATTATTCATATTGACTTTAAACCAAAACAAAGTTTAGCTGTGCAGCTTATCAAAACAGAACCCGGAACAAGCATTCTTAAATTTAGACCTTTTGTCCTTCTGAACACATACTGTACTTTCTTTTGACCTAACTTTAGCCTTCTGCCTGGCTTGCAGAACTGCCTTTTCTTACATGGAACAGAATCTTTGAAGTACTGTTGTTTTTCATATTTAAATACAATCACAAAGCTAAAGTACCGTACTGTTTTTCTTCTCTCTCTAAATGAAATGTTTTTCCTCAGAGAAAATTATTTAAGCATTTATTAAAATGCTTTACTCCACACTGGGCAAGTGAACTCAGTGGCAGAATTAAGTCAATTGTTTCCTTTATTCTACAGAAAACAAAGTATCAGCTACATGGGGGATTGCTTCTCTTTCCCCAGTTAACCCACACTGCCCTGTATTTTGCTTCCTTTTTCATCTTTACTTATTGCACAATGAAACAGAAATAACTTTGGGAATACAAGTAAATTAGTGGGTCTCTAGGCAAAATTTGTGGACTGGGCTAATAATTAAAGGCTAAAGAATTAAAGGGCACCTAACACAATCTTGCACACCTGAAATGGAGACACAGTGTACTATTCAGCATAGCACTTTCATCCAACACAGTTGGTAGAGTACAGCTTAAATACACCAAGCAATCCTCAATTGGTGAGATATATAAACCTGCCTAATTGATACCTGCTTTTAGGCCAGAAATCAATTTTTTCCATCCACATACCATAATTCAGCTAAAAATACCTTTGAAACATTAAACTGAATAGGACTGTTTTACCAACATTATGGATGCATAATCCCCATCAAGTACAAGATACTGTTTTATCATTACAGAGGAAAAAAAATAATTATATGTTTAAACTCCACAGACTCCACAGAAAATTACTTTCTCATAAATGGGAACTTTCTGGATATTGGGTTTCCAGAAGATCCAGAGATCCCATACTTGTTAGCATTATATAATTCCTTTGAAGGTGATTTTAACAAAACCAAATGTGTTTTTTTATAGTAGGGAATATAAATAGATGATGAACAATTCCCTTATCCTAAAGAATAGTGTTAACCTTGGACTCCTGCCTGATTCTCCTCTTTAAAAAGTGCACTAGTTTGTAGTATAATCCTACCAGTCATTATAATGCTATCTTCAGTCCTTTCTAATGGTTCACTATAGCTGTTCAGGTCAGCAAAAATGTATAAATAAATCAAAATTTTACTATACCTGGCCGAGTCTTAATCAACGGCATGCCTGACAAATAGGGATCCCCTTATGATTTTCACATTCCTTGTCCTTTAAGGATCAATACCTAAACTTTTGACAAAGCAGCATCTCATATTTGTGCCTGTATGTTATCCACTGACTGTAAGATGTGTGGACAGAGGACTCTTTCCTCCTCTGTGTCTTAATCTCTATATTTATTTATTTATTTATTGCAATATTTGTCCTTTCTGTAGTCTCCTTTTCAAAATTGTATGACATTGCATACTAGTAGTGATATTTAATGTTATGCATACACAAATACATACATTAAAGGAGAAGGAAACCCCCTGGGTGCAAAAATCCCTCCCCCCTCCCCTGTGTTGCCCCCCTCCCTCCTCCACCCTGGCCTATCTGTC